>NC_086450.1:14010229-14610229 GCF_028390025.1 Pseudophryne corroboree | reverse complement strand
TATTTTAATATGAGTTGTAACATGTGTTGTAACTATTATATATTTCATAGTTTCCCAATTCAAATATAAACATTTATAGAAAATAGTGATTTTCCACCATAACATGAGAGTCTCTCGGGAGGAGTGTTCAGTCATTTCCCTGGATGCTAAGCACAGCTAAGGAATGAGCTGAGGTTATGCGGAGGGCATGTAGCACATTGATGTAATTGGCCATCTGAGACCTATATACCGAGGTGTAATAGGCCCTACACACTGGCCGATCCGCCGCCGAGCTGCCCGGCGGTGGATACGGCTGACGGGCGACCCGGTGGTGGGGGGGCAGTGACGGGGGGAGTGAAGTTTCTTCACTCCCTCCATCACCCGGCTGCATTGAAGTGAAGGCAAATATGGATGAGATCATCCATATTGGCCTGCATGTACAGCAGACGGGGGACCAGCGATGAACGAGCGCGGGGCCGCGCATCGTTCATCGCTGGAGCCTGCACACTGCATGATATGAACGGTATCTCGTTCATTAATGAACAAGATTGTTCATATCGTGCAGTCATGTCGGCCAGTGTGTAGGGCCCTTACACTCAGGAATACTATAGATGATTTATTAAGGGCTTTTCGAAGAGATCAGAGACCATTACTGAAGATTTCCTAAAAGTACGATCAGTTTAAGGTACGATTTATTCCCATTGCCAAGTCATTTGTGTCTGATTTTTATATCCTCTCGTTCTATCATCCTGTATTGTGTTTTACATTTTATCAGGTTACCCGGTCTATAATGACCGCTTGCGCCAGTTAGTAATTGTGGTAAAGTAGTTCAGAATTTCTGATCAGTAAGTTTATGCTTTGAAGTAGGTTCATTCTGAAACACATTTGAAGTGATGCGCAAAAATCTAGAACACAATCTAAAAACACATTTTTAAGTGCACATTACTCTTTAAATAATGCTATGTTAAGATATGATATATTTAACAATATTGTTAAATATTTTAAGTATGATAAATGTAGTGTAAAGCGCACCCCTAGCTAGGATGAATTTTAATAAATATCAATATAAAATATGCACAATAAAACAAAATCTGATTAAAATCTCAATTTATTGGTATAAATAAATGAATAAGTGAATAAAAAGTGAATAAAAAATTCAAGTGAATATTCAATGAATAAATATATATGATTTTCTATATGTTGCTGTTAATTATATAAATTCTCTAGTACCGGTACACGTGACAAACATTAACATGACAAAACATAAAACACATGGACAAACATATAGGTCGCTTGTGGGCACACTGAATAGCGTTTTACCCCACAAGTGTTGTATTAATGAAAAAGCTACTGGTTATATCACAGTCTCTGTCCAGAGGGAAGTTTTTTCCGTGTCCTGTATATATTGCATGCAGTGTTTGATATTGGTCACTTGGAAAAGAATTTCCTACAATATCAAAAACGTATTCCTTCACTGCATGAAGTGTCCAAATTATTGTGACATATGTCTATTTTTATTGAAAGTCTCTGTCTCTTTAAGGGCTCTTCCCGATATGGTAGCTTGCAAGGATATACGTGCTGTATATTCTGAGGTATAGCCTTTGCCTACCTCAAATCCTGCTGCTTCAATGGGGGACTCCTTCGTTGGTGGTGTGGTGAGATGAACTGTAGTCTGCCGGCAGACTTTCCGTCGCTCCGTGTCTTCGTTTGTACGGTCACTGGAGTGGGATCGATGAATCTCACAATAATTTGGACACTTCATGCAGTGAAGGAATACGTTTTTGATATTGTAGGAAATTCTTTTCCAAGTGACCAATATCAAACACTGCATGTAATATATACAGGACACGGAAAAAACTTCCCTCTGGACAGAGACTGTGATATAACCAGTAGCTTTTTCATTAATACAACACTTGTGGGGTAAAACGCTATTCAGTGTGCCCACAAGCGACCTATATGTTTGTCCATGTGTTTTATGTTTTGTCATGTTAATGTTTGTCACGTGTACCGGTACTAGAGAATTTATATAATTAACAGCAACATATAGAAAATCATATATATTTATTCATTGAATATTCACTTGAATTTTTTATTCACTTTTTATTCACTTATTCATACCAATAAATTGAGTTTTTAATCAGATTTCTGTTTTATTGTGCATATTTTATATTGATATTTATTAAAATTCATCCTAGCTAGGGGTGCGCTTTACACTACATTTATCATATCTGTCACGTCTTATAGGCCCTACACACTTAAAGATTATCTGTCCAATCTGGCTGATTGGAAAGAAAATCTGGCAACGTCTGGGAGCAAATGACAATCAACCATTTGCTCCCAAAATCCAGAAAATAGACAAAAACTGTTGTTCAGATAAATTGGTTTAATGAAAGAAACTTAACTAATTTGTCTAAAAGACCATTTTTGTCTGTTTTCCAGTATTTGAGAGCAAATGGTCAATTGTCATTTGCTCCCATACATTACCAGATTTTTGTTCCAACCAGAAAGATTGGACAGATAATCTTTAAGTGTGTAGGGCCCTTTAAGTGGGATCCTATAGTATACCCATACAGTGTTATACAGCAGCAACCAGCTAGAGGGAGTTGTGTGTAGGAACAGCGCAGTTCTTCAACCTTTTCCTTCTATTCTATAAATATTTAAGTGACTTTTACATAAAGCATCTTATATTTTAGATTTAGCAATCTGTAGTTGCAAGAGCACTGCCTCATCTGCTGATTACACTTACCAGACTAGGAGAGTGATAAATGTTGTACAAAAATAATGATACTATGTATATAGCGGATTAATTTCACATTTAAACTGCTGTATAAAGTAGAAAGCAATAAAGCAGGGATGCAGGGCATAGCCTGTATCTCTAAACTATAATTACTAAGCACAGTATAAGGGCTATACCTAGCAGTATGTCATTATCTGCACTTGTGCTGTAAGCTCTTTGGTTCAGGTGCATCCTGTAATTAATTAGGGCGAACCATTTTATCCCTTTTACCTGGGACGCTGTTGGATTACACAGGTTCTGTGGCTGATTAAAACCAGCTGAAATGTAGGCTTGAAGTCAGCCAGCCACAGAACCTGTGTAATCCATGCGTGTCCCAGGTAAGAGGGATAATATGGTCACCCTAAATTAATCAGTGTGAGGTCTTTGCTTACAGCAGCTAGTTACATCAACAAGACTTGTATCAATTAAATCTCTGAAATAACAGTTATCATAGATAGCTGACAATGGAATACTTGGGAAATACGTAACCAATTAAATTGCACAGACTGCAGACTGTGTGATTGCAGGGGTTTCTCTGTGTGAAAATGATTGGCACCTGGAGTAAGGTTCCCATACATCAGCAATTGATTGGGGCAATTTGCTGTTTTGCAGATGATTGTGCAAATAAATCTGCAATGTTTGGGGTTCACAGATCATGGATTCAGACTAAAAAATTGATTGGGATTGTTAAATCAGGCTGACCAACATGTTGGATTTGACAGATCACTTGGGGCTGAAGATTTCTAGTGTATGGTAACAATCAGCAGATCTGCATACCGTACCTACTAAACTGATGAGACTTCCAAGATTAGCAGATCTGTATTTGCTGAACATTATCTGTAAATCACTGAGACATATCTGTAATGTATATCTGTAATGTGTGGGCACAGTTTGGTGTATTGGGGAATCTTTAAATCTGGGGAAAAATCTCAGAATCTGCAAATAGTTTTTTTTGTGTGATTTCTGATGTATGGGGGCCTGTAGCAGACAGCAACACATTTGTTTTCAATATTGAAATTATAAATGTATTACTTTTAGCACCTGTGCAGATCAAATTATAAAGTGACACCTAATAACCTGAATTGTCATGAATAGGTGTTGTGTGTGTTCTGGAAAAATAACATGGTTACACACTTGCAGTAGCTGAAGCAAGATAACATTTATTCATGCTATTGCTGACGCACAGAGTGTAGTGCAGTATATTAGCTGAGGCAGACACAGGTGATAATGAGATGTGCAGATTCAGTCCATCAATGCATGGTGGTAATCTGCATGCAGGGTTACAGGATTACCCAAATGCAGAGTGCAGAAATGTAGGGCTTCAGGATTGCCGGATAGTTAGATCAATGTGGTACTCAGGTTTGCCTGATTGCTAGGACAGTGGAGAAGGATTGTTGGGGATACCAAGTAATAAGTGATGACAGACAGGTGCAGTTCATCTGAGTGTTCCAGGTGCTCTCATCAGCTACAGGACACAAACTGAATGAGCAGCATGTCTGGTGAGGGTTGACGGAAAGGAAAACACCATAGGGATGCATTCAATAGATGTTGGATCCTTTCCGACATAAAGGATCCGACATCTCAGTATTCAATGATTTGGCTGTTCCAGATAATGCCAACCCAAATTCCAAAAAATTTTAAAGTCGGATCGACATTGTCGGAAATTGAGCTAAAACCTGTCGGATTTAGCCACGCTTCTGACAAAACACGTGGATTGGCGGCTTAGGCTTGTTGGAAAAACCGAGGCAGCATTGAATAGGTCGGAAACCTTCTGACCTCAGAAAATCAGAAACTGCCATCTTTACGACATGTCGGCAGTTTCTGACTTCAATTGAATACCCCCCAAAGTGTACTTTTTCAGATTTTCAGTCCAACCAGCCAACTAGGAGGATAGTTGGAGGAAAGTTGGTCTGGTGAACGACCAGCATTAGAGTGGGTTCTGGACAAGCACAGAATAAAACATAAAATAAGATTATGATTGCAGAAATACATATGTAGTAGGGTTGGGTTGACAAACAGCTGTAAATAGAAGCAAGGGTACTGCATCTAGTACAGATTGTGACAATAGACCTTTAGACCAAAAGGTTACACCGAGGTAGCTGGATGACTAAGCTAAGCGACAGCAGTGGGCGGCACAAATATGCGGCACTTAAACTTCCGACATGGCACATCTAGGAAACAGAATGGCACTGCAGTTGCAGACAGGGTGACAGTTTAATAAACTATACAAATGTTTGTCATCTACACAAGAATACAGTCAGTAATGCTCCAAACAGCACAATAATGCAAAGAAAAGAAGTCCACTCCCATCCACTAGGAATAGTAATCAAACACTGCAGTTTAATTTTACCAACAGTGTCGCATTAACATGTGTATGTGATGAGTATGAAAATATATTACTGTGGTACCACCTTCACCCACAGTGTCGCACAATATGTGTGTGAGTCAGAAATAGTAATGAAACACTGCGGTTTATTTTCACTAATAGTGTCGCACAATACATATATAAATATAAAATAATAATAATATACTGCAGTCTGACCAGCAGTGTCACAGTAATTATGAAAAAAAATTGTATAGTACACTGGGGTACAGTACAAACAAAAAAATATATTTTTTTTAATTATACATTAGGTTTTTTAGCTTTTATTATTTTAATTTTACACTGGGGTGGAGCCCCTGGATGGATAGACAGATCACCAATAGGTGGACAGAGCTCCCCTTGTCAGATGCACCAGATGACAGACAGAGCACCCCTGGACTGATACTGAGGACACACTTGGACACCTCAGCCCCTGGATGTACACACAGTATACTGTTTTTTTTTTTTTTAACACTGGGCAGACCCCATGGATGTATATGGATTATGGACATATCACCCCTTGTCAAATACAGCACCAGATGACAGAGCACCCCTATAGTGGTAAACCAGTCCTATAACAGCCTGCAGCCACACACACGCGCTCCATACCCCAGCATTGAGATGGACACGTCCATTCAGTGCACTCTACACAGCTGGGGTGACAATGGCACAGATCACCAGGACCTTCATAGACTCCAAACCCCTGTGAGAATCCGACAGCAGGATGATGACGTTTTGCCTTGCTTTGTGATCGAAGTTAGGCTGGAAACTGCGAGCCGGACTCAGATCTGGACTCGGATCGTGATGTTCGGGAGAACTGGACCTGCTCATCTCTAATAAATATATATATATATATTGCTCAAAAAAATAAAGGGAACACTTAAACAAAACATCCTAGATCTGATTGAATGAAATATTCTTATTAAATACTTTGTTCTTTACATAGTTGAATGTGCTGACAACAAAATCACACAAAAATTATCAATGGAAATCAAATTTATTAACCCATGGAGGTCTGGATTTGGAGTCACACTCAAAATTAAAGTGGAATAACACACTACAGGCTGATCCAACTTTGATGTAATGTCCTTAAAACAAGTCAAAATGAGGCTCAGTAGTGTGTGTGGCTTCCACGTGCCTGTATGACCTCCCTACAACGCCTGGGCATGCTCCTGATGAGGTGGCGGATGGTCTCCTGAGGGATCTCCTCCCAGACCTGGACTAAAGCATTCACCAACTCCTGGACAGTCTGTGGTGCAACGTGGCGTTGGTGGATGGAGCGAGACATGATGTCCCAGATGTGCTCAATTGGATTCAGATCTGGGGAACGGGCGGGCCAGTCCATAGCATCAATGCCTTCGTCTTGCAGGAACTGCTGACACACTCCAGCCACATGAGGTCTAGCATTGTCTTGCACTAGGAGGAACCAACGGCCAACTGCACCAGCATATGGTCTCACAAGGGGTCTGAGGATCTCATCTCGGTACCTAATGGCAGTCAGGCTACCTCTGGCGAGCACATGGAGGGATGTGCAGGCCCTTTAAAGAATTGCCACCCCACACCATTATTGACCCACTGCCGAACCGCTCATGCTGGAGGATGTTGCAGGCAGCAGAACGTTCTCCTTGGCGTCTCCAGACTTTGTCACGTCTGTCACATGTGCTCAGTGAGAACCTGTGAAGAGCACAGGGCGCCAGTGGCGAATTTGCCAATCTTGGTGTTTTCTGGCAAATGCCAAACGTCCTGCACGGTGTTGGGCTGTAAGCACAACCCCCACCTGTAGACGTTGGGCCCTCATACCACCCTCATGGAGTCTGTTTCTGATAGTTTGAGTAGACACATGCACATTTGTGGCTTGCTGGAGGTCATTTTGCAGGGCTCTGGCAGTGCTCCTCCTGTTCCTCCTTGCACAAAGGCAGAGGTAGCGGTCCTGCTAATGGATTGTTGCCCTCCTATGGCCTCCTCCATGTCTCCTGATGTACTGGCCTGTCTCCTGGTAGTGCCTCCATGCTCTGTATACTACGCTGACAGACATAGCAAACCTTCTTGCCAGGGCTCACATTGATGTGCCATCCTGGATGAGCTGCAATACCGGAGCCACTTGTGTGGGTTGTAGACTCCGTCTCATGCTACCACTAGAGTGAAAGCACCTCCAGCTTTCAAAAGTGACCAAAACATCAGCCAGAAAGCATAGGAGCTGAGAAGTGGTCTGTGGTCACCACCTGCATAACAACTCCTTTATTGGGGGTGTCTTGCAAATTGCCTATAATTCCCACCTGTTGTCTATTCCATTTGCACAACAACATGTGAAATTGATTGTCAATCAGTGTTGCTTCCTAAGTGGACAGTTTGATTTCACAGAAGTGTGATTGACTTGGAGTTACATTGTGTTGTTTAAGTGTTCCCTTTATTTTTTTGAGCAGTGTGTATATATATATATATATATATATATTTTTTAGATTTTTATCTTCTTTTTTTTACACTGGGGTAGAGCCCCTGAATGGATGGACATAGCACCCCCAGAGGACACAGCAGCCCCTTGTAGGGCACAGCAGCCCCTTGATGGACAGACAGAGCACCACTGGAGGACACAGCAGCCCCTTGATGGACAACACAGCACCGCTGGATGGACATAGCACAGGCACATCTGCCCCATACCAGCTCCACAGCCAGAGTGAAGATGGGGTGATCACAGGGGACCCCTATAGAATCCAAAACCTGCGAGAATCCGACAGTGGAAGGATGAAATTTTGCCTCATTTTGAGATCCAAGTCATGCAGGAAAACCCGTTCTGGACCCGAATACTACCTCAGAATGCTATGTTCGGGTGGGTCCGGCTCTCGGAGAGCTGGGCCCACTCACCTCTACTTGTATTGGGCTACTGAACAAAATTGCATACACTGACATTTACTTGGACAAAGCCTCACTGTCTCCCTACTCACCTAGCGCTCTCCTACACACCCAATATCCTGATATTCCAAAAACAGGTATTCAAACACACAATTTTCCATGACACCTATAAATCTTGGCTTTGTTTTAATAAAATAATTGAATAGTGACTGTCTTTCCACTCCTTATATAGCTTTATGGGGCAAACCTTCCTTTCCTTCTTTGCTACAATATCTAATGCTCTGGTGAGATAAAGTCCTCAGGATCACCTGAAAAGAATTTGACCCCTGAGGCATGATTCTACAATTTTCTGACCTGCAACCCCAATTTAATCTTCCTCATTGCACGTACACCCAAACCCTATGGCATGCTTATATTCCAGTTCTTCTAAATGGCATCTCAGACCCACAAAAATAATGTAATCTCTTTAATTATAGTTCTGCTTACTCTAGCCAAAAATCATATTGATTCATTGGACCAATCAGTCTTCTCCTTCCCTTCAAGTTATATTGAAAGCACTTAAATTGTTATGTTTCGATAGACATGCAACCAAACCTGAAAAGGAGTAATCAGATTCTATAATAAGTGGGGACTATATATTGACAAACTTGATACTCTGGGGTAAATTTACTAAGGTTGGTGTTTTTAGAACTGGTGATGTTGCTCATAGCAACCAATTAGATTCTACTTAACATTTATCTAGTTGCTTCTAGAAGATACTAGATAGAATGTAATTGGTTGTTATGGGCAACATCACCAGTTCTAAAAAAAAATCACCCACCTTAGAAAATGTAACCCTCTGTCTCAGGAATGCATTTTCTAAATATTTGAATCTACAGACTGGTTCTTACAGTGTCGGCTCTCAAGCATCTAATAATTTATATTTAATGCTTAAATGTTTTATTTAATACATATACAAGGTGTACAGTATGATTCCTATTTTGTATTGATATCCGCAAAATGTGCCTTCTTCAGTCATTGGACCTTGCAGGGTTTATGATATTTTTTTTCCTTTTTGTACTTATTGTACTAAATTCTGTGTTTCCACTTCCCCTCCCCCTCCTCGCCCCTAATTGGAATCCGTTTTCAGTCCCTGTACAGTTATGTATTTCACTTATGTGTTATATTTCATTTCATTATTGATACATGATCACTGTAACTTGGGTCTAAGGGGACAATTCAGTTAGCCCTTGCCGTTTGCACTTATTGCAGGAAGGGGGGGGGGGGTGTTGCGCCTCTGATATGAACAAAAAAAACCAATAACCAAAGAAAAGTTAATGGGTGCCATGACCCTGTTAACACGAGTACATGAACTTTTCACTAATTCTGTGTATTAATGCCTGGTAACCAGTTTTAATGCCCAATAACACATTATGTTAATGGATGTTAACAAGGGCCTTGGGTGAAAAAAGGAATGCAATTGAATAGCCATGAGTGTTGAAACCCGAGGCAACCTCCCTTTTTCACCTGTGGTAATTTACCACTGGTAACTGAATTCCCCCCTAAAATTGGACCTTCATCCCCATTATTCGGAACCTCTGTTTCCCTACTGTAGCTCAGAAAATTGTAGAATTTACCACAGGGGTCACATAATTTTCAGATAATCCTAAAGCCTTTTTTTATGAGGCAAATTTGATATTCACTACAATGACATGCTTTTTGTGTTCCCTTATGAAAATTTAATAAAATAGATTTAAAAAGAAATTATTTAAAAATATAGTTCTATAGGTTATATAGGTTATACTTGCCTACTCTCCTGGATACTATGGGAGACACCCAATTTTTCAAGTAGTTCTCCGCATCCCATCCATGTCCTAATGAAATTGGCAGAATGGAGGAGATAAATGCCTTTAATACACGGTCCAATGGGAGGGACCAGAGCCTAATGATGTGATTCTACTGTAATTTTAGCCCTGTCCCCTATGCAAATCACGGCATTTTAATGTGAGGGGCAGAGCCTAATGATGCAGCTTGTCCGGCTCCACCTCCATCACTGCCCACCTTACACTCCTCTCTGTGCTTCTTCCGGAGAGAATTCAAATGTTGGCAAGAATGCTCTTGTGTTACAAAAAAATATAATTTTAAGATGAGCAAAATCTGAAATAGACACATACTGTAGTGGCTACAGGAGCACTGCAGACTACTTCTAATTTAATAGCTATGTTACACATTCATGTGCTCACATATCACACCATTAGGGTGCTTTCTATGTTTTGTGTAACTGTAGTTTTGAAACTATGGCCGTCACTCTACTAGACAAAGGATAGCTCAGGGGAGGATTGGCCATAGGGCTCACCGGGAAGATTCCTGGTAGGCTGACGTGTCTATGGGGCCTGCTTTGTGTGTTCTGATGTGGCCCATATGACAGGCAGTCCACCGCACTCAGTATACTGCATTGTCCCTATTCATTCTGTTATTCCATCTCTACAGTACAGTAACTCTGTCATCCAGTGATGCTGACATGGCTACACTGTGTGTTATACCTCTTGTGCTGCCTATGGGGGTAATTCCAAGCTGATCGCAGCAGGATTTCTGTTAGCAATTGGGCAAAACCATGTGCACTGCAGGGGAGGCAGATATAACATGTGAGAGAGAGTTAGATTTGGGCGTGGTGAGTTCAATCTGCAATCTAATTTGCAGTGTAAAAATAAAGCAGCCAGTATTTACCCTGCACAGAAACAAAATAACCCACCCAAATCTAACTCTCTCTACACATGTTATATCTGCCCCCCCCCCCCCGCCCCCTGCAGTGCACATGATTTTGCTCAATTGCTATCAAAAATCCTGCTGCGATCAACTTGGAATTACCCCCTATGTTGGGCCACTTTTATAAACTTTTACAGGGCTACGTTTAGTTCCCAATCTGCCCTTGGTCTCAGACACAACTGCAGCAAAAGATGCAAGGAAGGCTGCAATTCCATACAATCAAGCCCTATGAGGAGGGATCCGACCCCCTTCAACAGACCACACCCCCTCATCAGACCACACCCTCATTAGTCCTGCTTCCATAAATTTTCCCGGGCTGGATTTCCATCCAAATGTAGCCCTGGTCTGGCTAACAGACAAGTCTGAGAATTCAGCAACAAATATGGGAAACCTTATTATTTTTTATTTGGAGGATTTGGTTTTGATGTAAATTCCTTCTCTACTTTTCTTGTTTACAAATTTGTTTAGCATCTTTCACATGTTGCAACTTTTCTTTAGTTAGAAAAAAAAGTAAAGAGTTATAGAACTTTACAGAATCTCTCAGGAAGGGTGCTAGGTCATTCTCTGAGTGCCAAGAACAGCTAAAAATAAGTAGATGGGTAGATGTAGCCTGTGTAGTACAATGACGTAACTGAACATTTGAGACATATAAATTAACTTGTTCACTTAGGTATGTCATATCACCAAAAATAAATTTTGGAGATTACGTGCCATTTGTGGTCAGCTTAAGGTATGTTATTTTTACTTGACTATTTAACAACTTAGCAAAAAAATCAACTATGATCTAAATAAGTAAATTATGAAAAACATTTAATTAGCTTTAAAAAAAACTTATATGTTACTAGGCATTAATAACAGTGCAGTTTATATATATATATATATATATATATATATGTACATATATATTTTTACATTTTTGCTATATATATATATTTACATTTTTGATATATATATATATATATATATATACAATTCCTTGGAGAGGGCGGCACTCAAAGACTTGGCAAACGGTGTAGGTGAAGAAAAGCCCCGCAGGGCAACCTTTAATGTGACGTTTCGGGGACTCACCCCTACCTCAGACAACATGTGCAAACAACAAACAGTGCTTAAATAGACAATCCAATAAGACATCTTACCCTCCTCTCCAGTGTGTTCCCAGGCGTGCACGGCCGCCGTCCTGCAGCGGCACCTCCGGCCACGGAGCACCCGTCGCACCGGAAGTGACATCACCCGTCCGGCCCGGTCGCCATAGAAACACACTGGAAGAATAAACAGAGCAACATGATCAGTGTGTACACTTCTAAAACGTGCAAAACGAGTGTTAAATTTGTAATGGAATAAACCAGTGCCAACTGCAAATACAGTACATATCATAATGCATAACATTTGTTAAACAGTGCTACCTCCATATGCCTCATTCAATTGAACCGCATTAACCCTTAAATGTTTTAATTATATCTCCTCATAATCTGAGTTCGAATATAAAGTGCAAGTGCTACCAATATTTTTTAAATGAATTAAATTACTTTCACTGCGCAGGTAAGTGAATGAATGAATAAATAAACTTCAGGGTACTAGTGCCCTCATTTAAAACAGGACAAATATTGCATAAATGTAAAGACATCACTTAGAGGAAATGTTTGAGGCCCAAAGATTCATTGAGTCCTTTTGGAGATAGGCATATATATATATTATATTATATATTTACCAACTAAACCCCCATCATTTATTTATTGAATTGTTGAGGATAAGTGAGTTTACTTTGGTGAGTGCTGGGTTCTCTGTTTGTATATATATATATATATATATACAGTAAATTAGGTTAAATGTGAATAATATTTTTTAAAAATTACTATGATTCTAAATGCATATTACAGAACATTCTGATGAGTTTGTTAGCCCTATATTTTCATACACACACAATTGTCAGAACTCCCTCTGGAACTCCCAGCCTCTGCTTTTTCTACACAATAATGATAACAGGTACAATAAAACAATAATAATCTTTTAAATTGAAGGTTACTGTTTTATCTGGTGATTACATAAATATTACTAAAGCACATTGGCAAAAGGTCAATAATCATAACAATAGTATATTTATCTAACAATAAGATGAATTGTTTAGTTATGTAACAGATTTCTCCCAATAGGACTCCACACATCATGGATTCAGCTAAAAGTTTTACTGCTCCATAATGTAAAAAGTAAAAAATGCAGAGATGTAGATGTAACCTTGTAAAAATTAATTTTTATAACAGAAACTGGATTAATGAATAAATACAGATCAAGTACCTAATTGTAAAATAAAAAAATCGGGGGTTCTGCCATCCACCCACCAACTATGAATCACAAAAACAAAGGTCTACTAAAAAAATGTTTTTCCATTCATACAGTATATACAGTATTCTTTAAATATATGAGTGTATTAGTGTACATACTGTATATATATATATATATATATATATATATATATATAAATATACATACATAATGGCACCTAGAGAGGGGGTGGATGGGTATTAATAACCAAAGCCTGAACTTGTATGACAGGCTTGGCAGGGGACCTCTTCAACCCCCTACCTCTTTATACCTGCTGTGTGATGGGCTATGGTGGGTCCAGGGAGGCTTTTGCTGCAGAGCACAGCAGAAGTCTCCACTGTCTGCTCCTGATGTGTGGGGGGGGAGTGATCACAATGATCCTTGCATGTTTTTTCATGTAGGGGGTGTGGACGTGTCTGCATTATTAGCTAAGGTACATATACAAATCTTTCATGCCAATGGGACATAGTGGTATAATATTGAAAATTATATAATGGACAGTAGAAGAGGAAATGTTTTTTTATGGCAAACTTCTGCTGGATATAATATTCAGAATCTATTCTATTTGTTCTAATGTTGGAAATATTTTTCACTGTGTCAATTTTTCCTGTGTGTGTGGAAAGCACCATTGTCTCATCTTCTGCATACTGGCTGCTGGTGCTTTTAATCTCTATTTGTAGAGACAGAACTGCACAGTGCCGCTCTGAAATTGGCAGTCAGCTCGTTCTCTCCAGACTGTTTGAGTTTGGCATTTAATTAAAATGTGAATCGTTATGCCTAGTCAGGACACAGTCTGTGAATATTTGTGCATTTCATGTGGACATGATGCTACTTTACTATGACGTGTGTTTCATATTAGTGTGTGGGTAGCCATGAGAGTATTAAGATTGGAAGTCCAAAGATGTGAGGCTGTGTTTTCTATGACAGTGCGCTTTTTGTGCTGGACTACTTTTCACTTGTCTTCAGAACTCTGAAAGTTGCAATGAGAAACTATTTTTGTGTACACTACCAGAATACAGAACACACTGACAAACAAGTCTGTATGCAATTATTTCAGATAAAAAAATATGATACTTTATGGTTATGAAGTTGTATAGCACTGATCAACTGCATATTTATGTATTATTATTTATTAACAGTAATAACAAACAGTCATAGAGGTAGGAGGGCCCTGCTCACAAGCTTACACTATATAGGGAAATAGACATTGATACACAAGAATAGGTACTATCTATTGCATAATAGTCCACCAGATTGCAATGGTTCTTGGTGGGTTGTATGATAAGGTCACACACAGTGATGTTGGCCTGGTGTCAGGAGAATGGGAAAGTGAAGAAAAATTATCTGAAAAAATATGTGTGGACTGTACAGTGGGGAGGCAACTGGACAGGAACGCTTATGGAGGTAATGTGACTGGAATGTAATAAGCTGCCTGAAGAGGTGAGTTTTTAGGGAACGTTTGAAGGTTTGAACACTAGGGAAGAGTCTGATTGTGCATGGTAGGGCATTCCACAGAGTGGGTGCAGCCTGAAGAAGGTTCTGCGATCATGAATGGGAGCAAGTAATGAGTGTGGGTGAGAAATGTAGATCTTGTGAAGAGCGATATATTTTGACATAAGCAAAGACATGTACAAAAGTGTAGTTTGGTTAATGGCCTTGTGTGTGAGCAAAAATAATTTTAGATTGAATACGGTAGAATACAAGTAACCAATGGAGGGACTGACAAAGTGCATCTGCAGCCGATAAATGTCTGGCAAGGAAGATTAACCTCGCAGTTGCATATAGAATGGATTGTAGTGGTCAGTCTCATTTTGGTTTGACCAGTAAGACTATTGCAATAATCAATACGTGAGATAATGAGTGCATGAATTAAAGTTTTTGCAGTGTCGTGTCATATTTTGGATTTGTTTCTTAGATGTATGTAACATGATTTTGAGACAATTTGAATGTGGGGAACAAAGGCCAGTTCAGGGTAAAGGATGACACCTAGGCAGCGAGCTTGTGAGGTAGGATTGATTGTCAAGTTCTCAACAGTGATGTAGATATCGGGTTGGTAAGAACTATTGGCCGGTGGAAATATAATTAACTCTGTTTTGGAAATATTAAGTTTGAGGTGGCAGGATTTCATACAAATGTATATAATATCATAAAGAATCACAAATGTGATTATTGGTTGTTGGCTCTAGCATGCGCACACACAATTGATAACCTTTAAACCTTACTAATGATATAATGCAATGATAAGATTACACTTTAAACTTTTAGCAGCAAAGTACTGCAACGATGTTATATCTTTAAACCTTAAGTAGCGCTGACGGTATAAAGTAACCGCAGTGCGTACACCTTATCAATATCAATACACCTTGGCCCTCATTCCGAGTTGATCGCTCGCAAGGCGAATTTAGCAGAGTTGCTCACGCTAAGCCTACGCCTACTGGGAGTGTATCTTAGCTTCTTAAAATTGCGACCGATGTATTCGCAATATTGCGATTACAAACTACTTAGCAGTTTCAGAGTAGCTTCAGACTTACTCGGCATCTGCGTTCAGTTCAGTGCTTGTCGTTCCTGGTTTGACGTCATAAACACACCCAGCGTTCGCCCAGACACTCCCCCGTTTCTCCGGCCACTCCTGCGTTTTTTCCGGAAACGGTAGCGTTTTTATCCACACGCCCCGAAAACGCCGTGTTTCCGCCCAGTAACACCCATTTCCTGTCAATCACACTACATTCGCCAGAGCGAAGAAAAAGCCGTGAGTAAAAATACTATCTTCATTGTAAAATTACTTGGCGCAGTCGCAGTGCGAATATTGCGCATGCGTACTAAGCGGAATTTCACTGCGATGCGAAGAAAATTACCGAGCGAACGACTCGGAATGAGGGCCCTTATACAGATAAATGCACTTTAAAACCCTTGCAGGAAAGTGAAGACACAACATTAATTTGTAGTTGCAACCACAGGGTTCTAAGGCCACAGTGGATTAATTACAAAAGGTAAAACAGTAAAAAATCATACACTACAGGCTAACAAGATAAATCTAAACAGAATAATGGCTACAGAGAATGTACATACGTGAGAATGTTTGCAAGTGCAACCCGGCCGGTCCTCCGCTAGTCAGATAGAAAGCGTTCAGAGTCTTCTGACCGACCAGGCAACAATGGACTTTTTTACACAACATGCATACACAACACAATGGTCACTGTAATCTCATTGTCCATTGGACACAGAGATGTGTCTTTTCATTACAGAAGAGGTCATAGGTTGATTTGAATAGATGGGCGATGTCTTTCTCCAACTGCTCTTGTGGGTGGTATCTTCTGGATTCCCGCCGCATACATAATATACAGTAAATACAGTGAATATCTATATTCTACTTCTGCACATAACTATACGCAGGAACATGCGATCTTTCTCTAACCAACACCGGAATGTTACCCTCAAAATACCCTACAGCTGGATACTAGACATCACCTTCCAACCTTTATCTGACCCTTCCTATCATGCAAAGGTGAATCTCTTAGTCCAGGAACTGTTTAAACTATTGATACTCGCTGATGTGGTGTAAGGGAACTATGTGTACAAAATGCACTATTTGGGTTAAATATGTAATGTTCTAATAACCCTCTACGTGCTCACAAACTCCGCCATAAATACCCATATCATGCGCATGATCGCCGGAGCGATCCTACGCAAATTGCGGATATGTGCACGCACGGAGGACTGAGTGCACGAGCAGCGGGCATGTGCATGGGGTTAGTACAAGGCATATGCATTACAATATTTTTCGACTTTGATAGTCCACCCTTTGGCAGTCAACAATAACTGCCACTATCTAAACATTGAACAGAAAAATATACAATACATTATCCATATATGGTCGGATGGTAGGAGAAGAGGTGTAGGCGGGAAATGTATGACCTAGTGGGATAGTAAAAGCATGTATGTATGAAATCCATGTCTGAGGGGCATGTATCATCATGCCGTATATGTTCTAGATAAGCTTCGAGGTATTGCGAAGTATACAATAAATCCTTCTTATCCCATATTAAGGGTCTGTAAGTGGGCCAACAAACACTACCGAGCTCTGTTCGGCTTCTTGTTCCAACAAATGGGGTGCACATTTAGTTGATGATACATGGAGGGGGAACACATGTGAATGCTAATATGTGAATATCACCTGTCGACTATGTGTGTCACTACCTGAAGGTTGTAGAGATGAAGATAAGACACGTATCAAACATACATTCACATAACATTCGCGTAATCATTCTTGGGTGTTGATTGAAGTCTTCTCCGGATGTGTGTATTTTTGCTGAGAGTGTTCATCAAAGTCTTTTCTGGATGGGTGTATTTTTGCTGAGAGTGTTCATCAAAGTCTTTTCTGGATGGGTGTATTTTTGCTGAGAGAAAAACAGAGGAAAAACAGGTGAAAGAAACGGACGGTGGAATCACGTCTTATCACAACATTGTCTCTATTGATGGGTCATAAATTAAATCAGTTGTTGTAACAATGCCCCCGCTCCTTAAACTCATCACTCTGGTACCGTGCTCGCGCCGCGTTAAAACTCGAACACATCTAAATATCAAACCAATCATTATGACAACTCCCTGGATACAAAGGAGAAACTTTCCTACATGCACGATAACATTTTGAGCCCATTCTCCTAAACCTGAGAACCAATTGCGTGGGTTCAACCATGAGACCCACCCGGTCAGTTCATTACTCACAGCAGTAAGGGTAAGGTTGTGTCTCCTCCGGAACTCCCACTTCAATTGCAAGATATCGTCCATCTTTTGATCTATGACCTCGGTTGGGTCATCAGTGTTGTTTGTGATGTACGTGCAGCACTTCACACCATACTGAGTTGCCAAGGTGACACAGTACCCGCCTGTCACCGCTGTGATATAATTTAGAACCATCCTGTGCTGGATCAGTTCCGTTTTGTAATAGAGATGAGCGGGTTTGGTTTCTCGGAAACCGAACCCCCCCGAACTTCAGCCTTTTTTAACACGGGTCCGAGGCAGACTCGGATCTTCCCGCCTTGCTCGGCTAACCCGAGCGCGCCCGAACGTCATCATCCCGCTGTCGGATTCTCGCGAGGCTCGTATTCTATCGCGAGACTCGGATTCTATATAAGGAGCCGCGCGTCGCAGCCATTTTCACACGTGCATTGAGATTGATAGGGAGAGGACGTGGCTGGCGTCCTCTCCGTTTAGAGTAGACTACAGAGTAGTAGAGAGTAGAGACACTTGATTTACTAATTTTGGGGAGCATATTAGGACGGGGTACTACTTGCTGATAGTGTGACCAGTGACCACCAGTTTAATTAATCCGTTCTCTGCCTGAAAAAAAACGATACACAGTGTGACACAGTCACATACCATATCTGTGCTCAGCCTCAGTGTGCCCTCAGTGTGCTGCATCATCTATGTAATACTGTATATCTGACTGTGCTGAGTGCTCACTGCTCACACAGCTTAATTGTGGGGGAGACTGGGGAGCAGTTATAGCAGGAGTACATATTTTAACAGTGCACACTTTTGCTGCCAGAGTGCCACTGCCAGTGCCAGTGTGACTGACCAGTGACCACTACTACTTGCTGATAGTGTGACCAGTGACCACCAGTTTAATTAATCCGTTCTCTGCCTGAAAAAAAACGATACACAGTGTGACACAGTCACATACTATATCTGTGCTCAGCCTCAGTGTGCCCTCAGTGTGCTGCATCATCTATGTAATACTGTATATCTGACTGTGCTGAGTGCTCACTGCTCACACAGCTTAATTGTGGGGGAGACTGGGGAGCAGTTATAGCAGGAGTACATATTTTAACAGTGCACACTTTTGCTGCCAGAGTGCCACTGCCAGTGCCAGTGTGACTGAGCAGTGACCACTGACCACCAGTATATTGTGATTGCCTGCCTGAAAAAGTTAAACACTCGTCGTGTGGTGTTTTTATTCTATAAACGCATTCTGCTGACAGTGTCCAGCAGGTCCGTCATTATATAATATATACCTGTCCGGCTGCAGTAGTGATATATATATATTTTTTATATCATTATCATCCAGTCTATATTAGCAGCAGACGCAGTACGGTAGTCCACGGCTGTAGCTACCTCTGTGTCGGCAGTCGCTCGTCCATCCATAATTGTATACCACCTACCCGTGGTGTTTTTTTTTTTTCTATCTTCTTGATACTAGTAGCTTACTTTAGGAGTCTGCAGTGCTGAGCTGACAGTGTCCAGCAGGTCCGTCATTATATAATATATACCTGTCCTGCTGCAGTAGTGATATATATATATATATAAATATATATATTATTATTTTTTTATATCATTATCATCCAGTCTATATTAGCAGCAGACGCAGTACGGTAGTCCACGGCTATAGCTACCTCTGTGTTGGCAGTCGCTAGTCCATCCATAATTGTATACCACCTACCTGTGGTGTTTTTTTTTTTTTCTATCTTCTTGATACTACTAGTAGCTTACTTTAGGAGTCTGCAGTGCTGAGCTGACAGTGTCCAGCAGGTCCGTCATTATATAATATATACCTGTCCGGCTGCAGTAGTGATATATATATATATTTTTTATATCATAATCATCGAGTCTATATTAGCAGCGGACGCAGTACGGTAGTCCACGGCTGTAGCTACCTCTGTGTCGGCAGTCGCTCGTCCATCCATAATTGTATACTACCTACCTGTGGTGTTTTTTTTTTCTATCTTCTTGATACTAGTAGCTTACTTTAGGAGTCTGCAGTGCTGAGCTGACAGTGTCCAGCAGGTCCGTCATTATATAATATATACCTGTCCGGCTGCAGTAGTGATATATATATATATTTTTTATATCATTATCATCCAGTCTATATTAGCAGCAGACACAGTACGGTAGTCCACGGCTGTAGCTACCTCTGTGTCGGCAGTCGCTCGTCCATCCATAATTGTATACCACCTACCTGTGGTGTTTTTTTTTTTTTCTATCTTCTTGATACTACTAGTAGCTTACTTTAGGAGTCTGCAGTGCTGAGCTGACAGTGTCCAGCAGGTCCGTCATTATATAATATATACCTGTCCTGCTGCAGTAGTGATATATATATATATATATATATATATATATTTTTATATCATTATCATCCAGTCTATATTAGCAGCAGACGCAGTACGGTAGTCCACGGCTGTAGCTACCTCTGTGTCGGCAGTCGCTCGTCCATCCATAATTGTATACCACCTACCTGTGGTGTTTTTTTTTTTTTTTCTATCTTCTTGATACTAGTAGCTTACTTTAGGAGTCTGCAGTGCTGAGCTGACAGTGTCCAGCAGGTCCGTCATTATATAATATATACCTGTCCGGCTGCAGTAGTGATATATATATATATATTTTTTATATCATTATCATCCAGTCTATATTAGCAGCAGACGCAGTACGGTAGTCCACGGCTGTAGCTACCTCTGTGTCGGCAGTCGCTCGTCCATCCATAATTGTATACCACCTACCTGTGGTGTTTTTTTTTTTCTATCTTCTTGATACTAGTAGCTTACTTTAGGAGTCTGCAGTGCTGAGCTGACAGTGTCCAGCAGGTCCGTCATTATATAATATATACCTGTCCGGCTGCAGTAGTGATATATATATATATATTTTTTTTATATCATTATCATCCAGTCTATATTAGCAGCAGACGCAGTATGGTAGTCCACGGCTGTAGCTACCTCTGTGTCGGCAGTCGCTAGTCCATCCATAATTGTATACCACCTACCTGTGGTGTTTTTTTTTCTTCTATCTTCTTGATACTACTAGTAGCTTACTTTAGGAGTCTGCAGTGCTGAGCTGACAGTGTCCAGCAGGTCCGTCATTATATAATATATACCTGTCCGGCTGCAGTAGTGATATATATATATATTTTTTATATCATTATCATCCAGTCTATATTAGCAGCAGACGCAGTACGGTAGTCCACGGCTGTAGCTACCTCTGTGTCGGCAGTCGCTCGTCCATCCATAATTGTATACCACCTACCTGTGGTGTTTTTTTTCTATCTTCTTGATACTAGTAGCTTACTTTAGGAGTCTGCAGTGCTGAGCTGACAGTGTCCAGCAGGTCCATCATTATATAATATATACCTGTCCGGCTGCAGTAGTGATATATATATATATATTTTTTATATCATTATCATCCAGTCTATATTAGCAGCAGACGCAGTACGGTAGTCCACGGCTGTAGCTACCTCTGTGTCGGCAGTCGCTAGTCCATCCATAATTGTATACCACCTACCTGTGGTGTTTTTTTTTTTCTATCTTCTTGATACTACTAGTAGCTTACTTTAGGAGTCTGCAGTGCTGAGCTGACAGTGTCCAGCAGGTCCGTCATTATATAATATATACCTGTCCGGCTGCAGTAGTGATATATATATATTTTTTTATATCATTATCATCCAGTCTATATTAGCAGCAGACGCAGTACGGTAGTCCACGGCTGTAGCTACCTCTGTGTCGGCAGTCGCTCGTCCATCCATAATTGTATACCACCTACCTGTGGTGTTTTTTTTTTTCTATCTTCTTGATACTAGTAGCTTACTTTAGGAGTCTGCAGTGCTGAGCTGACAGTGTCCAGCAGGTCCGTCATTATATAATATATACCTGTCCGGCTGCAGTAGTGATAGATATATATATATATATATATATTTTTTTATATCATTATCATCCAGTCTATATTAGCAGTAGACGCAGTACGGTAGTCCACGGCTGTAGCTACCTCTGTGTCGGCAGTCGCTCATCAATCCATAAGTATACTAGTATCCATCCATCTCCATTGTTTACCTGAGGTGCCTTTTAGTTGTGCCTATTAAAATATGGAGAACAAAAATGTTGAGGTTCCAAAAATAGGGAAAGATCAAGATCGACTTCCACCTCGTGCTGAATCTGCTGCCACTAGTCATGGCCGAGACGATGAAATGCCAGCAACGTCGTCTGCCAAGGCCGATGCCCAATGTCATAGTACAGAGCATGTAAAATCCAAAACACCAAATATCAGTAAAAAAAGGACTCAAAAATCTAAAATAAAATTGTCGGAGGAGAAGCGTAAACTTGCCAATATGCCATTTACCACACGGAGTGGCAAGAAAAGGCTGAGGCCCTGGCCTATGTTCATGGCTAGTGGTTCAGCTTCACATGAGGATGGAAGCACTCAACCTCTCGCTATAAAAATGAAAAGACTCAAGCTGGCAAAAGCACAGCAAAGAACTGTGCGTTCTTCGAAATCACAAATCCACAAGGAGAGTCCAATTGTGTCGTTTGCGATGCCTGACCTGCCCAACACTGGACGTGAAGAGCATGCGCCTTCCACCATTTGCACGCCCCCTGCAAGTGCTGGAAGGAGCACCCGCAGTCCAGTTCCTGATAGTCAGATTGAAGATGTCAGTGTTGAAGTACACCAGGATGAGGAGGATATGGGTGTTGCTGGCGCTGGGGAGGAAATTGACCAGGAGGATTCTGATGGTGAGGTGGTTTGTTTAAGTCAGGCACCCGGGGAGACACCTGTTGTCCGTGGGAGGAATAGGGCCATTGACATTCCTGGTGAAAATACCAAAAAAATCTGCTCTTCGGTGTGGAAGTATTTCAACAGAAATGCGGACAACATTTGTCAAGCCGTGTGTTGCCTTTGTCAAGCTGTAATAAGTAGGGGTAAGGACGTTAACCACCTCGGAACATCCTGCCTTATACGTCACCTGCAGCGCATTCATCATAAGTCAGTGACAAGTTCAAAAACTTTGGGCGACAGCGGAAGCAGTCCACTGACCAGTAAATCCCTTCCTCTTGTAACCAAGCTCACGCAAACCACCCCACCAACTCCCTCAGTGTCAATTTCCTCCTTCCCCAGGAATGCCAATAGTCCTGCAGGCCATGTCACTGGCAATTATGACGAGTCCTCTCCTGCCTGGGATTCCTCCGATGCATCCTTGCGTGTAACGCCTACTGCTGCTGGCGCTGCTGTTGTTGCTGCTGGGAGTCGATGGTCATCCCAGAGGGGAAGTCGTACTCGTAAGACCACTTTTACTACTTCCACCAAGCAATTGACTGTCCAACAGTCCTTTGCGACGAAGATGAAATATCACAGCAGTCATCCTGCTGCAAAGCGGATAACTGAGGCCTTGGCATCCTGGGCGGTGAGAAACGTGGTTCCGGTATCCATCATTACTGCAGAGGCAATTAGAGACTTGTTTGAGGTACTGTGTCCCTGGTACCAAATACCATCTAGGTTCCATTTCTCTAGGCAGGCGATACCGAAAATGTACACAGACCTCAGAAAAAGACTCACCAGTGTCCTAAAAAATGCAGTTGTACCCAATGTCCACTTAACCACGGACAAGTGGAGCAGGGAAGGCTCAGGACTATATGACTGTGACAGCCCACTGGGTAGATGTATGGACTCCCGCCGCAAGAACAGCAGCGGCGGCACCAGTAGCAGCATCTCGCAAACGCCAACTCTTTCCTAGGCAGGCTACGCTTTGTATCACCGCTTTCCAGAATACGCACACAGCTAAAAACCTCTTACGGCAACTGAGGAAGATCATCGCAGAATGGCTTACCCCAATTGGACTCTCCTGTGGATTTGTGGCATCGGACAACGCCAGCAATATTGTGTGTGCATTAAATATGGGCAAATTCCAGCACGTCCCATGTTTTGCACATACCTTGAATTTGGTGGTGCAGAATTATTTAAAAAACGAGAGGGGCGTGCAAGAGATGCTGTCGGTGGCCAGAAGAATTGCGGGACACTTTCGGCGTACAGGCACCACGTACATAAGACTGGAGCACCACCAAAAACGCCTGAACCTGCCCTGCCATCATCTGAAGCAAGAAGTGGTAACGAGGTGGAATTCAACCCTCTATATGCTTCAGAGGTTGGAGGAGCAGCAAAAGGCCATTCAAGCCTATACAACTGAGCACGATATAGGAGGTGGAATGCACCTGTTTCAAGCGCAGTGGAGAATGATTTCAACGTTGTGCAAGGTTCTGCAACCTTTTGAACTTGCCACACGTGAAGTCAGTTCAGACACTGCCAGCCTGAGTCAGGTCATTCCCCTCATCAGGCTTTTGCAGAAGAAGCTGAAGACATTGAAGGAGGAGCTAACACAGAGCGATTCCGCTAGGCATGTGGGACTTGTGGATGGAGCCCTTAATTCGCTTAACAAGGATTCACGGGTGGTCAATCTGTTGAAATCAGAGCACTACATTTTGGCCACCGTGCTCGATCCTAGATTTAAAACCTACCTTGGATCTCTCTTTCCGGCAGACACAAGTCTGCTGGGGTTCAAAGAACTGCTGGTGACAAAATTGTCAAGTCAAGCGGAACGCGACCTGTCAACATCTCCTCCTTCACATTCTCCCGCAACTGGGGGTGCGAGGAAAAGGCTCAGAATTCCGAGCCCACCCGCTGGCGGTGATGCAGGGCAGTCTGGAGCGACTGCTGATGCTGACATCTGGTCCGGACTGAAGGACCTGACAACGATTACGGACATGTCGTCTACTGTCACTGCATATGATTCTCTCCCCATTGAAAGAATGGTGGAGGATTATATGAGTGACCGCATCCAAGTAGGCACGTCAAACAGTCCGTACTTATACTGGCAGGAAAAAGAGGCAATTTGGAGGCCCTTGCACAAACTGGCTTTATTCTACCTAAGTTGCCCTCCCACAAGTGTGTACTCCGAAAGAGTGTTTAGTGCCGCCGCTCACCTTGTCAGCAATCGGCGTACGAGGTTACATCCAGAAAATGTGGAGAAGATGATGTTCATTAAAATGAATTATAATCAATTCCTCCTTGGAGACATTGACCAGCAGCAATTGCCTCCACAAAGTACACAGGGAGCTGAGATGGTGGATTCCAGTGGGGACGAATTGATAATCTGTGAGGAGGGGGATGTACACGGTGATATATCGGAGGATGATGATGAGGTGGACATCTTGCCTCTGTAGAGCCAGTTTGTGCAAGGAGAGATTAATTGCTTCTTTTTTTGGTGGGGGTCCAAACCAACCCGTCATTTCAGTCACAGTCGTGTGGCAGACCCTGTCACTGAAATGATGGGTTGGTTAAAGTGTGCATGTCCTGTTTATACAACATAAGGGTGGGTGGCCCAAGGACAATTCTATCTTGCACCTCTTTTTTCTTTCATTTTTCTTTGCGTCATGTGCTGTTTGGGGGGTGTTTTTTGGAAGGGCCATCCTGCGTGACACTGCAGTGCCACTCCTAGATGGGCCAGGTGTTTGTGTCGGCCACTAGGGTCGCTTAGCTTACTCACACAGCTACCTCATTGCGCCTCTTTTTTTCTTTGCGTCATGTGCTGTTTGGGGAGTGTTTTTTGGAAGGGCCATCCTGCGTGACACTGCAGTGCCACTCCTAGATGGGCCAGGTGTTTGTGTCGGCCACTTGGGTCGCTTAGCTTAGCCATCCAGCGACCTCGGTGCAAATTTTAGGACTAAAAATAATATTGTGAGGTGTTCAGAATAGACTGAAAATGAGTGGAAATGATGGTTATTGAGGTTAATAATACTTTGGGATCAAAATGACCCTAAAATTCTATGATTTAAGCTGTTTTTTAGGGTTTTTTGAAAAAAACACCCGAATCCAAAACACACCCGAATCCGACAAAAAAAATTCGGTGAGGTTTTGCCAAAACGCGTTCGAACCCAAAACACGGCCGCGGAACCGAACCCAAAACCAAAACACAAAACCCGAAAAATTTCCGGTGCTCATCACTATTTTGTAAGCTTGCAACTCCCTCCCTGTATACCTGAAGGTGTCATCATACATCTCGGTGATATTATCTATTAGGTTCGCTAGCGCATGAATATACCTATAATTTATAATTCCTCTGGCGGTACGGGTGATCTCTAACGCGAGTAGGAATTGAATCCCGGTGGATTCGTGGATCAAATCAGAGGCTGTGTGCTCTGTCTTATCTATAAGGTGTCTCTTAACGATGTGTTCATAGTGAGTGTGAGTGTAAGGAGCTTGAGCATTGCGGTGAACATCTTCCATCTTATTATGGGTCATGGTCATAACTTCTGGCAACACTCTTCCAATGTAACACAATCCCTCTGAGTTTGGGGCAAGCCACTTATACGCCTTCCTCCCGCATATGAAATATGCATCATCGGGGAGAACACATGGGACAGAATATGACATTACCATATTGCAAACCTTCTAAGTGAAAAATCCTATCCCTAACTCTCTCATCTGTTCAGTACACGTATCAGGCTGTATGATATGCGCACAGTACCCTGGTGATACTTCTCCAACCCGCATGGTCCTACTTCCTAGAGTATACCTGTACCGAAAATACCTTCCACCATCGGCTATTTGGCGTATAAGTTCAGAGTCTACAGGCATTCTGTCGGCTCTGTGTGAAAATGCCATGGTTTGGTTATTCTATGTCACTTCCCAATTTCCCTTCGGGAATTGGAAATGTTGAAACATACTAAGGATCTAACCACATGATATTGGAGCTTCAAACTAGGGGGTCTAGAAATATTAAATTTCTTGTCCACCGGTATCCCACCCCTTAATTCAAGTACCTCATCTATTGTTAAAGGATACGGTACTAGTCCTGACTTGCTCTGACCTTGAGGTACTTGTGAGCACACCCAGCATTCTGTTTGGTTTAAAACCTTACCCACTAATGAGTGATAATCACTCAATGGATGACGGTCCATGTTGATATTAAGGCTGGACTGACATCCCTGGATGCACCCGTCCTCAACTATGTTTTCACAGTTTCTACAAATACAATTTTCCTCAGCCAACAACCCTTCACAGTGCCTCCTAGTTTCTTGACTATCAGATCGTTTTCTGATACTCGCCTTTGCTCGGTGGATGTGTTGCTCTTGGAATTCTACAAATCCGTCCTTGCCATCAGAACCCATTCCAGATCCTTTCTCGACCTCTCTGGTACTCTCACCGAAACAGACTGATCTGGTCAACAACAGGGTCAACAGGAAAACCCGGAATGCAGTCTCTTGGGGTAAGTCCATCTTGTTAAGGGGAGAGAAAAAGGAGCAAGAAGGGGGAGGAAAGGAGGGTAATGGAGAAAATAATAAAAAGGAAAAAGAAAACTGGTACGACAACCGCCTCTAGTCTTGTTGTTCTCCGTGCTCAGGTGCCGTCTCAACAGTGCTGCCTCTCAACCTTCCTGGAACAGACACTACAGTGATACGATGTTCTCTCCGAGTCAGCGACCTTTCTGTAGGGAACATAAATCTTGCATTACCATGTGTTTAACTGTTATGTGAAGTAAACCATCCGTGGAAAATGAAAAAAGAGAGAGAGACTAATAAAAAGAAAATTTGTCAGATTTGCGTTCACCATCAGGCTGTCACACCATCATGTCTATCGGTATCTCTGCACAGTCTCCCTTCACCAGTATTTCCACTCTCCACCCTCTGTGCATGGCCAGGCACAATGATGCTGGTGAGATATACTGGGGTTGGGCAGACCTCTGAAAAGACCGAGTAGACATGTGACGTTTGAGCTGTAAATCTGTCAGTGAACGTCAGAGATGAAGAGGAAACTTTAAAAGATAAATCACAGAGTTTACCTGGCCGCCCCTGTATCTACAAGGAATGATCTACCAGCTACATCAACTGTGACCTCAGATTTACTACCAAGGCTAGCAACCAACTTCACTGGCTGCAGACTACAGGTGTGGCCCAACATTTTTCCTATGTGATCCCTGGTCCCAATTACGTGTATCATAACTTTGCTCATGTTCTTGTCTAGGGGGTCTGAATTTATGTGTGCTGTTACAGTTGCTGGCATAATGCCCTTCCCTTTTACACAGATAACAAACTCTTGGCTTCCTCCATGTGCCAGGGGCCTGGGGTTTTGGTCGAGTTGATGCTTCTTCCAGTGCTTGGATGCTCATCACCATCAACCGCTCTCCCTGTGCTTCCCTGGTTCTTTGGATATTACGGTCATGCTCGATAGCGACTCTCTTAATGCAGCCACCGAGATACCTCTCCAGTTAGGTAGAGAGGTTTGTACCCTGGTTCTTAGTGTGTCTTTTAACCCGTCCATTAATACGGACACAGCTACCTCTCTATGATGTATATTTTCCTTAATGTCCTCGATCCCAGTGTATCTAGACATTTCCTGCAGTGCTCGGTGGAAATATTCAGATGCCGTTTCACCTTCTTTTTGTCTTATGGAAAAGATTTTGTTCCATTTGACAACAGTAGGGAAATATACTCCTAATTGCAGATTGATTTGTCGTACATTCTCCTGAGCGTACTCCTCAGTGAGAGGTACTTCTGCGTCTAATTTACAATCAGTAATAAATTTCACAGGGTCAATATTGGAAGGTAGACAAACTCGTAGCACTGTTCGCCAATCTTTGTTTGTGGATTCGGTGGCATTACCTAATTCTTTAATAAACCTCTGGCATGCGACTAGATCTTTTCTGGGATCGGGAAATTCAGACATAATTGTCCTCAATTCTGTCCGGGACCAAGGACAATGCATAGCAATGTTCCTGACGGGAGTGATTCCCTGAGCGTCAGTCTTCCCATTGGGGACTGTGATCACTCTGACAGGATTTAGTTCAATTACATCATTTTGGGTTGCTTCTACAATGTGAGGTGCAATTGTCTCTGCATAACGTACTGTACCGTACTTACCTGTGGACACGACCTCACTTATCCCTCTGCTAGGGGGCTTTACTACTGCTCTTACCGGTTGGGCCGTGCCCACCTGGGTGTCCTGTATGGTGGCTGCTAGAGAAAGTTCCAATATCATGCTGGGTTCATCTTCTTGCTCGTATTCCTGAGGGAAGTTTAAGATGGGATACAACTTGCACGGGTTAGCATTAATACATTTATTAAGTTCATTCTTATCATCATTACTACATTTATCAATTTTACTCTTAGCATATATCAGTATGCATTGTCTGTAGCCACTTTCTCCCCTGTAATATACTGTGGTGGTTGTGCGGTTGCCATCAGTTTCCTGCTAGGGTTGGAACCGGCTGTGTAAGCTAGTTCCCTCTGCATATCACCCTCTTGCTGCCATAAATTTAAACAGTTTGTGTGTCTAATCCTTTGTTTTTGAGATTTTATCAGACAGATCCTAAGCCTTAGATTATGCAATACCTCTGAGTCAAAACTACCTATCCCAGGAAATGGTGCTTTATCCCCCACAGTCATTCGCGTCCATTCATCACAAAAGGTCTCAGTGTGGGGACCATACTTCCCCCACATTACTAACCAAGCTGACCCCCTTGGTCTGAAATCTGCAGTCTGAACCCTGACTGAGGAACGTCCCTGTGTTGTGCACTTGGCTTCCATTGTGGACCTCTTTAACACGGGAAAACTTCCTAAAATGCACCAAAACATAGAAACATAGAATTTGTCGGCAGATAAGAACCACTTGGCCCATCTAGTCTGCCCCTTTTTTTTTTTTTATATATTATTTTTTTTTATCACTAACCTTATTTGATCCTTATTTCTTTGTAAGGATATCCTTATGTCTATCCCATGCATGTTTAAATTGCTCTACTGTCTTAGCCTCTACCACCTCTGATGGGAGGCTATTCCACTTGTCCACTACCCTTTCTGTGAAATAATTTTTCCGCAAATTTCCCCTGAACCTCCCCCCCTCCAGTCTCAGTGCATGTCCTCGTGTCCTATTGCTTCTCTTCATTTGGAGAATGTTTCCCTCCTGGACTTTGTTAAAACCCTTCATATATTTGAAAGTTTCTATCATGTCGCCCCTTTCTCTTCTCTGCTCCAAACTATACATATTGAGATTTCTTAGTCTTTCTGGGTATGTTTTGTGATGTAGGCCATGCACCATTTTAGTTGCCCTCCTTTGTACAGTTTCTAATGTATTAATATCCTTTTGAAGATATGGCCTCCAGAACTGAATACAGTATTCTAGATGAGGCCGTACCAATGACCTATACAGTGGCATTATTACTTCTTTCTTTCTGCTGCTGATTCCTCTCCCAATGCAGCCAAGCATCTGACTAGCCTTCCTCATTGCCTTGTTACATTGCTTACCTGCCTTTAAGTCATCTGAAATAGTGACTCCTAGATCCCTTTCCTCCTCAGTAGTTTCCAGTATAGTGCCATTAATACTGTATTTAGCTTTAGGATTTTTGAGACCCAAGTGCATGATTTTGCATTTTTTGGCATTAAACTGTAATTGCCAGACTCTTGACCATTCCTCTAGTCTACCTAGATCCTCAATCATTTGTTTTACCCCACCTGGTGTGTCTACCCTGTTGCATACCTTTGTGTCATCTGCAAAAAGGCATACTTTCCCTTTAATCCCATTTGCAATGTCACCAATAAAGATATTGAAAAGCACTGGTCCAAGTACAGATCCCTGGGGTACTCCACTGGTAACATTTCCCTCCTGTGAATGCACTCCATTTACCACAACTCTCTGTTTTCTATCCTTCAACCAAGATCTTATCCATTCAATAATCCTAATATCCAATCCCAAACTTTCAAGTTTATTTAGCAGTCTGCGATGTGGAACTGTGTCAAAAGCCTTACTAAAGTCAAGATAAGCTATATCCATGGCTCCACCTTTATCCATCACTTTAGTCACACAATCAAAAAAGTCAATAAGATTTGTTTGACATGATCTTCCCCCAGTGAATCCATGCTGTTTGGGATCCAGTAAATTGCCGGATTTGAGATGATCTACAACTCTTTCTTTTAAGAGTGTTTCCATCAATTTCCCTACTACTGATGTAAGACTCACTGGTCTGTAGTTGTTTGCCTCTTCCTTGCTTCCACTTTTGTGCAGTGGGACTACGTTTGCTCTTTTCCAGTCCCCTGGAATTTCTCCTGTAGCTAATGACTGGTTGAATAATTCTGTCAATGGTGCTACCAGCACCTCTTTAAGTTCTTTTAGTATCCTTGGATGTATCCCATCTGGCCCCATAGATTTGTCCACTTTCAGCTTTGAGAGTTCTGTTAGGACCTTCTCCTCTGTAAATGTACTTGTTTCATTTTCCTGAATATCCCTGCAACTTAACTGTGGCCCCTTCCCCTCTCTTTCAGTAGTAAATACTGAGCAAAAATAATCATTAAGATGATCTGCTATTAAATTGTCTCCCTCAACAAGATTCCCAGTGTCCGTCTTTAGTTTTATAATTCCGCCTTTTGTTTTTCTTTTTTCGCTTATATACCTAAAAAAAGTTTTGCCTCCTTTACCCACTGACTGGGCCATTTTCTCCTCAGCTTGTGCCTTTGCACATCTGATTACCTTCTTTGTCTCCTTCTGTCTAACAAGATATATCTTTTTGTCTTCATTATTTTGTGTCTGCTTATATTTCCTAAAAGCCATCTTTTTTGCTCTCACAATATTTGCTACTTCTTTTGCAAACACAGTAGTCTAGCGGTGGAAGTCCTCAAAGTTCTTCCACTAACTTCTTCTGCTCTGAGTATCACGGATCCGCCTTTTTTAGCAGACACATGTAGCCATTGTAGGCCCTACTTCGGCCTATATCCCCTTGGCCTTTAGGTACCCAGTGAATATCTGCCTCTGGAGGGACCAACGAAAACTCCCTAAACCTTTACTTTACACAAATCACGCTTGCATGTGCTTCACATAACGCTTATGATGACGAGATTTACGCACAAATATGCAAAACTTCGTATCACGTTGCGCCGTGTATTGCCCACACAACCGTGTGGTCCAATCGTACTGCTCATAGACACTTGCTATCTATAAGTGGTAGGATCACTGGAGTCTCCACCCTGTGCTCCAAAACAGTTGGAGTGTAATACCATGAAAACTTTATCACACTCCGTTGCACGTCTTCACCTAGACTTTGCTTCACCAAGTTTCACCAAGATCACCAAGATCACCAAGAGGGGTTCAATATATTCACACCTTATTCAGCCCACATTAACATTCTATAGTTTTCTGATCAGAAAATATCCTTTCCTGTTAACTAATAGCTTTCCCCAGAGGTAATACAGTAAAAAAGGTTTTTAAACTAAATATTGGAAACTGATCAATTTGTGCTCTTATCGCGTGGTTACCGTCTCGCGCTTAAACTAAAACAATGCTATTGTTTGATTTGTATTTAGCGGTCGTACTTTTACGCACGTTGTGTGAACACGCCACGTCCGTACGTCTTTACGTTGCGTACACAGTCCCGTACGCTATTCGAGACACGTGTACAAAGGCCGTACGTCTGCAGTACTACAAATCCCACACTTCTATAAATGTAAGCGATATTTAACTATAATCGCTCACTTAACACAACACACAGTTTCTACTGTATAAACCTTTACAACTAGGCCAGGCTGCGTGTGCGTCTTACACTTACTTCTTTAACTATTAACTCTATATTTTAACTAAATAGCAACAAATTTTCTCAGTACAGGTCAAAATGAATCTAGTAATCAATGCTTATGGCAATAATGTGAGCAGATATGCAAAGTACAAAATACAGATGTATGCGTGTGTTGTGTGCGCATTTGGCGCCAAAACAGAAATTTGCAGATTTAAAAAATAGCTTTTGCGTTCTTACCTTACGGATCCCTCCAGCATCCCTTCAAACCATGCAGGGCAGACGCTTATTTAATCAGCACTAGTGTATCCACCGACCAAGAGAAGGCTTACAGGGGATACCTTTCCGCCCTTTGCTGATAGATAAAGTCTGCGAAAACCTGTAAGGCTGCGGGTATGAGGAAGAACTGGACGAGCTCCCAATTGATAATGTCTGTATTATCTTAGACCGCAAAGCTATACCTCTAGATACACTATTCCCGTGGAGCCGCTATGGCCGCTAGACTGAATACACGTGCTACGCACTTTGTACGCTATTTGCGTACAAAGTCCCGCACGTGGAACGTACTTGGCGTACACACGCCGCGCTGAGTGTACAGAGTATGCTTAGCGTGCGCACACACAATTGATAACCTTTAAACCTTACTAATGATATAATGCAATGATAAGATTACACTTTAAACCTTTAGCAGCAAAGTACTTAAACGATGTTATATCTTTAAACCTTAAGTAGCGCTGACGGTATAAAGTAACCGCAGTGCGTACACCTTATCAATACCAATACACCTTATACAGATAAATACACTTTAAAACACTTGCAGGAAAGTGAAGACACAACATCCACTGTGGGTTCTAAGGCCACAGTGGATTAATTCCAAAAGGTAAAACAGTACAAATCATACACTACAGGCTAACAAGATAAATCTAAACAGAATAATGGCTACAGAGAATGTACATACGTGAGAATGTTCGAAAGCGCAACCCGACCGGTCCTCCGCTAGTCAGATAGAAAGCGTTCAGAGTCTTCTGACCGGCCAGGCAACAATGGGCTTTTTATACACAACATGCATACACAATACAATGGTCACTGTAATCTCATTTTCCATTGGACACAGAGATGTGTCTTTTCATTACAGAAGAGTTCATAGGTTGATTTGAATAGATGGACGATGTCTTTCCCCAACTGCTCTTGTGGGTGGTATCTTCTGGATTCCCGTCGCATACATAATATACAGTAAATACAGTGAATATCTATATTCTACTTCTGCACATAACTATACGCAGGAACATGCAATCTTTCTCTAACCAACACCGGAATGTTACTCTCAAAATACCCTACAGATGGATACTAGACATCACCTTCCAACCTTTACCTGACCCTTCCTATCATGCAAAGGCAAATCTCTTAGTCCAGGAACTGTTTAAACTATTGATACTCGCTGATGTGGTGTAGGGGAACTATGTGTACAAAATGCACTATTTAGGTTAAATATGTAATGTTCTAATAACCCTCTACGCGCTCACAAACTCCGCCGTAAATACCCATATCACGCGCATGATCGCCGGAGCGATCCTACGCAAATTGCGGATATGTGCATGCACGGAGGACTGAGTGCATGAGCAGCGGGCATGTGCATGGGGTTATTACAAGGCATATGCATTACAATATTTTTCGACTTTGACAGTACAGATTTTAGAGCAGTAACCAATTCAATAAAAATGTTTCTCTCTGCAAAAGAGAACATCACCGATGCCCCCAAACAGCCCATAATTAAAAGAAAAGTGGTGCAACATGGATTTGTCCTAGCCTCCTGCACCACACACACACACACACACACACACACACACACACACACACACACACACATCCACCCTTATGTTGGATATTAAAAAAAGTACATGTACAGTTTAACAAAGCAAGCACTTCAGTGATAGTGACTGCCATTTTTACAGATGAAGTGCTTGGTTTGTTTGGACCCCCATAAAAAAAGCTGCCAATGGGCTTAAGGCAGCTAAGGTAAAAGATCTGTCTATGATGTCTACAGTGACAAGATATAATCATTATCATCCTCATTCTCACCCTCATCTGTGTGTCCATCATCTTCACACAATATTAATTCATCCCCACTGGAATTCACAATTACAAAAGTTTTAGTACACACTGAAGGTGGGCAGCTTAAGTAATGCAAATCCAGTTTATACAAGGGCCTCCAATTTGCATTTTTTTCCTTCTTTTAGTTAAAAGGACTGTCTAAAATGCCTATTTGTATGCTGTCAAAAAATAATACTCCACCATTCTATGGATGGAGACCTTATCAGATGGAGTTATGGTAGAGGTATTACTAATGTTGGGCAATTCTTTTAGACCCGGCCAGATGTCAAAATGTTGTGTTAACTAATTTACATCACTATTGAGTCTTTTGAGAAAGCTCAGTTTTTTACTGGCATCAACAGTTGTCAGAGAAACCGAAGGAGATGTTGTCAAGCCATGTGCCACTTGAGTTGACAACTTGCTCACCAAGAGCTCTTTGCATCTCTTAAGATCTCTGTCAGTTGGAAAGAAAGACATGAAGTACAAATTAAACCTAGTATCAAGCACAGTTGGAAAATTTAGTTATCCATATTCAAGATATTGACAATCTCTGGATCCTGGCAAAGTAAATAAAGGACTTGATCTACTAGTCCGACATACTCAGCAGAATCACTTTTTTACATCTTCTGCTTCAATTTCCTGAGCTGTTTTTCCAAAAGTCTAATTCGGGGAATCACCTGACTCAAGCTGGCAGTGTCTGAACTCACTTCACAGGTGACTGCTTCTAATGGTTTCAGCACCTTGCAGCACAACACTGAATGTATTCTCCACTGCGCTAGGTTAAGGTACATTTACCCGCCTTTCTCAATGTCATGGCTTGTTCCTCCATTTGAATGCTGAAAATGTCCTAAAATTTTATATGTGATGCAGACAGCATCTCAGGCACACCACTGCCATTTATGAAAAAAAACCCTCTATACCACTAAGTTGATTGTGTGATCAAAACATAGGACGTGTTTGAATTCACCTAGCTGTAATGCTCTCACAATATTTGTGGCAAATCCTAAGGATAGTCTAAACAGGGTAAAGCAATTTGCTATGACATCCCTATGTTTTTCTAACAGGTTGTCAGTGGTATGTCTCTTAGAGTGATACAGAGAGTATCAGTAGTGAAACAGAGAGTATCACTACTGATACAGAGAGTAGCCTGCCTGTGAATGAGCTGGTGTTGTTTGCTAGATACTGCTGCCGCTGCTGCTGAAGGCAATTCACCCACCCAGTGGGCTGTCACAGTCATGTAGTCTTTTGAATGCCCATTTACACTTGTCCACATATCTGTTGTTAAGTTGACAGTGGGTACAATGGAATTTTGTTGGGCAATAATTTGTTTTTGTTAATGTTCAGGTACAGGAGAGGAAATGCTTTTTGGGTAAAATGGAACCGAGATGAAATTTGGTAGCAGAGACACATGACCTCAATTAACTGTCTAAATCCCACTGCATTAATGGCAGATATTAGATGCAGATCTATAACTAGCATACTGTAGCTGTCATGGCGTCAGTAGTCCACTGTGCAACTGGATGACAGTTGTCATACTTGCTTCCTCTTGTAAAGGATTGTTTAACAGTTAATTTTTTTTTTCTTAATACTATTAGTCGTCTTCTTGGTTCCCTTCTGGGATAAAGATCCACCTCCAGCAGCAACAGGCCTAGTGTTCAAGGATACTTTTGAGGAATCCTGGATAGGGGAGGAGTCAGTTAGCCTTATCAAATTGGATGCAGGACTACCTTTGATCATTTATGAGGATATTGATAATGAAGGTGTTGGCAGTGGAGATTGCAGGTGCTGGAATCTAGCTGAGAGAAGGAAGCTAGCGGATGCTGGACTGCTTGGTTTTTTTTAGCATAAGCTTCTGATTTTGCCAAAACTTTACATGAACTCACTGCAAATGATGTAACAGGGAGGAGTTTCATAGATGGTTAACATATCTACCTCTACTTATTGTGGATTTAGAAATGCTACAGATGGCTTGACAACTGTTGTCAGGATTTGGGTAAAAATAATTCCACACATAAGAGCATGATTTTTGGTTCTGTGCAGCCATGACAATAGCCTTCTTTTTATCATGGGCAAGAACTGCCTCCACTGGTGCCTGACTTACACAAACAACATCCTCATCATCAAATTCTCATTAGCGATGGCATCAGCTACACAAAAATCCCCCTCATCCTGTTGCACTTTCACTAGAGCATCCTCAATTTCAAGTCAGCATGTTGACTTGTGCTGTTCATCCCCACATTTGCAGATGGTGCAGAAATGATGGAAGAAGGTTACTCTATGAAAACAGTATAAGAAAAGTCAGGCTCACCATAGCACTTGTGGAAACACTTAGACTCTACTCAGGGATTCGTGATGTTTTTGAACACACAGTTTGTTCTACTGCCTTAGTGGTTTTTTCAGCATTGATTTTCAGGTTTTCATTTTTTTCCGCATACATTAAAAAAATTAATAAATTAATAAAAAGATTTTTGCTTAACTTGGTATGAGGTCACTGTCAGGTTTCCCAACGCATTTCGTCATTCAGACTTCATCAAGGGGAAGTTAAGCAAAGTTAAGCAAAAATCTTTTTACATATTTTAACTGGTATTATCTTGTTTTGTGTATGCCGTTTTCATATCCCATTTTTTAAAGAGACTTGCTGCTCAAATTTTATTTGTGAATTTTATTTGCTAATAAATTGTATTTTATTATTCTTAGACCCACTCATTCTCATTGTTTATCTCTAAGACACCATTGGTCGCTATATCCCCCACCCCTCTGTGTGTTATTAATTTCTTATTACAGGGAACAACCATCCCTGTTTTGGGGTCAGCTGACTCCCTGTATTAGTCTTAGGGAGTGTCATATATATATTTTTTTTTTTTAGGGTAAACTTGTACCTATAGTTTTTATATTTGCTTTTGTTGAACACAAGTGGTGCAATAATCTCTTTCTATTTTTAACATATATATATATATATGAAAATCGAAAGTGGTCAATGCGCTGCTTCCCCTCTATCTACAGTCAGATGTATAACAAAAAGTATTTCCTGTAGTTTGTCGGTTTCGGCACCCGGAATCCACAGGTAAACCTATGGATGGCAGCTCAGTCCTTCGGAAGGCCACTAGGTTTTAGTGGAATGAAATCTAGAAAAGAAAAGTAAAGGACAAGCGCCTGATGGTGCAGTAATTTTAACCTTAGTTTTGTATCACGACAACACTCATATAGGTATTATGCGTACCAGATGAGGGGTTTTCTGTCAAGCACATCAGATACTGCTATTTTTGATCTTCCATCTGATGAACGCTTCCTAGAAAGCAGTTTGTGTGTGTGTTGTCTGTCACAGACAACACACACACAAACTGCTTTCTAAGAAGCGTTCATCCTTAGGCTTGGATTAACAGAGCTGCAGTTCACCCTACAGGTTCTGTACTTCCGTACCACTGGCTCTCTGCCCAAACCAATGCTATTGCGTATCCCATTGTATCTTGGAACATTGGAGTACAAAGACCCCCTGTGATTTGCTGTTATATTTCAGCCTTCCGACCCCCTATGCTGTGAGCAACAGATGGAAGATCTAAAATAGCAGTATCTGATGTGCTTGACAGAAAACCCCTCATCTGGTACGCATAATACCTATATGAGTGTTGTCGTGATACAAAACTAAGGTTAAATTTACTGCACCATCAGGCGCTTGTCCTTTACTTTTCTTTTCTATATATATATATATATATATATATATGTATATTTCTTGTTATTTGATGTAGCTAAATTTGGAACAAATGTATATTTATGAAGCAATCAATAATGTATTAATCACAAAACACTTTGGAAACCAGGAATGAAAATTGTATAGGCATGTTCTCCATTGTGTACCTTCTACTATAATTCACAGTCTAAAACTCCCAAATATGGGACATACCCTAAGGCAATGGTACAATTCTGCTTCAGAGGTGTAAAATTTGGGGCAGTTGTTAGAAGCAGACTCAGCCTGCTAAGAGTATTCTGTAAAGGGCAGATATATTGTTTAAAAACATTGCATATAATTTCTCCATATATATTTTCCATTTACAGCTAACAGTTCCCAGAGTTCTGCTGATGGTGTTGGGCAATGTAGCAACTATTGTACCATACCTTACATAGCTTTGCTTTGATCCAACTTATTATGTGCAAAATTATGGTGTATGATAATAATTGTATATTGGAAAGGTTGTTAGAAAACTAAAAGTGCAATTTGTCAGTCCTGATTCTAAGAAAGTCTCTAGTATGCCACTTACATAGTATAGTGTGTAAAACAATAAAAAAATATAAGAGGAACTAATGATTCCAAATATCTTAAAATCCTGTGACAAAATTTGCCTTTAGTTGCTCTGTCAATCAAGCAGCTATTGGAAGAGATTCCCTTATACTTCAAACCCAAGAAGGGATAGCTTGTCATGCCATCTTTTAAATCAGTGTCCTGTGTAAGTGGTAGTTTGATCGATTTGTGAATTTATCAACAGTATCACCCAGAGATCATACTGTAGTATGCATCACTGGGGTATTGTCTTGGAGGAATCTTTGACTAAACATGTATATAAATACAAGTTTAATGTAATGACCCTAGCAAAGATCATTATAGCCTCCTCTCTTCATTTGTCATATGCTTTATGGTTTGTGTCAGGATTACTGCCATCAAATCCTCCAAAAGAGATCCTGAGCAATCCAATTAATATTATTATCCAACTCCATCAATACTTTATTAAAAAAGATGGGAATATGATCAAAATCAGGAAAATATGAAGAGAAAGTTACTGTATGAAGGGAAGCTACAAAGGTGGATAGATGTCTCTGGACAAGTCATAAACTGAATTGTAAGTTACAGTATATCAAAGCATGGTCTGATACAACTATGTGCCTTATTGATGTATTATGCAATTTCAAGACTAGTATCCAGGGCAGTAGACTCAATTATATTCTATCCTGAGATCTATAAACTGGATAGTGGTATGTGTATGACCTATTGGAGGGACTTAATAGCATCCATGGTTCTGTGAGTTTATGATTAGAGTTGAGCATTTGTATTTACTTCCATTGAGGAAAATGTGTTATTGTCGCTGGTGTAGATTTGTCTAATAAAGCCAAAAATTACTGCCTTGCCCTGGGTGACAGAAATCCTAGATTTGGACCTGCCTACAGTCATAGAGAATCACAAGTTGTTGAACCATGCCACATTTTTAGTTCAGTGATAACTTATGAATAAACTGCCGGTAACTGTAAGTAGGTCCTGTGTGGATATTGTAGTTGTGTATAACATTTTGCCCCCACCCCAAAAGCCTAGCTGGAAAGTCTGAGGCAGCCTTATGTTGTAATTTAGCTGACTCTACCTAATACCTCTGTGACATTGAAATTACTTAGACAAAACTACTGTAATGATGAATGATTTTGCCCAAACAATTGGCTTTCAAAGAGACTTAACATGTGAGTCATTAAAAAAGTCAGCTTTTAAGGATATTTAAAAAATTCATCAGTTGTATTGTAAAGGAAAGGTGTGAAAAGGAAAACTAAAGACCATTCTTAAAAAAAATCAAAGGTAATGTTACAGACAAGTTTTTGGATATCCCAGTGTGCAATGTTGGATCAACAGTGAGGAAATGGAAATGACATGATACCACCCAGGCACTGCCTAGACAATATTGATACAAAAAGGTGAAAGGGGAGATGGGGAGAGCTTCTGCAACTAATTATTGATTTTAATTAAAATTTTAGTTACCATCAATCGAACAGGTACTGTAGGTGGTATAATCCCTAGTAACAATTTATGGGTGTTGGCGGTGCTCCCAAGAATTGGGAAGCAGTATGCAGAGGAAAAACATTTTATCTTCCTGAACAAGTCAGTCAGGTAACAAAGAAAACTCTTTTTCTGGGGCACACTTTTAGCAATATTCAACAACTTTAAAACGTAAATTTTATTCATATAACACTTATTTGTCTGTAGTGTTCTTATCTTAAGGAAAATTAATAAAAGTTATGTTTTAAACTTATTGACCAAAAATTGGTAAAAGTGTGCCCCAGAAAAAAAATATTACTGGTTACCTGACTGACTTGTTCAGAAAGCATCCGAGAAAGAAATAAACTTGTGAGATAAGCCACATAGAGGGCCTCTATCACTTTTTATACTGTATGCTACACAGTTCAGTGGCTAAAGCTGCAGTGAAGGTGAGTCCTTCCTGTCAACTATGGGGGTAATTCCAAATTGATCGCAGCATCAAATTTGTTAGCAGTTGGGTAAAACCATGTGCACTGCAAGGGGGGGGGGGGGCAGATATAACATTTGCAGAGAGAGTTAGATTTGGGTGGGTAATTTTGTTTCTGTGCAGGGTAAATACTGGCTGCTTTATTTTTACACTGCAATTTAGATTTCAGTTTGAACACACCCCACCCAAATCTAACTCTCTCTGCAAATGTTATATCTGCCACACCTGCAGTGCAAATGGTTTTGCCCAACTGCTAACAAATTTGATGCTGCGATCAACTCGGAATTACCCCCCATATCAATAGCTCTGCAAATAATTGGCCAGTATAGGAGGGTGGCTAGAAAAAAGCCATTACTGAATAAATCTGCATCAAAGCAAATCATCAATGCTTGAAAGTCACAGGATAATACATTTTCACCTCAGGTGTTACACAAACCTGACACTACTATTCCTCAGCAAATACCATATCACAGTGATTAATTGGAATGGCAGCATCATGTTATGGGGATGCTTTTCCTCAGCAGGGACTGGTCACTTTGAAGTATAAATGGTGCAAAATATAGGGAAAAAATGAACTCAATCTGCTTAAGTCTGCTAGAAAATTTACGCACAAAAAGAAACAGAGAAGGATTGGACTTGAAGTGGCGCACTTAAACATTAAATTGATACATAAAATATATCTTGTATTAGAGTATATTTGTTAAAAAGACCTGTAGCTGTGAAATATTAAAACCAAAAACATATAAATTGACAAAACAAAGTGTGATATGTGTGAATAAAAACACACACTGTGCTAACTGTGTAGTTCTACACATATATAATATATTATAGGTACTATGACCCTTGAATCAAATTATATGTGTTGTTAGGCTGAGTGCCCAATGGCGCTTTGAAGTCACTGATCAATTGTACTAGATAGGCTTACTGAGGGTACTGTAAAGTGCAATATTCCAATAGAAAGCTCCCCCTCAGTCTGGGCGTTGTGACCCCTCACTTATGTGAAATCATATGCTTGTACAGCTATGAGTCAGTGTTTATCCTCACTAGTGATCTCAATGTAATTAGCTGTTCTCAATCAATTTACAGCAGGTAATATCTGAAGTCAGTATCACTTTAAGTGAATAATCTGTTTGGGCGCTATGACCCCTCACATATGCATTCATATGCTTATACAGCTATGAGTCCGTGTTTCTCCTCACTAGTGATCTCAATGTAATTGGCTGTTCTTAATCAATTTACAGAAGGTAATACCTGAAGTCAGTGTCACTTTAAGTGAATGATAATTGATGTTCACTTATATGCTTATACAGCTATGGATCAGTGCTTCTCCCCACTAGTGATCTCAATATAATTAGCTGTTCTCAGTCGATTTACAGCAGGTAATTAATAAAGTCAATATCACTTTAAGTGAGTAATCACAATGTTCATTAGTGATATTGTTAATGAGAGACACTGTAATGTCCAAGAATGCATATAAACTGACAGTTTTCCACAATATTCACTACTATTATAGTGGAATATAGATCATAGCTGTGAGGCACAGGGTTTAGTGAGCTGTTTGAGTATTGCACTAATGCCGTACACTGGAACACTCCATCAGCTGTTAATAGCAGTATATCCTAACTAGCTGTTTTGTAATTATCAGCTGTGTGATGGAAACCTATATATCAAATAAATAGCATTTAACCTGAGTAGCACATAAACACTGCTAGATAATTGTTCTATACTTGTAAAGTAACAAGCAGTGCTGTAGAGATGTCTCAGCTGCTACATTAAGCAGTGTATCTTAGTCTTGCTACAATATTGCTAGTACATGCAGCTTGCTGAGTCATATGTGGTTAAATAATCCTCTCAGTGCAGGAGAGCTTGTGAGCTCCATCAGTGTCATGAGGCTTCACAATAGCCAGCTCAGCTTTAGTATAGATCTCGCTCTATTCCTAACAACACAATACATTTAGCACATTGTTATTATACACAGCAGCACAGTGTGACTCGCCGACACGTGTTTCACAGTTACGTTTTTTCAGTATCCCTTTCTTTTTCCCTGCTAACGTACAAATTGCTAGAAAATTTAACCTGGACTGAAAGGTCATCTTTAAAAAGGACAAGCAACATTGACATGGTTGAACAATGAAAGGTGAATGTTCTAAAATGGCCATATCAAAGTCCAGATCTCAAAAAAAAAAAAAAAAAACATAATTATTGTGACTTATCTTAATTTGAGTTAAAATGTATTGGTTTTTCATGAGCAATAGATAATATAAGAGTATACTGTATGGGTTGGGATTGGGATGGGAGAGGTAGAGGGGAAGTGGAAAAAATCAAGGGGGAATGTTATACACAATGGTTTATCAAATCTACTGTACATAAACACTCATTTTTAAACATTGCAAACCTTAATAACTTTAAAATATAACTTTTTCCTAAATAAATGTACCTATAGATACATACTGTAGGAAAATACAACAAACATTGTATCCAGTATTTTAACAATACAATTTCAAATAAAATTGTAAATTCCAATTATTTGTAATTCTTAAAGTTTTCCAGTTCATTTTTTAATTGTTAACAATTTCTTTTTGTATATATATTTAATGTTTAGTATACAAATCCTCTCTTATTAATAAACTTACCTAAACTGACAAATAAAAATAAAATAAAAAAATTGTATTATTTTAGTTAAATGTTAAAACCTCTACTTTGATAATTATTCTAAGCTGACTTCCCTAAATAAAACAGCCATATACAGTATAACTATTTTAGTCATTTGCCATGTTAAACACTATGTCTCTGCAAACTAGTAACAACTACTCATTTAATTTTTAACCACTACCATAAATGATAACAAAGATACCAAACTAACACTTTTTTAAAAATATAATAATAATAATAATAATAATAATAATATTTTGTTTTATTTTCTTATTTCCTATTCTACTTTTTATAATTGCTAATCTTAAATAATACTTACTTCATACTGTAGTTAAAAATAACAAAACACTTGGAAGATTCCTCACATACTTGATGTAACCAAGTCATATCAAAAGCAAGTTTTATACTTAAGCCATTGCTAACATTATTATCTTGCCATCTTACAGTACATTGCATTTAAACTTACTACTCCCTTTCTAAGCAAACATACTATACTAGAAGATATACAGTAACATATGCATATGAGTTGCATTGTTCCTAAGTATTATTACAATTAACTCTTACCTTTATAGTACTTATGTAAATACTAATCTTTGCTTTTCATATTAATATTTACTTTACTTTACTGTATTTCATATAGAATAGCTATCATAGGAAACTCTCTGTATGAGAAAATGTGAGAACAGGCCACATTTAAAACTCAGTTTTATATTTCATATCCTAACTTCTTACGCAATTAATAATGCTGATGAGTAATGCACTTACAATTTGCTCAGTTTTAGTGTTACCATCTATTAATATTGTACCAGACCTTGTGAAAATCACTTACTCACAACTGCATGTAATCAAGTTGTCAAATAGGTACACAGTATTTTAATGAGAACCAATAAGTTTAAGCTATAGTTTCTACCATTTTACATATCTTTACATTTTTTGGGTAGTATTAACTGTTCTAGGTGATTGGAATATTTGTACTACTGTATATTACCTTATTTCCTCCCATATAAATGTATTTAGCAACATTTTTCACTTTCATAAATACATTTTAATACATTTTCTTATATAATCAATTATTCACTGTTATTTACTTTATTGTGATGTCATACATCATATGCGCTCAATGCCTCATGGTTGTCTACCATTCACACCTGTTTAGCAAAATGCTATTACTATACTGTTAAGTCAACAAAATGTATTATTTAGTCACTTATATACTATCTAATATAATCTGTTAAAGATATATGTGAAGCAGAATGTGCCTTTTTATTTATTTATTTATTTATTTATTGTAATCATTCACATAACTTATGGGGCACAATTCCTGTTATCAAACCATCAAGATAATTATTTCTCATTTTATTTCAAGAATGCCTTGGAAAAATAATACAGTAGTAACAGAATTTATTCTTCTTGGACTTTCCAGTGAGCCCAGCACACAAGTTATTCTGTTCTTTGTCTTCCTGCTTGTGTATATGATCATATTAATAGGAAACATTTCTAAATTATTCTAATCCTGTCTGAAGTCAGCCTTCACACACCTATGTATTTCTTCCTGTGCAACCTCTCATTTCTGGATATCTGCTATTCATCTTCCACTGTGCCGAGGATGTTGAAAGATTTGATGTCAGTGAAGAAAACTATCTCTTATGTTGAGTGTGCAACACAAATGTACATTGCTCTCTCTTTAGGGGAAAATGAGTGTATTCTGCTTGTTATTATGGCTTACGACCGTTATATAGCTATATGTTATCCACTACATTATACTACAATCATGAGTAAAACTGTTTGTGCAAGACTAGCCATCGGTACATGGATATGTGGGTTTCTTCACTCTATTCCCCATGTGTCACTTACACTTAGTGTAGATCTTTGTGGTAATAATTAAATAAATAATTTTATGTGTGAAATGCTGGAAATGTTATCACTGTCCTGTGAAAATATTTTGTTTATGGAATTTATTATTTTTGTTGTTGGTGTGATTGTTCTCATAGCACCAGTCTTATTTATTGTGACATCTTATGTTCATATCATTGTAAGTATCTTAAAAATCACATCTTCAGCCGGGCAGCAGAAAGCTTTCTCCACCTGCGGGTCTCACATGATGGTTGTGACAATGTTGTATGGCTCAGCTATGGCTGCCTACATGAAACCTAGGTCGAGCTCTCTTCCAGGAACAGACAAATTAATTGCTATAATTTTTTATATTGTTACTCCAATGCTGAACCCTATAATTTACACACTTAGGAATAATGATGTAAAAGCAGCTTTTCTTAAATTTAGAATTGGAACCCTGTTCTACTATTACAATTATATACAGTTGATTGACAAAATACCATTAATATATGGTGTATGCTGAGTGCAACACAAATGTATATTTCTCTTTCTTTAGGAGAAACAGAGTGGATTCTGCTTGTTATTATGGCTTATGATCATTATGTAGCTATATGTTATCCACTACATAGTACTACAATGAAGAGTAAGATGGTTCATATGAGACTAACCATTGGTACCTGGCTGTGTGGATTTCTTCACTCTATAGCTTAAATGTCCCTTACACACAGGGTAGATCCTTATGGTAACAATGAATTCAATAATTTTGCATGTGAAATGCCAGGAATATTATCACTGGGGTGTGAAAACATTCTGTTTATGGAATTTAATATTATTTGTTCTTGATGTGATTGTTCTCATAGCACCAGTCACATAAATTAAAAAAACTAATTTTCAAATCATTGTGTTTAAACATCACATCTTCAGCTGAGCAGCGGAAAGTGTTCTCTACCTGTGGGCCTCACCTGATGGTCGTGACAATGTTTTATGGCTCAGCTATAGCTGCCTACATGGTTGGATTATAGGCTGGACAGATACTGTAGGGCGGTCATACAGAATCCTCCTCACATTGGGGGCCCACACATTGCTGCAGATGCCACCAAGTTCAGGCAGCTAGGCGGAGGGAGTTAGAGGTTAATGGTTCAGCACTCAGGAGGGGGCAGGGTAACCCCTCAGTGTCTGTCTTTACTTGTGCTTGATCAGGGTTCCAAGGATCATCTGACATCTCCACTCCAGGCAGTATGACTATGCATGCCCAAGCTATCTGCACTGAGAGGGACGTGTAGCTGCTGCACAGAGGCTGGAGGGGGACAAGCTCCAGAGAAGGTGAGATACTGTGATGTGTCCACACTGCAGGCCCTACGCATGTCACCTGCTGAGCAGGAGACTGGGGGCACTGTAGTGGACGGTTTGTGTGCCATGCTCTGCATCTTCCAGGACTCCGACCCCTGTATGGGGAGGCTAGAGTTGCATGCCTGTCCATTTGTGTGGTCTCCAGGCATGGACAGGGCACCCAGTGTTTTTGGTCTGTGTCAGTGGCAACTGTGCTGAGATTTGGCAGCAAGACAGCAGCTCCAGGACATCTGTCAGAGTACCCCTTACCCACCCTGCCCAAAGTGACATACTGTAATGACAGTGTGCTCTGTGCTGTCCTGTCAGTCATTGTACAGCTCTCCTATAGTCACACACTGATTGTTACATGCGTGTTGCAATTTTATTGGTGTGGGCTCAACACATTTGTTGCCCCAGGCCCCAACAACACTTAACATGGCCCTGGATGCCTACATGAAACCCAGTTCAAGCTCCCTGCCAGGAACAGACAAATGAATTGCTCATTTTTATTTTATTGTTAGTAAAGTGCTGAGCTGAGGATTTATACACTCACAAATAATGATGTAAAAACAGATTTTCTTCAATTTAGAATTGGAATCCTATTCTGCTAATAGAAATGAAGACAGTTGATTGACAAAAAAAAATTAATAAATGGTGTTGAGTAGGAATCCTGGAATTAGTTTTGCAAACAATTTTGTCTACCTCCGAAAATTTCTTAACTCTGCTTGTTTGCCCTAATCAGTTTTGACTCAAAATGGTGTAAGTATAGTTCAACATGTATTTAATATATGGGAGCATGTAATCATCAGAGTGCGCAATGTTACCTTTGACACTATGCCCCTGCTATTAAAGTGACTTAAAGTCAAGACTTATCGGAATATAGGAGGTTTGTGCATATTTTCCACTTGTTCCCAGGTGTTTTCCTCGACATCATAAATTTCCCACTTCAACAGGAAGAATAACTATATCCCTTTATTGAAAATCTAGAATATTTTTAGCTAAATATTCCATCTCTTTGTTTTTAACTGGAGGGATGACCATTGTGGTGGTAGAAGATGCAGCTTAATTTGAAATATAGAAAATAGAAACAGAAAATTTGACGGCAGATAAGAACCACTTGGCCCATCTAGGCTGTCCTTTTTTTTTCTCTTTTTTTTATCTCAAACTTGTTTGATCCTTATTTCTTTGTAAGGATATCCTTATGTCTATACCATGAATGTTTGGATTGTTCTACTGTCTTAGTCTTTATCACCACTGATGGGAGGCTATTCCACTTGTCCACTACCCTTTCTGTGAAGTAATTTTTCCTCAAATTTCCACTGAACACCCCCCCCCCCCCCTCCAGTCCCAGTGCATGTTCTCATGTCCTATTGCTTCTCTTCATTTGGAGGATGTTTCCCTCCTGAACTTTGTTAAAACCCTTGATATATTTGAAAGTTTCTATCATGGCCCCCTTTCCCTTCTATGCTCTAAACTATACATATTGAGATTTTTTTAGTCTTTCTGTGTATGTTTTATGATGTAGGCCATGCACCATGTTAGTTGCCCTTCTTTGTACAGTCTCTAATGGATTAATATCCTTTTGAAGATATGAGGAAGGGATATTGTGGGCGCTCGGAGGGGATCGTAATACAACGGCTGCTGGTTTTGTAAATATAAAATTTTGTTTATTGGTAAGAAAATTCTAACAAATAGTATTATTTACTAATATAACATCTGGCTTTTGCATGCAAGAGAACTAACATAACTAGAGTTGGTACCTAAACATTTACAAAGTTCTGAGGCCCAGGACACAGTCATTATTTTTAATCATTGTTTTAATTTGATTTTAATTTTTTTTCTTATTCAATTGTGTATATGAATTGCTAATGGCACTCCAGCCATAATGTTATAATGTCTATTTGTTAGAATTTTCTTACCAATAAACAAAATTTAATATTTACAAAACCAGCAGCCGTTGTATTACGATCCCCTCCGAGCGCCCACAATATCCCTTCCTTGTTTCTGTTTAGTACGGTGGATACCCAGGTCCACCATTGTGGGCAGCCAGAAGGGTGATACGTTTCTTTTTAATATAAAAATATATATATATAAAATTGAAGTATTAATATTATCCTACTTTTTAAGAAAAAACTTTATCAATCAGCGCCCACTTTTGTCCTTGGACTCCCCCTTTTTGAAGATATGGCCTACAGAATTGAATACAGTATTCTAGATGAGGCCGTATTAATGACCTATACAGTGGCATTATTACTTCTTTCTTTCTGCTGCGATTTCCTCTTCCAATGCAGCCAAGCATCTGACTAGCTGTCCTCAGAGACCTCTGCAAATGTTACATCTGCCACTCCTGCAGTGCACATGGTTTTGCCCAACTGCTAACAAATTTGCTGCTGCAATCAACTCTCAATTACCAGCATAGTCATCTGACACCTTTAACTCAGGCTCTGCTAATGAATATAGAGTATTTGATCAAACAGAGGGCCTAATTCAGAAGAGATTACTGCAACGGCAGTGATCGCACTCTGAAGCCCTTTGTGGAGTGCGCTTGGACCAGTGAGCACACTGCACTTGTGCACCTAGTGAGATGTGAAAGTATCTCACTGGTGTAATTGCCTCTGCCTAATTGACAAGCAGAGGTGGTTGCGGGGTGGGAGGGGGCATGCCAATGGCGTTAGAATGCTATTGGGAGGCCTGGTCCAGACAACACAGGCATGTCCAAACCGTTGCTGGGGCGGGCCGCAGTGGCTGCGTGATGTCTCATACAGCTGCTGTGACCCAAATCATGGTGGGTAGCCACCAGCCAGCACAGTTAGGCTGCATAGGCTGGGAGCTACTCAGCGGGTGTGAAAGTTTTACTGCCCACTTTCGCACCTGTGAAGGGGGCTAGGGCCTGATATGCAGTGCGGACTAGCCCTGTGCTGGGCATCCCCCTGCATATCAGAGAATCTGATTGTAGATGTGCTAATTTCAGCACATCTACTATCAGCTCTGAATCACCCCCAGAATATGTGCCCCAGGAACAAAATACTGTACATTCTTGCAGGTACTTATCCATTATCCAATACCTTCAGACAGGCGTCTGATTGGCTTCAAATTTATTCTGCAGCAGGACAACAACCCCAAGCATACAGCCATTGCCATTAAGAACTATCTTCAGTGTAAAGAAGAACAAGGAGTCCTGGACAAGGGGATAGCTATAACTTTGTGGGGCCCATAGCAAAATTTATATGGGGCACCCCAATTCAGTTCTCCACCAGAGACTGCATGCACCTCATATTAGGCATGTATAGGTGGCAACAGAATAGATTGTCAGTAGTGTCACTCGTGGGATGAACTTGAAAGTATGCCTTTTGGAAAGGCCAACTTAAGTCAATCAAGTCAGCATTTGTATTGATCAACTCTCTTTGTCATCATGTGGTGATCTGGCTTCAGAAGAATCTATTTTAGAGAGATTGTGATTGCTTAGTTTTACTATGTATGAATCCTTAAGTGCTGATGCTGACAAATAAGTGACATGTGGTCTATTCTTGATGGAGTGAAAAGAGTGGAGAAGTGAGAAACTCAGTCACCTGCTACATATAATTTTATAGAATGCACTTGATAAATGTTAATTCAAAGCTGAATGGTTGCCATGGGCAACTTCTGCACTGGCTCACTACCCCCACTCTTTTCACTGCCTCATGAGTAGACTATATGGGCCAAATGTAACAGAGTGAGAGTTTCAGAAAGTGAGAGATTTGGTAAGGTTTTTCAGTTTTTTTTAAAGTGGCAATCATTTACACTGCAAAACCAGATTGATCTTGTTGTGCAAAACCTTACCAAATCTCTCACTTTTTAAAACTCTCACTCTATTACATTTGGCCCCATATTACACTAGAGCTACATTTGAGAATAGCTATAATGTAATAGGTCATGCACGGTATTTGTCAGCATCAAGAGAGTAAATCAATACAAATGCAGTCTTGATTGACTTAATTTGACCTTTCCAATAGGCATACCTTCATGCTGATCCCATGAGCCACACCAATACATGTCTAATATGGGGTGAATGCAGTGTATCTTTTGCTCGGTAGTGTAGGACCTGCTGCAGATTATTCAGCAGAGCAATCTTCTATACAGTACGCTGTGATGGGGATGTACTGTGTGGCTATGTCTTGGAGGGGGGACATATGCCCACCCACCACTGCAGAGGGGTAGTTTGGGAGTGACCAGGACTATGTTGCTGACTCGGAGGGGGGGGAGGGGGAACCAGCACTTTTTCCCATCGCTGCATACTCCACTTAGAGGAGGTCAACATCACTGCTGTCTGGCATTACTCTCTCACCGAGAATCCGACTTGTCCATCAGCCACACTGCCACACTGCAGATCTACTTCCAGACTTGCGAGATGATGACATCAACATCTTGTGAGTTTTTCTATACAATAGGCAGCTTTAGACACACATTGAGGCTTGGTACAGTCCCGGTGACACCCCTCCCCACCCACACCCTCTTACCAGTAAAGGAAACTGCCAGGTCCGGAACCAGCATTGGCACACTACTAATAAAAAATAAATACAAATAATGGTGCAGAGGGATTGCTGGCTGGGATGTCAGGGCCCCCAAGCATCAGGGCCCCATAGCAGTTGCATCTCTTGCACCCTCTATAGTTACACTACTGGTCCTGGTACTGATGACATGGCCTCCACAAAACCATGATCTCAACATCATCAAATCTGTCTGGGATTGCATGAAAAGACAGAAGGATTTGAGCTAGCATCCACAGAAGATCTTTGGTTATTTCTCCAAGATATTTGAAAAAACTTTCCTGCTGAGTTCCTTTAAAATCTGTGTGCAAGTGTACCTGCGTGCAGGTGAAGAATTGATGCTGTTTTGAAGGCAAAGGGTGACCACACCAAATATTGAGAGGATCTAGATTTCTCATCTGTTCATTCACTTTGGATTTTGTTAATTGATAACAACAAACTATTGACACTTCTATTTTTAAAATCATTCTTAATTTGCAGCATTTTTTCACACCTTCATAAAGCTGTATATGTAAAGATTTCAGGTTTTCCTATTAATGAAACCTGATGTGATCAGACAATTTTAAACTTCATATTTATAATGGGGCACTGAATATTTTTGTCCTAAACTTTGTCAGTTTAATTCCCCATGAACCTTAAATCAATGAGGGCTACAAAACTATAAAAAAGTTATCTAGATCACAGTTCACTCTCAGAGGTATAGAAACATAGCAATCAGATACAGTAAAGCCGCATGCAATAGATCGGGTGGAACTTGGGACTAATATTGAGAAGGGAATTTGTATTACCCCATCGTCTTACTCTTCATTGGCCTGAGGTCTTAGGGGCATATATAATAATAAGTGCAATTCTTATTATCACTCGTTACTAATCTTGAATGGTGCTCCAACCAATCAGCTCCTACTGTAACTGTCATTTTTTCAAACTGATGATGGTTAGTAGCTGATTGGTTGGGGCACCATTTAAGATTAGTAACAAGTGATAACAAGAATTTCAATTGTTATTAAACAAATACTCCTTAAGGGGGGGTACAATTTCTACTGATTAGATTGCTTAGAAATGAAGCACGCATCTCTACGTATGTATTCCACATAGTAGTGGAGATAGTGATAGGCCAAATCTAGTTAGATCGCCTACTTTACCGCTGGGTGTAGTGAGCGTAACTCCCACCCTCGCTCAGCACATATTGCGCTGTGTGCTGAGTGGGGGGAGAGATGTGTGCTGAGTGTTCTGTGCTAGATTGCTCAGTACACATCTCTGTACACATCGGTATGTGTGTACCTTCCATTAGTGTTTCCCAACAGACTCTTTCCTCTCCATCTTAGAGCACACCAATTCCTCTCTTGAACACAGGAGGGAACAAAGGATTAGCACATAATACTCTGATAAAGGTTCATCTCTGATCCATGTACTCTTCTAAACCATTGGATGGCTCCATTTGGTCTAATTCACTTCTTATGTCATGGTTTAACACTTTCCGTACCGATGATGCTTAGCTGCCAGATTCCAATCAGTACCCCCAATGCACTGTTTGAATTCAATGGTATTTTCTAAAACTGAGTGGAACCTTATACCTAGGTTTTCAATCTTAGTTTCTAGGGATTATGTCAAATGTTTTATTAAAAGCATGTGAAAACAATAGCAGCGTTGTTTCTCAAAAAAAAGTGTGGTCTGTGCTAACTTGACATTTCAGTAATGTTAATTTTACTCCTATTATCAATGCATTATTATGCAATGTTTGGGGGCACATTTGAAACATTAAATTACACTTTGCCATGAATATTCTATATTGAGACCTACAGTATAAACATTATATTTCTCTAGTAACTGAATTAAATATGAGATTAGGTGATTTTATTTCCTAATTCTGTGTTACAGCTGCTGGATGAAGCCACTCAAGAGGCACAAAGTTATGTAATTTAGGGCCTGATTCAGACCTGATCGCAGCAGCAAATTTGTTAGCAAATGGGCAAAAACATGGAGGTCATTCCGAGTTGTTCACTCGCTAGCAGATTTTAGCAGCATTGCACACGCTAGGCCGCCGCCCTCAGGGAGTGTATCTTCGCTTAGCATAATTGCGAATGAAAGATTAGCAGAATTGCAAATAGAAAATTCTTAGCTGTTTCTGAGTAGCTCGAGACTTACTCCTACACTGCGATCAGCTCAGCCCGTTTTGTTCCTGGTTTAACGTCACAAACGCCCTGCGTTCGCCCAGCCACTCCCCCGTTTCTCCAGACACTCCCGCGTTTTTCCCTGACACGCCTGCGTTTTTTAGCCAACGCCGGGAAAACACTGAGTTGCCGCCCAGAAACGCCCCTTTCCTGTCAATCATTTACTGAACACCAGTGTGACTAAAAAAGCGCCGCAGACGCTACAGCAAAACAGCTAAGTTTTTTGTAAAATAACTAAGCGCGTGTGCTCTGCGTACCATGAGCATGTGCAGTTAGCGACTAATCGCAGTATAGCGAAAATCAGCAACGAGCAAACAACTCGGAATGACCCCCCATGTGCACTACGGGGGGGGGGGGGCAGATACAACATGTGCAGAGAGAGTTAGATTTGGGTGGGGTGTGTTCAAACTGAAATCTAAATTGCAGTGTAAAAATAGAGCAGCCAGTAATTACTAGAGATGAGCGCCGGAAATTTTTCGGGTTTTGTGTTTTGGTTTTGGGTTCGGTTCCGCGGCCGTGTTTTGGGTTCGACCGCGTTTTGGCAAAACCTCACCGAATTTTTTTTGTCGGATTCGGGTGTGTTTTGGATTCGGGTGTTTTTTTCAAAAAACCCTAAAAAACAGCTTAAATCATAGAATTTGGGGGTAATTTTGATCCCAAAGTATTATTAACCTCAAAAAACATAATTTACACTCATTTTCAGCCTATTCTGAACACATCACACCTCACAATATTATTTTTAGTCCTAAAATTTGCACCGAGGTCGCTGTGTGAGTAAGATAAGCGACCCTAGTGGCCGACACAAACACCGGGCCCATCTAGGAGTGGCACTGCAGTGTCACGCAGGATGTCCCTTCCAAAAAACCCTCCCCAAACAGCACATGACGCAAAGAAAAAAAGAGGCGCAATGAGGTAGCTGTGTGAGTAAGATTAGCGACCCTAGTGGCCGACACAAACACCGGGCCCATCTAGGAGTGGCACTGCAGTGTCACGCAGGATGTCCCTTCCAAAAAACCCTCCCCAAACAGCACATGACGCAAAGAAAAAAAGAGGCGCAATGAGGTAGCTGACTGTGTGAGAAAGATAAGCGACCCTAGTGGCCGACACAAACACCGGGCCCATCTAGGAGTGGCACTGCAGTGTCACGCAGGATGTCCCTTCCAAAAAACCCTCCCCAAACAGCACATGACGCAAAGAAAAAAAGAGGCGCAATGAGGTAGCTGTGTGAGAAAGATAAGCGACCCTAGTGGCCGACACAAACACCGGGCCCATCTAGGAGTGGCACTGCAGTGTCACGCAGGATGTCCCTTCCAAAAAACCCTCCCCAAACAGCACATGACGCAAAGAAAAATAAAAGAAAAAAGAGGTGCAAGATGGAATTGTCCTTGGGCCCTTCCCACCCACCCTTATGTTGTATAAACAAAACAGGACATGCACACTTTAACCAACCCATCATTTCAGTGACAGGGTCTGCCACACGACTGTGACTGAAATGACGGGTTGGTTTGGACCCCCACCAAAAAAGAAGCAATTAATCTCTCCTTGCACAAACTGGCTCTACAGAGGCAAGATGTCCACCTCATCATCATCCTCCGATATATCACCGTGTACATCCCCCTCCTCACAGATTATCAATTCGTCCCCACTGGAATCCACCATGTCAGCTCCCTGTGTACTTTGTGGAGGCAATTGCTGCTGGTCAATGTCTCCGCGGAGGAATTGATTATAATTCATTTTAATGAACATCATCTTCTCCACATTTTCTGGATGTAACCTCGTACGCCGATTGCTGACAAGGTGAGCGGCGGCACTAAACACTCTTTCGGAGTACACACTTGTGGGAGGGCAACTTAGGTAGAATAAAGCCAGTTTGTGCAAGGGCCTCCAAATTGCCTCTTTTTCCTGCCAGTATAAGTACGGACTGTGTGACGTGCCTACTTGGATGCGGTCACTCATATAATCCTCCACCATTCTATCAATGGTGATAGAATCATATGCAGTGACAGTAGACGACATGTCCGTAATGGTTGTCAGGTCCTTCAGTCCGGACCAGATGTCAGCATCAGCAGTCGCTCCAGACTGCCCTGCATCACCGCCAGCGGGTGGGCTCGGAATTCTGAGCCTTTTCCTCGCAGCCCCAGTTGCGGGAGAATGTGAAGGAGGAGATGTTGACAGGTCGCGTTCCGCTTGACTTGACAATTTTCTCACCAGCAGGTCTTTGAAACCCAGCAGACTTGTGTGCGCCGGAAAGAGAGATCCAAGGTAGGTTTTAAATCTAGGATCGAGCACGGTGGCCAAAATGTAGTGCTCTGATTTCAACAGATTGACCACCCGTGAATCCTTGTTAAGCGAATTAAGGGCTCCATCCACAAGTCCCACATGCCTAGCGGAATCGCTCTGTCTTAGCTCCTCCTTCAATGTCTCCAGCTTCTTCTGCAAAAGCCTGATGAGGGGAATGACCTGACTCAGGCTGGCAGTGTCTAAACTGACTTCACGTGTGGCAAGTTCAAAAGGTTGCAGAACCTTGCACAACGTTGAAATCATTCTCCACTGCGCTTGAGACAGGTGCATTCCACCTCCTATATCGTGGTCAGTTGTATAGGCTTGAATGGCCTTTTGCTGCTCCTCCAACCTCTGAAGCATATAGAGGGTTGAATTCCACCTCGTTACCACCTCCTGCTTCAGATGATGGCAGGGCAGGTTCAGGCGTTTTTGGTGGTGCTCCAGTCTTCTGTACGTGCTGCCTGTACGCCGAAAGTGTCCCGCAATTTTTCTGGCCACCGACAGCATCTCTTGCACGCCCCTGTCGTTTTTTAAAAAATTCTGCACCACCAAATTCAAGGTATGTGCAAAACATGGGACGTGCTGGAATTTGCCCAGATGTAATGCACGCACAATATTGCTGGCGTTGTCCGATGCCACAAATCCACAGGAGAGTCCAATTGGGGTAAGCCATTCCGCGATGATCTTCCTCAGTTGCCGTAAGAGGTTTTCAGCTGTGTGCGTATTCTGGAAACCGGTGATACAAAGCGTAGCCTGCCTAGGAACGAGTTGGCGTTTGCGAGATGCTGCTACTGGTGCCGCCGCTGCTGTTCTTGCGGCGGGAGTCCATACATCTACCCAGTGGGCTGTCACAGTCATATAGTCCTGACCCTGCCCTGCTCCACTTGTCCACATGTCCGTGGTTAAGTGGACATTGGGTACAGCTGCATTTTTTAGGACACTGGTGACTCTTTTTCTGAGGTCTGTGTACATTTTCGGTATCGCAACCCTAGAGAAATGGAACCTAGATGGTATTTGGTACCGGGGACACAGTACCTCCAACAAGTCTTTAGTTGGCTCTGCAGTAATGATGGATACCGGAACCACGTTTCTCACCACCCAGGATGTCAAGGCCTCAGTTATCCGCTTTGCAGTAGGATGACTGCTGTGATATTTAATCTTCCTCGCAAATGACTGTTGGACAGTCAATTGCTTGGTGGAAGTAGTAAAAGTGGTCTTACGACTTCCTCTCTGGGATGACCATCGACTCCCAGCAGCAACAACAGCAGCGCCAGCAGCAGTAGGCGTTACACGCAAGGATGCATCGGAGGAATCCCAGGCAGGAGAGGAATCGTCAGAATTGCCAGTGACATGGCCTGCAGGACTATTGGCATTCCTGGGGAAGGAGGAAATTGACACTGAGGGAGTTGGTGGGGTGGTTTGCGTGAGCTTGGTTACAAGAGGAAGGGATTTACTGGTCAGTGGAGTGCTTCCGCTGTCACCCAAAGTTTTTGAACTTGTCACTGACTTATTATGAATGCGCTGCAGGTGACGTATAAGGGAGGATGTTCCGAGGTGGTTAACGTCCTTACCCCTACTTATTACAGCTTGACAAAGGGAACACACGGCTTGACACCTGTTGTCCGCATTTCTGGTGAAATACCTCCACACCGAAGAGCTGATTTTTTTGGTATTTTCACCTGGCATGTCAACGGCCATATTCGTCCCACGGACAACAGGTGTCTCCCCGGGTGCCTGACTTAAACAAACCACCTCACCATCAGAATCCTCCTTGTCAATTTCCTCCCCAGCGCCAGCAACACCCATATCCTCCTCATCCTGGTGGACTTCAACACTGACATCTTCAATCTCACTATCAGGAACTGGACTGCGGGTGCTCCTTCCAGCACTTGCAGGGGGCGTGCAAATGGTGGAAGGCGCATGCTCTTCACATCCAGTGTTGGGAAGGTCAGGCATCGCAACCGACACAATTGGACTCTCCTTGTGGATTTGGGATTTCGAAGAACGCACAGTTCTTTGCTGTGCTTTTGCCAGCTTGAGTCGTTTCATTTTTCTAGCGAGAGGCTGAGTGCTTCCATCCTCATGTGAAGCTGAACCACTAGCCATGAACATAGGCCAGGGCCTCAGCCGTTCCTTGCCACTCCGTGTGGTAAATGGCATATTGGCAAGTTTACGCTTCTCCTCCGACAATTTTAGTTTAGGTTTTGGAGTCCTTTTTTTTCTGATATTTGGTGTTTTGGATTTGACATGCTCTGTACTATGACATTGGGCATCGGCCTTGGCAGACGACGTTGCTGGCATTTCATCGTCTCGGCCATGACTAGTGGCAGCAGCTTCAGCACGAGGTGGAAGTGGATCTTGATCTTTCCCTAATTTTGGAACCTCAACTTTTTTGTTCTCCATATTTTATAAGCAGAACTAAAAGGCACCTCAGGTAAACAATGGAGATGGATGGATTGGATACTAGTATACAATTATGGACGGACTGCCACGGTTAGGTGGTATAAAAAAACCACGGTTAGGTGGTATATATTATAATAATAATACAATTATGGATGGACGGACTGCCTGCCGACTGCCGACACAGAGGTAGCCACAGCCGTGAACTACCGCACTGTACACTGGTTGATAAAGAGATAGTAGTATACTCGTAACAACTAGTATGACACTATGACGACGGTATAAAGAAAGAAAAAAAAATACCACGGTTAGGTGGTATATATTATAATAATAATACAATTATGGATGGACGGACTGCCTGCCGACTGCCGACACAGAGGTAGCCACAGCCGTGAACTACCGCACTGTACACTGGTTGATAAAGAGATAGTAGTATACTCGTAACAACTAGTATGACACTATGACGACGGTATAAAGAATGAAAAAAAAACCACGGTTAGGTGGTATATATTATAATAATAATACAATTATGGATGGACGGACTGCCTGCCGACTGCCGACACAGAGGTAGCCACAGCCGTGAACTACCGCACTGTACACTGGTTGATAAAGAGATAGTAGTATACTCGTAACAACTAGTATGACACTATGACGACGGTATAAAGAATGAAAAAAAAACCACGGTTAGGTGGTATATATTATAATAATAATACAATTATGGATGGACGGACTGCCTGCCGACTGCCGACACAGAGGTAGCCACAGCCGTGAACTACCGCACTGTACACTGGTTGATAAAGAGATAGTAGTATACTCGTAACAACTAGTATGACACTATGACGACGGTATAAAGAATGAAAAAAAAACCACGGTTAGGTGGTATATATTATAATAATAATACAATTATGGATGGACGGACTGCCTGCCGACTGCCGACACAGAGGTAGCCACAGCCGTGAACTACCGCACTGTTCACTGGTTGATAAAGAGATAGTAGTATACTCGTAACAACTAGTATGACACTATGACGACGGTATAAAGAATGAAAAAAAAACCACGGTTAGGTGGTATATATTATAATAATAATACAATTATGGATGGACGGACTGCCTGCCGACTGCCGACACAGAGGTAGCCACAGCCGTGAACTACCGCACTGTACACTGGTTGATAAAGAGATAGTAGTATACTCGTAACAACTAGTATGACACTATGACGACGGTATAAAGAAAGAAAAAAAAATACCACAGTTAGGTGGTATATATTATAATAATAATACAATTATGGATGGACGGACTGCCTGCCGACTGCCGACACAGAGGTAGCCACAGCCGTGAACTACCGCACTGTACACTGGTTGATAAAGAGATAGTAGTATACTCGTAACAACTAGTATGACACTATGACGACGGTATAAAGAATGAAAAAAAAACCACGGTTAGGTGGTATATATTATAATAATAATACAATTATGGATGGACGGACTGCCTGCCGACTGCCGACACAGAGGTAGCCACAGCCGTGAACTACCGCACTGTACACTGGTTGATAAAGAGATAGTAGTATACTCGTAACAACTAGTATGACACTATGACGACGGTATAAAGAATGAAAAAAAAACCACGGTTAGGTGGTATATATTATAATAATAATACAATTATGGATGGACGGACTGCCTGCCGACTGCCGACACAGAGGTAGCCACAGCCGTGAACTACCGCACTGTACACTGGTTGATAAAGAGATAGTAGTATACTCGTAACAACTAGTATGACACTATGACGACGGTATAAAGAATGAAAAAAAAACCACGGTTAGGTGGTATATATTATAATAATAATACAATTATGGATGGACGGACTGCCTGCCGACTGCCGACACAGAGGTAGCCACAGCCGTGAACTACCGCACTGTACACTGGTTGATAAAGAGATAGTAGTATACTCGTAACAACTAGTATGACACTATGACGACTGTATAAAGAAAGAAAAAAAAATACCACAGTTAGGTGGTATATATTATAATAATAATACAATTATGGATGGACGGACTGCCTGCCGACTGCCGACACAGAGGTAGCCACAGCCGTGAACTACCGCACTGTACACTGGTTGATAAAGAGATAGTAGTATACTCGTAACAACTAGTATGACACTATGACGACGGTATAAAGAATGAAAAAAAAACCACGGTTAGGTGGTATATATTATAATAATAATACAATTATGGATGGACGGACTGCCTGCCGACTGCCGACACAGAGGTAGCCACAGCCGTGAACTACCGCACTGTACACTGGTTGATAAAGAGATAGTAGTATACTCGTAACAACTAGTATGACACTATGACGACGGTATAAAGAAAGAAAAAAAAATACCACAGTTAGGTGGTATATATTATAATAATAATACAATTATGGATGGACGGACTGCCTGCCGACTGCCGACACAGAGGTAGCCACAGCCGTGAACTACTGCACTGTACACTGGTTGATAAAGAGATAGTAGTATACTCGTAACAACTAGTATGACACTATGACGACGGTATAAAGAATGAAAAAAAAACCACGGTTAGGTGGTATATATTATAATAATAATACAATTATGGATGGACGGACTGCCTGCCGACTGCCGACACAGAGGTAGCCACAGCCGTGAACTACCGCACTGTACACTGGTTGATAAAGAGATAGTAGTATACTCGTAACAACTAGTATGACACTATGACGACGGTATAAAGAATGAAAAAAAAACCACGGTTAGGTGGTATATATTATAATAATAATACAATTATGGATGGACGGACTGCCTGCCGACTGCCGACACAGAGGTAGCCACAGCCGTGAACTACCGCACTGTACACTGGTTGATAAAGAGATAGTAGTATACTCGTAACAACTAGTATGACACTATGACGGTATAAAGAATGAAAAAAAAACCACGGTTAGGTGGTATATATTATAATAATAATACAATTATGGATGGACGGACTGCCTGCCGACACAGAGGTAGCCACAGCCGTGAACTACCGCACTGTACACTGGTTGATAAAGAGATAGTAGTATACTCGTAACAACTAGTATGACACTATGACGACGGTATAAAGAAAGAAAAAAAAATACCACAGTTAGGTGGTATATATTATAATAATAATACAATTATGGATGGACGGACTGCCTGCCGACTGCCGACACAGAGGTAGCCACAGCCGTGAACTACCGCACTGTACACTGGTTGATAAAGAGATAGTAGTATACTCGTAACAACTAGTATGACACTATGACGACGGTATAAAGAATGAAAAAAAAACCACGGTTAGGTGGTATATATTATAATAATAATACAATTATGGATGGACGGACTGCCTGCCGACTGCCGACACAGAGGTAGCCACAGCCGTGAACTACCGCACTGTACACTGGTTGATAAAGAGATAGTAGTATACTCGTAACAACTAGTATGACACTATGACGACGGTATAAAGAATGAAAAAAAAACCACGGTTAGGTGGTATATATTATAATAATAATACAATTATGGATGGACGGACTGCCTGCCGACTGCCGACACAGAGGTAGCCACAGCCGTGAACTACCGCACTGTACACTGGTTGATAAAGAGATAGTAGTATACTCGTAACAACTAGTATGACACTATGACGACGGTATAAAGAATGAAAAAAAAACCACGGTTAGGTGGTATATATTATAATAATAATACAATTATGGATGGACGGACTGCCTGCCGACTGCCGACACAGAGGTAGCCACAGCCGTGAACTACCGCACTGTACACTGGTTGATAAAGAGATAGTAGTATACTCGTAACAACTAGTATGACACTATGACGGTATAAAGAATGAAAAAAAAACCACGGTTAGGTGGTATATATTATAATAATAATACAATTATGGATGGACGGACTGCCTGCCGACTGCCGACACAGAGGTAGCCACAGCCGTGAACTACCGCACTGTACACTGGTTGATAAAGAGATAGTAGTATACTCGTAACAACTAGTATGACACTATGACGACGGTATAAAGAAAGAAAAAAAAATACCACGGTTAGGTGGTATATATTGTAATACAATTATGGATGGACGGACTGCCTGCCGAGTTCCGACTGCCGACACAGAGGTAGCCACAGCCGTGAACTACCGCACTGTACTGTGTCTGCTGCTAATATAGACTGGTTGATAAAGAGATAGTATACAATACATACAACAATATACTACTATACTGGTGGTCAGGCACTGGTCACCACTAGTCACACTGGCAGTGGCACTCCTGCAGCAAAAGTGTGCACTGTTTAATTTTAAATTAATATAATATTATGTACTCCTGGGGGCTCCTGCTATAACAACCTGCAGTGCTCCCCAGTCTCCCCCACAATTATTATAAGCTTTGCCTTTTATACATTGATGTGCAGCACACTGGGCTGAGCTGAGTGCACACAGACTGAGTCACACTGTGTGACTGGCTGCTGCTGTGTATCGTTTTTTTTCAGGCAGAGAACGGATATAGCAGAGAACGGATATATTATATTAAAATAAATAAAAGTTAACTAACAACAACTGCACTGGTCACTGTGGTAAACTCTGTCTGACTCTGCACAATCTCTCTCTCTCTTCTAATCTAATTTCTAATGGAGAGGACGCCAGCCACGTCCTCTCCCTATCAATCTCAATGCACGTGTGAAAATGGCGGCGACGCGCGGCTCCTTATATAGAATCCGAGTCTCGCGAGAATCCGACAGCGTCATGATGACGTTCGGGCGCGCTCGGGTTAACCGAGCAAGGCGGGAGGATCCGAGTCTGCTCGGACCCGTGAAAAAAACATGAAGTTCGTGCGGGTTCGGTTTCAGAGAAACCGAACCCGCTCATCTCTAGTAATTACCCTGCACAGAAACAAAATAACCCACCCAAATCTACTGTAACTCTCTGCAAATGTTATATCTGCCTCCCCTTCCCTGCAGTGCACATGGTTCACCCCATTAGCTAACAAATTTGCCTCTGCAATCAGGTCAGAATTAGGCCCTTAGCTTGTATAACTGCAGGCTGTGTTTGTAAGGATTTACCTGCTTGAAAAAGGGTGGTTTCTCTTACTCTACACTGAGCCACTGTGGGAATTTTGTAACACTTATATAACTCAAAGAAGATATAAACATAGAATTTGTTGGCAGATAAGAACCTCTTGGCCCATCTAGTCTGCCATGTATATGCAGACACATACTAAGGTTAATTTTTGTTGGGAGCCAATTAACCTACAAGGGTATTTATTTATTATTTATTAACACTTTCTAATATAGTGCAGCAAATTTCATTGTGCTTTACCATCCCGACCGCTCTCAATTCCGACGGTCAGAATGCCGACACACAGGAACTATTTCCACTCGGGGTTGGTATGCTGACCTCCGGGATCCCGACCGCTGGAAAAATATAACCCGCCCCAAAAAAAACAGTGATAGTCCAAAACTACACAGTAACAGACAGATATAGAGGTAGGAAGGCCCTGCTCGCAAGCTTACAGGCTGTAGGGAAATAGGAACACAAAGTTTTTCCCCAGCGCACTGGACAGAATATGGTAATAACTAAAACACTTAACGCAATAAATTTTACTTCGTATTCGGAATTCTTTTCAAATCTATTTTATTGAAAACATCAAAGATGATAGGGTTTTCAGTTTAAAAACCACATAAGGGTATACATGTGACTACCTATTACCGGTAAACATGGACATGACAAGAACAAACATAAAACATATAGTAGGAAGTAAAAAGTCAATGGGTAATTGTAAATTGATTATTATGCCCCACAGTACTTCAGTGGTCTCCAGTACATAGGTAAAATATATAAAAAATTCAAAATAGACGAGACACGCTAATTAGCGGCTTACTCTCTCTATGGGAATTTATTAAATCACTGCTGGTAGCTTTCCAGGAGTAATCCTGCAGTCAAGTGCATATAAATAGTCACTAATAAGGCACTTATAAGATTTCCCTTCCAAATGGAAATACCTTCAGAGACGTCCAAAGAATGTCCTGCACACGGGAAGGCACCCTGGCTGTAGGGAAATAGGCATTGATACACAAGGAAAGGTGCTATCTATTGCATACCGGTCCAGACAGATTTCAAATGTTCTTGATGTTCTATATGACATGGTCAGACAGTGATGATGCCAGGGGTCAGGAGGATGTGAAAGTGAAGAAAGAGAAACAAATGTGAGGATATGTGTGGACTTTATTAAGGAGATGCAATTAGATAGGAAAGCTTATGAAGGTTATGTGGATGGTTCCAGAATATGATATGATAAGCTTGCCTGAGGAGGTGAGTTTTCAGGGAACTCCTGAAGGTTTGGAGACCAGAGTAGAGTCTTATTGTGCATGGTAGGGCATTCTACAGAGTGGGTCTAGCCTGAAGAAAGTCCTGCAATCATGAATTGGAGTGGGTAATGAGTGCATCAACAGACGATGAACATTTTGCGAGGAAGATCAGCCTTGCAGTTATATAAAAAATGTATTGTAGTGGTGAGAGTCTGTTTTTTGTAAGACCAATAAGGATACTATTGCAATAATCAATTCAGGAGATAATGAGGTGAGGGGCAAGCACAGGTATTCTAGAGGGGGATTTTCAAATACAATCCAAAATCTTCAACTCTGCAGAATATTGGAGCAAGTGCTGAAGTGTAGGGGAGTGGTAGAAGAACCTAATACTGACCCTGGACATTAATGTACACATTGTTTTTTATAAACAGGCAACTGTATGCAATACAGTATTAATAATTTACTCTGTAGATGGACTATAGTATACAATAGGCTGTATCAAACATATTTAACTAATATAAGTAAAAAGTCAGGAAAAGTTAAACATCCCATAATAAATCTATATATATATATATATATATATATATATATATATAATGCAAAAGCCCTCACTCACTCACTCACTCACTCACTCACACATCACTAATTCTCTTACTTCCCGATATGCTACAAAGCTGAAATGTAACATACCTGTAGGTATTCTTCAGGTGAGAAATAGGAAAACTATGTAATCATAATTTTAATAAACCTACCCTAAGGTGATATAAAGCAGGTTGACATAATGATGTCATATGTGGCTTGCGTTGCGTGAATGATAATGCCCAAATGGACAATCGGATTAAAATTTGGATTGCATCTCCAGTGTGTAGAATTTAATAAACTACAAAAATGGTCTTGTCACTTTTTACCATATCTGCTACAGGTGCTCCTTGGACAATGGCAAGAAGCATGGATTAATATTTACTTACATTAAAACATCTCACAATTATATCTCTATAGAGATACCAAATTTTTGTATGTATGTGCAGCAGCTCTGCTCTGTCCCTTAAACTGCATGTTGCGGAGACAGCTCTAGTAATTGTAATATATACTTTTGCTATTGTTGTCATAATTTGAGCTGCTGGCCAGGAGGTGTGTGTGTGTGTGGGGGGGGTTTCTAGGCAACCGGAAAATCCCACTGCCTTTGCCTATGGAGGGCATGGATTAGAGAATGTGCAGTGTCCTCTGTAAGATATGGTTGAATTTTGAATTTTTTTTTAGATGTATGTTCTTTAACATGATTTTGAGACAGATTAAATGTGGGAAACAAAAGACAGCTCAGAGTCAATGACACCTAGGCAGTGAGTCAAGTTATCAACATTGATACATAACAGGTTGGTAAATACTGTTGACCAGTGTTTTGTATATATTAAATTTGAGGTAGCAAGATGACATTTAAAGATGAAAAAGCAGAAAGGCATTCAGTGACATGGACCAATACAGATGGTGACAAATCTAGGAGGATAGGTAGATTTCAGTATTATCTGTGTACAGATGATACTGAAATCTAAAATAGATTATTAGTTTGCCTAGAGACGTGGTATAGATTGAGAAAAGCAGAGGCCCTAAGACCGAGCCTTGTGGTGCTCCAACTAATAGAGGTAACAAAGAGGTGGATTCATGGAAGCAGACATTGAAGGAGCGATTAGATAGGCTGGGTAGGAACCAAGAAAGGTCTGTGTCCTAAAATCTAGGAATTGGAGTGTTTGTGTGAGAAGAGAGTGGTCAACAGTGTCAAAAGCAACAAAGAGATCTAGAAGAATAAGAAGTGAGTAATTGCTTTTAGAGTTACTGGTGTCCAGATCATTCATTGCTTTAGTCAGTGCTGTCTCTGTGGAGTGTTTGGAACAAAAGCCTGACTGAATTGGGTCCAATAGTTGTGCGAGTTTAGAAAGTGTGTAAAGCCAGTATAAACAATTCTCTCAAGTAGCGTGGAGGGGCATGGAAGCTGAGTGATGGGACAGTAATTTGAGAGAGAGACTTAGGGTCAACTTTTTTGTTTTGTTTTTCCTGAATGGGAGTAATTGCTGCATGCTTGAACAGTGAGGGAAAGATACCAGTAGAAAGATTTTAGCTAAGGTTGGGTTGACCACAGAGCTATACTGATTTGTGCGGGTATAGGATCAAGAGGAGAGATAGTAGGGTTGGAGGATGAAAAGAGTTGATACTTCATCTTCATTTGTGGGGTCAAATGAAGAGAAGGTGCCAGAGGGTTCAGGTAAGAAATTGAGCAGGTCACTGGCTGAGGAAGAGCATACCATTTCATTTAAATTTTATTCATTTTGTCCTTGAAATACTGTAGGAAGGAAGATCTTGCACATTGATAGTGGCTGGTCGGTTGGGAGAGGGAGGGTTAAGAAGTGATTTAAATGTATTAAAAGGTAGTTTGGCATTTGAAGCCTGAGCACAGAAGAGATATTGGAAATTTGTTTGTTTGGCAATGTCCAAAACATTGCCTCAAAACAAACCTCAAATTACTATGAGTGTGCCTTACTAGGGCACAGAGTGCAAAGTGCCTTTAGCTTTTGGAGCTCCTTTGCCAGCAGACAGAAGGCAGACAAGTCCTCAATAACCAGTATGCCTCAGGAAGTCTTGAGGAGAGGACAGTACTTAGAAACCAAGGGATGAGTTTCCCACCTGATCACATGTCCTGTAGTGACTCCATATCCCCTGTGTATTTGTCCCTAAATTGTACATCCAGCAGAATACCAGTGTCTGAGCAATTACAGGTCCAGAGTGTGAGCACAACTGATGAGGACTATGGAGTCTAGATGTAGCTTCAGGGACCCAGATTAAAAGCACCACTGGCCATGGAGGCCAGAGTGAGAAGGACCAATCCCATAGGCACTGAACAACATGGCCTGACTCTCAGGTAGCACGAGGATGGGGCTGCAACCTGGGCTAGTCACACAGTACAGCAGGAGTCCTCAGGGACTTTTAGCACACAGTCAGGATGAGGTGGCTCACAGAAAACTTTCCAGATGGGACAATGTGGATGGGGAGCGATTAGCCACATACGAGGCCTCTGATGGATGGTAGAGCAAACTATTTACATCAAAGTGATACGTGCTGTGGGTGTCCGCCCCAGTGGTATAGTGGTACCACAATGTGTTTATCTGGCACCAATGCAGATGATTTAACTGGAGGTTCAGCAGAAAAGGTGTTAATCACTGGAATGAATAAGGAGCTCCGGTCTGCTCTTTCCCTTATTTATCTGTCTTAATAATAAATACTGTCCATTTTATCTCGATACTACTCATACTGTATATGGTAAGAAAAGTTATCTGGGATTTACTCTAAAATAAAATTAACAAAACACAAAAAATAAGTTACTGCCAACAACTGCTCAAAATAAGTTTTCAGGGAAAGTTTGTCATTCCCTGGTTGCTGAGTACAGCACAGAAAACTGAGGAGATGTTTGTAGAATGATGATGTAACTGAACATTCGAGACATATACACCAAGGAATCCTACTTACACTCAGGAATATCATAGTAGATTTATAAAGAGCTCCTCTAAAACATCAGAGATCATTTTTGGAGATTGGCTAGCCTTAGTGTTCTGTGTAAGGTACTGTATGTGTTTTTCACATTTCACTATAAATTATGATTGACTTTCAGGACCTATCCATATATCAGCTTTTATATTATTTTCATGTTACTGGCCCCCATTTATCAAGTCTTGGAGAGTGATAAATAGTACGGTGGTAAAGTACCAACCAATCAGCTCCTAACTTTCATGTCACAGGCTGTGTTCGAAAAATGACAGTTAAGAGCTGATTGGCTGTTACGTTATCACCGTGCTATTTATCACTCTCCAAGGCTTGATAAATCTGGGCCAAAATGCTCCCTTTATTTAGTATTTTTTTAACAAATTATTAATTCTATCATACTAATTACTGTACTGTAGGTATTTCTTATCACTAACATTCAATAATATTGTGCACTGAAATAGGTTATTTTTGAAACACATTTTGTTTGCTTTAGAAAAACCTGTTACACAGTACTTGTGTCACTGGGCATGAATAAAAATTAATATTACTTAAACCTACCTGTATTTTTCTTGTAAATGTGTGTAAATGTATACAATAATTAGAAGTACAGTATCATTTTAATAAAATAGTGTACAAGCCGTTACAACCATATATGCAGATTATGGAATATTGTTTAGATGACTTTGTGAAATTATGGGGAGGGAGCCTTGGACTGCACACCCTAACTGTCAAAATAAGTGCTACCATGCTGAGACTTGTAGTTCCACACAGAAAAAATAGAAAATGCAGATGTAACACTAAGCACTGCTAATCAGAATGATTATAATAAATGCTGCAATCAAAAAATTGAGGTGATAGAATAATTTTTGGCCAAAAATATGGACCCATCAACTTAGACCAGGTGACCTCATCTGTTGGGTCCCTAACATTAAGGTCTAAGTCCAGGGCAAGAACAAGACCCACCAGTCCAGCACAAGTCAACTGCCCCAAGGCATCACACACTAGTGAGAGGTGTCAGTGTTAAAAATTGTTACATTAGCAAGAAGCAGCAGCTATGTGCTACGAGTGTTACATAGATAAAAAGTAATAATTGTTGTACAAAATATTATGGAAAGTATCAAAATGTGCAATAGCAGCTGATCCTGCAGGTACTAATAAATGAGGCTTCTCTTACCTCAATATCAAAGTATAAAACAAAATCACATATAATACTACTCAAACTAGCGCTTGTATGGAGATAAGGTTGTGATATTCTCTTGTTGTTGATTCTTTCATGAGGTATTAAATCAACAATGTACTGGAAAGAGAAAAATACAGGTAGAACATAGTGTAAAACTTTTTTTTTTAAACACAAATTTATTTAAGACACATTAGTAAAAATTCATATAGTGCAATTTCACTGTTAAGTTGATAATTGACAGAAGGGCATTCACATTTGGATGGTATCTTGGTTTCAGGTAAGCACAGGAGCTTACCTTGAGAAAGACTCAGAAAGTTTAGGAATGCGTGGGTTCTTCATTGGATGACACTTGGAGGATGGTGATGTGTGGTGAGCTTTGCCCGTGTACAGAGGTTGACAGAGACCGAAGGGAATCCCTTGCTGCAGCTGGGAGCACTTGGATTATTGTGCCTATACGAACTGACCATTGCCACATCTCACCTGAAGCCGGTAAATAGCCACTGCTTACCTTAAACCAAGATACCATCCAAATGTGAATGCCCTTCTGTCAATTACCAACTTGACAGCGAAATTGCACTATATGGATTTTTACTAATGTGTGTTAAATAAATGTGTTTTTAATGTTCTACCTGTATTTTTCTCTTTCCTGTACATTGTTGAATTAATACCTCATGAGAGAATCAACAACAGGAGAATATCACAACCTTATCTCCATACAAGCGCTAGTTTGAGTGAAAAAGTAATAATTAGAATGTTAAAAAGGCTACATTGGTGAAAAAAATAATTTTATATAACTCAAATGTATTTTTTTTATGTCTGGTCAGGATACATTCAGGATATAGGATACTAGTGTTTGGCCATAAGGTTGGTAAGTAAGGCTGCATCATTAAAGGGAAGTCCAAAGAAGTGACTCTGTGTTATTATGTGACTCTGTGACTGTGCTATTATGTTGCTGAGCTGTTATGTTCAAAATCCAGATTGTAGTGGGAACATTTTTTGTATACTAAAAAAAAACTAAGTGAGTAACTTGAGCTGGTTCCCCAGTCATAATATATATTACTCAATAATATGGATAACAATCATTCTGTTTGAAATATTTGTATACTTGCAGAGGCGTTTCTATAGAGGAGGGGGCCCGTGTGCACCTCCAGGTGGGCCCCTTCTCTGCACAGCGCTGTAGACTCTGGCATTGTGCCGGAGTCTACTGCGCATGCACAGGTCTCCGGAAACATGGTGCCTGCCATGATCCGGAGACCAATTTGGCTACCGCACATGCGCGGTGGCCATTTTGGCTGCGAATTTCAGTGCGATTACAGCTCCTGGCGCTGGACTCTGGAAAGGTAAGTATTAAAATGGGTGCAGTATGGGCCCCCGTGGACCTAGGGGCCCTTGTGCACTGCACCCATTGCACCCATTACAGAAACGCTGATGGGACATCCCCTAAGGCAGTGGAACTCCTCTACTTCATGTGGCGGAAAATGTGGGGCAGATGTAGGAAGCCGACCCAGCCTGCTAAGAGTCTTCTGTGAAGGAACAGGTATGTTGTATTAAAACATTGGGCTGATGATGCTGGGAATAGTGGCAACTATTGAACCATACCTTATGTACTGTAGATTTGCTTTGATTCAACTTATTGTGTAAAAAAATATAATTTTACGGTTATAACTTTATTTTGAAAAGGTTATAAGAGAAACAACAGGGAGTTTGCCAGTCCTGGCTTTAAGAAAGAATTTAGTATACAAGAGGGGTGGATTGGGATGGAAAACCAGCCTGGGACATTTATGGAAGCAGACTTAATGGGGGTGTGGTCTGATGAGAGTGTGGGATGTGTTGAGGGCGTTGGGACATGTGCTCCTCATAGGTAGGGCCGTAACTACGTGTGTGCCAGCGGTGCCTGGCAAACAGCAAAGTTGCCCTGAGGGAGCAACTGCCCACAACGGGGATGCAGACAGTTGCAATCTGACTCATTACCAGCTGCCTGTGGGTGCTGCCGCTGGAGCAAGGAGAGAGCAGCTCCGGGCGGCAGCGATACAGAGTCAGTGTCTTCTTTAAAACACTTCCACCTTCCTCCCTCACGCTGGCAGTGGCAATGAGAAAGCGCAGTCCAGTCACTTCCCATCCGTCTCTACTGCTGCGTAAAGGGGAGGAGCTGCCGGTGATATTAGATGACGCAGCAGGCAATACCCATGTGGACAATAGAGTGGCTTTCAGTGATAGGCAAGTGGTGAAAGAGGTAGGGGAATCACCTGCAATGGGAAGCCACATAGGGCTTGGAAGATGTTCAATGTATGTGGGAATATATGTGCTGGGGGGAGTGTGTGTGGTATTATATCTGCTGGGAGGGTGGTACTGTGTGTTATTATATCTACTGGGAGGGGGATGCTGTGTGGTATTATATGTGCTGGGAGGGGGAGCTCTGTGTGGTATTATATGTACTGGGATGAGCGGTGTAAGAGATTATATGTGCACATTTTTTGCACGCATCTATGGCATGCACGGACCCTGTTTTAAATAAGGGTGGGTGCTTATGCCGTGTCTTGCATACTGCACTAAAATGTCTAGTTACGGCACTGCTCATAGGACCTGATTGTACACAGTTGCGGCCTTCCTTGCGTCTTTTGCTGCAGTTGTGTTTGAGACCAGAGGCAGATTGGGAACTAAAAGTGACCCTGTATCATTTTGTAGAAGTGGCCCGACATGGGCAGCACAAGAGGTATAACATACCATGAAGCCATGACTGGATGGCAGAGTTCCTAGAATGCAGAGATGGAATAACAGAATGAATGGTACTGAGTGTGGTGGGCTGCCTGTCATGTAGAGGATGGGGCCACATGACAACACACAGAGCAGGCCCCACAAACGTGTCGGCCTACCAGGAATATTCCTGGTGAGCCCTATATCCAATCTGCCCTTGGTGTACAATTTACATATTGCTGTGTATAATAAAAAAAAATAAAAGGGAGTAAGTATTAAATCCAAATTTCTTAAAATGTGGCCTTCCAGTTGCTGTGTCAATAAAGCAGTTAAACAAAGTAATGCAATCTCCTTCCAGTCCAAGAAGGGATAGCTTGCCATGCCATCTTTTAAATCATTATCCTTGAAAAGTGGTAGGTTGATTAATTTGTGAATGTTGAGTTATAGGAATATTACCCACAGTTGCACCCTGATATCATATTGTGCATCTCTGTGGTATTGCCTTGGAGGAATATGTGACTAAAGCTGTATATAACTACACGTTTAATTTAATGGCAGTAACAAAGATCATTATAGCCTCCAATCTTCTTTTGTCATAGGATTTATAATGTGTATCAGGATAGCTGCCATCAAGACTACCAACAAAGGTCCAGAGCAATTCAGTCATTATTATTTTCCAACTCCATCAATCATTTATTAAGAAAGATGTGGAAATGATCAAAATTGGGTGAATATGAAGGGACAGGCATGAAGCAAAGCCACAAACGTGGAACGATTTCTCAGGACATATTACATACTAAAATGTATATCAAAGCTTGTTCTGATACAATTGTGTCCCCTATTGATGTATAGTATTACACAATTGCAAAACAAGTGTATTGGTCACTAGAATAAATTATATACTAGCCGGAGATCTACAAACTGAACAGTGGTATTTCTATGACCTGTTAGAGGGACTTAGTAACCTCCACAGGTTTATGAGGTTATGATAAAAGTATAGATGTGTGGATTTGGCTTCCAGGAAACCGATCCTACCAGAACTTGCCAATTAGAAGTGGTTCTGAGTCCCAGCTCAGGTATTCTATCCAAGCTTGGGTCCAAAAAAGAGGCAAAACATAATATTCCTAGCATCAGATCTCACGTGTTTTGGATTGCATGTCTAGCAGGTGCAGATCAGACTACAAGCAGGAACTGTACTTGCTGTGACAGCTCTATGGTGGGGACTTACGTTACCAGAAGCCAGCATCTGCTCTTACACTGCTGGTCATCATACTGCACTTATTCTGGAACCCAACTGCAAGGAGACAGCTTAACTGCAGGATCCAGGTTGGCTCAACCCCTACCAGGCACCTGAATATTGGGTCAGTTCTATTGACATCTTAACTCCTGAAGCACCTGCAATTAGTCTGGTGTCTGTACTTTGGGACTGCATGATCCGAACATTTAAAGCTGTTACTGAAGCTACTGCCAGAATTTTATACAGAGGGTGGAGAAGCCACTTACAGTGCTGTTCACTGCTCTGCCAGTCTGGGTTCTGCACTTCTACAAGACTGGGTCACCAATGTATTCTGGATGTTAACCAGGCTCATTAGAGAAAGATAGGGACAATCCACATCTCACCTCCCATTGGACCACAGAATGTAGCAGGCTCCAACACATTCTCTCTATAAAGAGCTACACAAATTATGGAGTAAATTTACTAAGATGGGAGTTCTATTTAAGATGGCATACTGCCCATAGCAACCAATCACATTCTACTTCTCTTTTATCTAGCACCTTCTAAAAGATAATACCTGGAATCTGATTGTTTGCTATGGGCAACATCCAATCTAAATAGAACCCCCATCCTAGTAAATTTACCCCTATGAGTGGTGGCTGAATGTTAAATGGCTGGTCTGTGTGGGTCAGCGCAATTAGGTCTGGTATCAATTTCATTACATTATTTCATATGTGCAATTTTTACTTTTATTACTACATACCTAACACATGTTTACAGGCAAATTGGTGCTTCCTTTACTAGACAAAGTTGATATATGCTGCACTCAGATACCTGAACTTTGGCTCGCCTACCATTATAAAAGCCGGCCAACACAGTTTTCATTGTTTACAGGAAGCACTTATGCTATCCCTGTGACGGCTCTCCAGCTGTGAGTAATAGCATTATTAGCCTACTTTAGATTTGACATGACTGGTTACAGCACTGCCCCTGATCTGAGACACATATTGAAAGAGACAGCCATTCCTAATGTACCAGTAATTTAGTTATTTGTCAATGCACAGACCATGAGACTTTCGTACCGCAAGCTCATTTGTGCTTTACTTTCAACTTGGTTTCTGAATAGAGGCATCAATGAAAGCATACATTATAATAATGGCCACTTTACTCCATCATATATAATGAATGACTATAATCTATAAATGTAATTTATATTGATCTGCAATGCATAAGAAATTACTTTGGAATACTGTACTAAGCTACATTGATTAAAAATGAAGTTCATTGGTTGCCACCATTACTAGAAGTAATGTGAGTAGCAGCGCATACAAAACAAAACTTGTTCAGGAACTGTGAAAAATAGCGTGTAGTCATATATTTTATTGTGAGCTGTGTGTTGGTCAAAATTGACCTTAAAATTGTCAAAATGACTGGAAATGAATGTTATTGAGGTTAATAATACTGTAGGAACAAAACTGGCCTTAATTACATGATTTACAAAACATGCTGCTGCTTTAATGCATTTATAGTGACCTGCTGCTGCTATAATGTACTGTATGTATATGGTGACTAGAGGTGAGCAGGCTCAGTTCTCAGAGAACCGAGCCTATCCAAACTTCCAGGAGTTTCTTTGCTGTTTGTTCCTACTACTTCTTTTGAGCAATAATTTTCCACACACAATTCTTAATAAATTTCCGTGTTGTATTGATTTCTATTTAAGCTTTGAAAGTACTTGCAAGTTGGTTTGATTGGTTATTGCAAATTTATTACTAATTGACAAATCACTTTTAAAATGAAATAACTGCTGTGTGTTTGTGCCGCTGCTATGCTGCTTAGTTTAGCCAGCCAGCCTTTGGCCTTATTTTGGTTAACTATATAGTGAGCTGTGAGGTGGTCATAACTAGAAATTAATGCTATTAATGCTAATAATGCTGTAGGAACAAAAAAAGGACCAAATTATGTGATTTTTGCAATATTTATAATTGAAAAAAAATACAGTCTCAAAACCAAAATCAGTGCAGTTTGGCAAAACCAAAACATAAAGTTAATACAGATCCAAACCAAAACACGGGAGACGGTGCACATCTCTACTCTAGATTAGAGTTCTGCACATGTATTTACTTCCATTAGAGAGAATATGATCTTGGCGCCAGTGCAGAGTACAGACTTGTCTACTAAAGCATTAAGTCTATCACAGTCCCCAGTGATAACATATGTTCTGTCTCTGTGTGCTATAAATTGGCGAAATGTCTTAGTAAATGTCTTGTGAAGCATAAACATTGAAAACATTTTAGCTTGTGTTCAAAATTGTGAGAACACTGAATAAGTGACATGATTTGTTCAGTCAGTATTTTTGGGCTCCCCCTGAATCACTGGTACCATAGTCAAATTACTGGGCTTGCATAATGGTAAAATTATAATACAAACCCATTTAAAACTGAATTTATGGGGAAAAAAAAGTCATTTTATTTGTAAATGTAGTTGGTGACTCAGAAATTGCTGCTCTAAAATAAAAAGTAGATATGACAAATGAATGCAATTTGTTTTGAAACCCTACAGTCATAAAGAATCACACGTTTTTGAACCATGCTAAATTAGTAGTTAAGTGATACTTTATGAATTAACGGTCTGTACCTGCAATTTAGGGGCAGATGTATTAACTTGGAGAAGGCATAAGGAAGTGATAGACCAGTGATGATAAGTGCAAGGTGATAAAGGCACCAGCCAATCAGCTCCAATATGTAAATTAATAGTTAGGATCTGATTGGCTGGTGCCTTTATCACCTTGCCCATATCACTGGTTTATCACTTCCTTATACCTTCTTCTAGTTAATACATCTGCCCCTTAGTTCTGTGTGGACACTGGAGATGTGCTAAACATTTTTTGCCCTCCCAGCCCAGCTGGTAAGCCTGAAAAAGCCTTATGTGGTACTGTATCTGATTTTACCTGATACTTCTGTGACATTGGAATCACTTAAACAAAACTACTGTAAAGCTACAAATATAACTATTATTTATATAAACAAATATATACAATGGAATGCAAATGTATTCAATTGCATAATGTGTACGCATTACAAAAGATACACAAATTGTTCAAATACATTATTTTTTATTGTCAACCAGTAGGCTTTTACAGTTCATTTCAAACTCAGAATTCTTTAGTTGTTTTATAAAAATTGAAAAATGACGTATGCCTAAGTATATGTATTCAACCACTGTGCTGTGGAAGCTCCAAGTGTACATTGCTGAAAGATATTGCCTTGACAATTGGCTTTAAGTGAAGCTTTACATGTAAATCATTTTATGGATAGTTGAAATAACTTAGGCTGTACTGTGATTCTAATGGAAAGCTGTGGAAATGAAGACCAAATACCGATCTAGGAAAATCAAACATATTTTTATAGACATTTCCAAGATAGAAAAAGGCTTCACAATGATATCCAGCTCTTATGTTTCACCGTGGCTGCTATTGGATGAATTATAAGGAAATAGAAGCTGCATAATACCAGCCAGGCACTGCCTAGAAAATGATGACCCTCAATACTCAGCATCAGAGCAAGAAGATTTCTCAGGGTGTCAGGGCCGGTGCAAGGTTTCTCTGCACCCTAGGCAAAACTTCTGCCTTCTGCCCCTTCCCCCTACCCACCCTTCAGATGAAAGGCATGCTCTCTCACCCCCTCCCCCCTACTCTGTTAAATGTCTGCTGTTCTATCCCCCCCAAAATCTGTGTGCATGCTGCTGCTCATCCCCCCAGACTGTGTGCATGCCTGCTCCATATCTTCTCACCCCCCCCCCTCACCACACCACTGCTCTTGCCCTCTTTCCTTATCAATGCAGAGAATGCACTGTGCAGCCACCTTACCTGCAGGCTGCGATGCAGAGTTGGACCTGAGTAGTCTGTGAAAGAGCCTGGAATGAAGAGCAGTGCTGCATGTCACCTCCAGCCAGGACTCCAGGAGCTGTCAGAGTTACTGCCTGTGCCGGGTGGAGCTGGAGCTGGAGGCTGCAATACGGGAGCTTAGCGTTCACGGCTATTGTAATATACGCATTCTGGGGGATTGCAGTGGCTGTGAAAGGTAGGACTATGCTACCTTTTTTAGGCAGCTGTAGCAGGCCGCCCTCTCAGGTGCTGGCGCCCCTAGGCAGCTGCCTAAAGCTGCCTAGTGGAAGCTCCGGCCCCGCAGGGTGTCCACATAGAGAACTACTTTCAATTTTTAGAAGCTATAGAGTTTAGTGGCTAAGACTGGAGTGAAGGTGGATGCACCAGTCAATTATATCAAGAGATATGTATTTAGCTGGCCTGTATGGGAGAGTGGCTAGAAGGAAGCAATTACTGAAGAAAAGACACATTAAACACATATAGAGTTTGCCAGAAAAGATCCATGACACAACTAAAATGTGGGTTAAGTTTTTGTGGTCAGATGAGGCAAAAGTTTAATTGTTGGCCCAAATTCAAAACATGATAGAAGAATTGTAATAGCATGTGATTTGCAGGAATCAGCAAAATCCCGGCAAGTCAACCTGATGTTATAAAATGGCAATCATTGAAAAGGCAAAACTATAGTACAGTAGGTAGGTTTTGCCTTTTAAGTGATTGTCATTTTAAAACATGAGGCAGACTTGCTGGGCTTTCCTGATGCCTACAGGCCAAAGGCTATTACACTTCCCCCATGTGTGGTGCAAACCTAAAACTGTCCAACTCACTACAAATACCCTTTCAGCATTGAAGAACAAGGGAAGTACAGTATCATCATGTTGTGGGAATGCTTTTCCTCAATGAGGGCTAAACATCTGTTAAAATCAAAGGGTGGATGGTACAATAATCAGGAGAATACTGAGAGAGAACATGCTTCGGTTTTTTATGTACTTAAAGTTTGGGACAATAACTTTAAAGTTAGTGCCAAAACAGCACTAACAAAAAAAAATAAATGTTCTACAATGGCCAAGTCAAAGTCCAGATCTCAATCCAACTGAGAATCTGTGGCACTATCCAACTAACCTGGAACAAATCTGCATGGAATAATGGGCAAAAAACATTACCAAATGGTGTGATAAGTCTGGTGGCACCTTACCCTGACAGACTAAAAGCTGTTATTATAGCAAAGTACTGTACTGCCTAGTACTAGTCTGCAGTGGTTGAATACTTATAAATGCAGAATTTTTCATTAATTAATACTTAAAAGTAAATCTGACAAATAATTAATTATGAATTTGAAAATGTACTTTATGAGCCCACTTGCTTGCAATAAAAATACTGCCTTGAACAAACCATGTAAGGGTCATTTGTAATACAGACAGATTTATAGACTTTTTGTCACACCCCGCGGGCAGCGGCGGCCGCGCTTACCGCTGCGGGTGTCCTGGATGGCCTGGCGTCTCTCCCCTCCGGCGGCCTCGGGGGTCCGGCGTCGGGTCGGCGGGTCTCTCCGGCGGCTCCCGGAGCGAGGGCGCCGCCATGCTGCTTTAGATTAGGTAGGCGGAGCGGGGCTGACGTCATCTGCCCGCTCCGCCAATCAGACCAAGGCGGGAGGTTCAAAGCCAGACGCCGAGCAGGGAGCCGGCGCCTGTGTATCATCGTTCTGCTTGTCTGAAGCAGTGATTTCCAGAGCTCCCTTGTTCCTATTTTCCGCTGTGTCTCCAGTGTCTCCAGTGTCTCCAGTGTCTCCAGTGTTCCAGTGTTCCAGTGTCTCCAGTGTCTCCAGTGTCCCAGTGTCTCCAGTGTCCCAGTGTCTCCAGTGTCTTCACGCACCTCCGTGCCTCCAAGCGCCCGAGCGCCATCACGCACCTCCGTGCCTCCAAGCGCCCGAGCGCCATCACGCACCTCCGTGCCTCCAAGCGCCCGAGCGCCATCACGCACCTCCGTGCCTCCAAGCGCCCGAGCGCCATCACGCACTTCCGTGCCTCCAAGCGCCCGAGCGCTATCACGCACCTCCGTGCCACCAAGGCGCCTGAGTGCCATCAGCACCTCAGTACCTCGGCACCTCAGTGCCTCTGTTCCTCAGCACTCCGGTGCCTCAGCACCATAGAACCTCAGCACCTCGGAGCCTCTGCACCTTAGTATCACAGAACTCCAACACCTCAGTACCTCGGTGTCTCAGCACCTCAGTGCCTTCAGCACCTCAATAATACCAGCATCTCTGTACCTCAGCACTCAGCACTTTCACTAGTCTTGTTTTTCAGGAGACCTTCATCATTCCTCCGTGCTTCCTGCTTACCGTCTTCATCCTGTATGAAGAAGACCTACATCCGGCCATCTCTATTGCGACCCAGTAGCGGTTCCTCTTCCCTGTCACCGGAAGAAGCCCCGAGTCCACAACACCCTTCGACCAGGTCAGTGATAGTATACACAGGCCCCATGGACCCGGGGAATCGGAACCCAGAAGCAAGTGCCATCCAGGATCTGGTTTCCCGTGTACAGAGTCAGGAAGCGGCGCAAAACCAGGTGATGCGGTATCTCCAAGAGCTATCCGGCAGGTTGGATCAAATTCAGGTTTCCCTGGCTTCAGTAGTTCCAGTTCCAGCTCCAGTACCCACTCCGGCAGTCGTTCCTGTTAATGCTCACGCAGTGTCCGGTACCAGGTCACGCCTTCAGCTTCCCACTCCCTCTCGCTACAACGGCAACCCGAAGAATTGCCGTGGTTTTCTTAACCAGTGCGAGGTGCAGTTTGAACTCCTCGCACACAATTTTCCCACGGATCGATCCAAAGTAGCATACATTATTTCCTTGCTTGAGGGTTCAGCGTTGGAATGGGTGTCTCCTTTATGGGAGCGATCTGATCCTTTGGTTTCCAACTACACTAATTTCATCTCATCTTTCCGCCGGATCTTTGATGAGCCTGGCAGAACGGCCGCTGCCTCTTCAGATCTTCTTAGAGTTCGACAAGGCTCTCGTTCAGTGGGTCAGTATGTGATTCATTTTCAGACCATAGCTTCCGAATTGCGCTGGGATAATGATGCCTTACGGGCCGCTTTCTGGAACGGGCTGTCCGACCGTCTTAAAGACGAATTGATTACAAGAGATTTGCCAGATTCCTTGGAACAGTTGATCTCGCTCTGTGTGAAAGTGGATCTCCGCATGCAGGAACGAGTTGGCGAACGTTCTCGGTCTGATCGGTGCAGATTCCGGGCTCCTCCGTCTAAACCATCGGTTACGACAGCTCCAGACGAACCCATGCAAATTAATCGGTCTCGACTGTCTCCAGAGGAGCGACAGCGTCAGCGTGAGAACAAACTTTGCCTCTACTGTGGAGCCGCGGATCACTTCCTCAAGTCTTGCAAAGCTCGCCCGGGAAACGGGCAATCCTAGCCTGTTCCGGGGAAGTCAAGCTGGGTGTGGTTTCTCAATCTTCTCCAGAAGTGGACTGTTTACTCTCAGTATCTTTGTCTACTAAAACAAAAGTCAAGACCGTTATGGCTCTTTTGGATTCAGGTGCTGCAGGGAATTTTATTTCTCTTTCCTGCGCCCAGAGTTTGGGTTTGAAATTACAGTTGGTCGAACGACCTATTACTATTACAGCCATTAACGGGGTTCAAATTCCTAACGCCTTGATTACGAGTCAGTCTGAGTCAATTCAGCTACAAGTGGGAGCTTTACATCATGAACAACTGAAGTTTCTAGTTATTCAGGAAATGTCTCACGATCTCGTTTTGGGTTTTCCCTGGCTCAGGCTACACAACCCTCATGTCGACTGGGGGTCGACACAAATAATTTCTTGGAGTCCTTTCTGCCGATTGAATTGTCTTACTCCTGTCGTTCCACTCCGTGCGTCGGCCAAGTTGGACGTGGAGTTAGTTCCTGAGGCTTATCGAGAGTTTTTGGATGTCTTCTCGGAACAGGCGGCTGATAAATTACCTCCGCATAGGGCTTGGGACTGTCCCATTGAGCTCATTCCTGGGAAAATACCGCCTCGAGGTCGCACTTATCCTTTGTCGGTTCCAGAGACACAAGCTATGTCTGAGTACATTAAGTCGAATTTGCAGAAGGGCTTCATCCGTCCCTCCACTTCTCCAGCGGGAGCTGGCTTCTTCTTTGTAAAAAAAAAAGATGGAGGGCTGAGACCATGCATCGACTATCGTGGTTTAAATGAAGTCACCATTAAAAACAAGTATCCTCTGCCGCTCATCACAGAGCTTTTTGATAGAGTGCGTGGAGCTCGAGTATTTACTAAGCTTGACTTAAGAGGAGCATACAACTTGATACGTATTCGTCAAGGAGATGAGTGGAAGACGGCTTTCAATACGAGAGATGGGCATTATGAGTACCTGGTAATGCCATTTGGCCTCAGCAACGCCCCCGCTGTCTTTCAAGGATTCATTAATGAAGTCTTTCGGGATATGTTGTATCTGAATGTAGTAGTCTATTTGGATGACATTTTGATTTTTTCTAAGAATCTTTCTGAGCACCGACTACAAGTTAAGGAAGTACTCCTTCGGTTGCGCAAGAATCATCTTTATGGCAAGATCTCCAAGTGCACCTTTGAGGTTCCTTCTATTTCATTTTTGGGCTACATTATTTCTGGAACTGAATTGCGTATGGATCCGGAGAAACTTTCGGCCATCCGGGATTGGACTCAACCTCTTTCCTTAAAAGCAGTGCAACGATTTCTAGGATTCGCAAATTATTATCGGAAATTTATAAGAGGTTTCTCTACCATCGTGGCACCTATTACGGCTCTGACTAAAAAAGGGGCTGACCCAAGCAATTGGCCTTCTGAAGCAATAGCAGCGTTCAAACAGTTGAAGACCGCCTTTATATCTGCTCCCGTACTTCAGCAGCCAGATTTCCTAAAACCATTCTTTTTGGAGGTTGATGCTTCCACGGTAGGCATAGGTGCTGTACTCTCGCAATACGCCTCAGATGGGAAGTTGCATCCGTGTGGGTTTCATTCTCGCAAGTTCTCCCCTGCTGAACTAAATTACACCATCGGAGACAAAGAGCTACTGGCAATTAAATCTGCGTTGGAAGAATGGAGGTATCTTCTGGAGGGTGCTAAACACTTAATCACAATTTTTACGGACCACAAGAATTTACTGTATCTAAAGACGGCCCAATGTTTGAACCCCCGTCAGGCGAGATGGGCGCTCTTCTTTACCAGATTTTCCTTTATCATCAAGTATCGGGCTGGAATTCTAAATACCAAGGCGGATGCCCTATCCCGTTCAGTGATGGCTTCCGATGAGGAGAATACTATGGGGAAGGCATTAATCCTCAGTCCCATCTCTATTTCTGCAGCTCCCACTAGGTTGGGCCCTCCTCCGGGAAGAATGTCGGTACCAGTTAAATTTCGACCGAGACTGTTGCAGTGGGCTCACACTTCTAAGTTTTCTGGTCATCCGGGAATTCAGAAAATGTGGGAATTTCTGCGAAGATCATACTGGTGGGACACTATGAAAAAAGATGTTCAAGAGTATGTCAATTCGTGTCCTCAATGTGCTCAGCACAAAACTCCACGTCTGCCGCCTACGGGTTTGTTGCATCCTTTGTCCATTCCTAAAAAGCCTTGGACTCATATCTCGATGGACTTTGTTACTGAATTACCGCTCTCTAAGGGTCATAACACCATTTGGGTGATCATTGACCGATTCTCTAAGATGGCACATTTTATTCCGTTGACCGGATTACCCTCCGCTTCCAAGTTGGCCCTGTTATTCATCCAAGAGCATTTCCGCCTGCACGGGTTACCTCTGGAAATAGTCTCAGATCGGGGAGTACAGTTTACAGCGAGATTCTGGAGAGCCCTCTGTTCAACTCTACAAATTAAGCTCAAATTCTCTTCTGCTTACCATCCACAGACTAATGGGCAAACTGAACGCGTCAATCAGGATCTAGAGACTTTTCTCCGTATTTACCTTTCCCCTTCTCAAGATAACTGGGTGGAGTTGTTACCGTGGGCTGAGTTTGCCCACAACCATTTTTATCATTCTTCTACTGGTGAGTCTCCATTCTTTATTAATTATGGATTTCATCCCCAAGTTCCGGAGTTGCCCATTTGTCCTCCAGAAGAAGTTCCTGCTGCAGCCTCAACTCTTCGACATTTCACTCAAATTTGGAGCCGAGTTCATGCCAATCTTAAGAGGGTTTCCGGTCGCTATAAATTCTTTGCGGATAGGAAACGACGAGCAGCTCCTCAATATAAGGTTGGTGACAAGGTATGGCTCTCTACCCGCAATCTTCGTTTGAAAGTACCCACCATGAAATTTGCCCCAAGGTTCATTGGTCCTTTCTCAGTGCGGCAAGTCTTGAACCCGGTCGTTTGCAAATTGGAGTTGCCTTCCCACCTTCGAATTCCAAACTCCTTCCACGTCTCTCTCCTCCGCCCCCTCATTCTAAATCGGTTCCACTCAGCATCTCCTAGGCCAACTACTACTGTGTCTGAAGCTGGGACAGAATTTGAAATCAAAGCTATTCTTGACTCTCGTTATTTTCATAAGAAATTACAGTACTTGGTAGAATGGAAAGGTTATGGTCCTGAAGAGAGAAGTTGGATCAATGCTACTGAGGTAATGGCTCCCCGACTGGTTCGAATCTTCCATTCCAGACATCCAACTAAACCCGGAAAGTGTCCAGGGGCCACTCCTGGAGGAGGGGGTACTGTCACACCCCGCGGGCAGCGGCGGCCGCGCTTACCGCTGCGGGTGTCCTGGATGGCCTGGCGTCTCTCCCCTCCGGCGGCCTCGGGGGTCCGGCGTCGGGTCGGCGGGTCTCTCCGGCGGCTCCCGGAGCGAGGGCGCCGCCATGCTGCTTTAGATTAGGTAGGCGGAGCGGGGCTGACGTCATCTGCCCGCTCCGCCAATCAGACCAAGGCGGGAGGTTCAAAGCCAGACGCCGAGCAGGGAGCCGGCGCCTGTGTATCATCGTTCTGCTTGTCTGAAGCAGTGATTTCCAGAGCTCCCTTGTTCCTATTTTCCGCTGTGTCTCCAGTGTCTCCAGTGTCTCCAGTGTCTCCAGTGTTCCAGTGTTCCAGTGTCTCCAGTGTCTCCAGTGTCCCAGTGTCTCCAGTGTCCCAGTGTCTCCAGTGTCTTCACGCACCTCCGTGCCTCCAAGCGCCCGAGCGCCATCACGCACCTCCGTGCCTCCAAGCGCCCGAGCGCCATCACGCACCTCCGTGCCTCCAAGCGCCCGAGCGCCATCACGCACCTCCGTGCCTCCAAGCGCCCGAGCGCCATCACGCACTTCCGTGCCTCCAAGCGCCCGAGCGCTATCACGCACCTCCGTGCCACCAAGGCGCCTGAGCGCCATCAGCACCTCAGTACCTCGGCACCTCAGTGCCTCTGTTCCTCAGCACTCCGGTGCCTCAGCACCATAGAACCTCAGCACCTCGGAGCCTCTGCACCTTAGTATCACAGAACTCCAACACCTCAGTACCTCGGTGTCTCAGCACCTCAGTGCCTTCAGCACCTCAATAATACCAGCATCTCTGTACCTCAGCACTCAGCACTTTCACTAGTCTTGTTTTTCAGGAGACCTTCATCATTCCTCCGTGCTTCCTGCTTACCGTCTTCATCCTGTATGAAGAAGACCTACATCCGGCCATCTCTATTGCGACCCAGTAGCGGTTCCTCTTCCCTGTCACCGGAAGAAGCCCCGAGTCCACAACACCCTTCGACCAGGTCAGTGATACTTTTTAGGGATTTGCATACTTTTGCAAGCCCAAGTATGTCTATTTACAAATCACACATTCAGTAAAAGTGCAGAAATATTACATTTAGCCTGCTTATAATAAATATGCTAAATGTTTGTTCCTCTTTGGTATAAATGTATGTCACTAAAAAACAAATTCAGAAAAAAATTATTTTATTTCTAAAACTCTTTAAATTATTTGTGTTATTGACATTAATTTTAAAAAGATATTTCAAGTGTGTGTTTACAAACCCGATAAGGAAACTCTGAGCAATATATCTACTTCTATAAACCATCAACAGTGTACACTTATACATGTATAAGAAGAGAACTGTAAGTGAATTTCTGTCCATACATCTTGGGTGGTCATTCCGAGTTGTTCGCTCGCAAGCTGCTTTTAGCAGCTTTGCACACGCTAAGCCGCCGCCTACTGGGAGTGAATCTTAGCATAGTAAAATTGCGAACGAAAGATTAGCAGAATTGCGAATAGACACTTCTTAGCAGTTTCTGAGTAGCTCCAGACTTACTCGGCAACTGCGATCAGTTCAGTCAGTTTCGTTCCTGGTTTGACGTCACAAACACTCCCAGTGTTCGCACAGACACTCCCCCGTTTCTTCAGACACTCCCGCGTTTTTCCCAGAAACGGCAGCGTTTTTTCACACACACCCATAAAACTGCCAGTTTCCGCCCAGAAACACCCACTTCCTGTCAATCACATTATGATCACCAGAACGAAGAAAATCGTTAACCTCGTAATGCCGTGAGTAAAATACCTAACTGCATAGCAAATTTACTTGGCGCAGTCGCAGTGCGAACATTGCGCATGCGCAATTAGCGGAAAATCGCTGCGATGCGAAGAAAAATACAAAGCAAACAATTCGGAATGACCACCTTGGTCATTTACTCTGGTAAAATTACCCACATCCAGTATTTTTCTCTGAAAAAGCATGCCTTACAACTCATACAGATATGTAACATTTCTTAGTATACTGCTACCAAAGATTACATCAAGGATCCCAAAGTAACTTTCTAAAAACAATTTTACTTTAGTTATTTTACAATAGTATCTAAATTATTGGACAAGTACCTGTACCTCACTCCATCCATGGTTAGCTAAATGGGTGTTGATTAATAGATTGACAGTGTATAGGTCATCAGTCAATAGATCGATACTAAATGGTTGACATGCATTATATCAACAGGTACAAAAGGTTGACAGTTCTTATGGTCAAAAAGTTCCAAAGGTCAACACATTTATTTTTGTTATTTGGCCCTAAATATATGATCTTTCCTCTTATCTTACCACCATCTGTACAAACTTTTACACTACGCCTGCCATGCTCCGGGCGCGGTAGCTTCCATTGAGCGCCACAGGTTATTATTCCCCATAGATGTTCATGTGGATAGTAAATGAAAGAGATGCTGAAAAAACTTGTGTTGACCGTTTATAATATGTGATGACCATTTTCTTGTTGACCTTTTTCGTGTCAAACTTTTGAACGTATTGAACTTTTCTACCTTTATAGTACTTATGTAAATATTAATCTTTATTTTTAATAATATTTACTTTATCTATTTCATATGGCACAACTATTATAGGAAACTCTCCCCAGGTATAAGATAAGATGGTAACAGGCTACATTTAATACTCACTCTATTATATTTCATATCCTAACATCTTACACAATTAATAATGCTGATAAATAATGCACTTACACTATGCTCAGTTTTATTGTTAACATTTATACATATTGTGCCAGAGCTTGTGAGAATCATTTACTTACAGCAGCATGTCAGTCATCAAGTTGTAGCTCAAGCTATAGTTTATTACCTTTTTACATATATTGAAATGTATTGGGCAGTATTAACTATTTGTTCTAGACAACTGCAATATGTTTACTAGATTACCTTGTTTACTTCTGTATAAATGTATCTATCAACATTTTTTGCACTTTCATAAACTTCAATACTTTTTCTTATACAGTATACTCGATTATTCACCGTTATACCCTCTATTGTGATGTCATATTTCATATGTGCTAAATGCTTCATGATTATCTCATGATTATCTGACTTTCCCGCCTGTTATAGTAACTTGTTATTAGTATACATTTGGGTCAATATTATGTGTTATTTAGTTGCATACATATTGTCTACTGTAATATATTGAAGATATAATGTATGTGAAATATAAAATGGCGGTATTCAATTCTTTTCACCCCATTCCACACCCGTTCTGTTTTTGCTGACAGGTGTGGTATAATCATTGCAGCTTGCTACCCCCAGGGGATTACTTTAGAAAGGAGATTGGGTGTGATATATCATTTGAATACCACCCAAAGTGTCTTTTATATTTTTTTACTATCAAATAACAAATAAGTTATAGTTCATAATTTCTGCTATCAATCTACTTAGTTAATTATTTTAATTTTTTTTTAGACATGTCTAGGAACAATACAGTTATAACTAAATTTATTCTTCTTGGACTTTCCAATGACCCTAGCACACAAGTTATTCTTTTCTTTATCTTCCTGCCTGTATATATGATGACATTAATTGGGAACATTTCTGTAATTACTCTAATCCTGTCTGATGTCAGCCTTCACACACCTATGTATTTCTTCCTTGGCAACCTCTCGTTTCTGGATCTCTGCTATTCATCTACCAGTGTACCGAGGATGTTGAAAGATTTGATGTCAGTAAAGAAAACTATCTCTTATGCTGAGTGTGCAGCACAAATGTACATTGCTGTCTCTTTAGGGGAAACAGAGTGCATTTTGCTTGTTATTATGGCTTATGATCGTTATAAAGCTATATGTTATCCATTACATTATACTGCAATCATGAGTAAGATGGTTTGTGTGAGACTAGCAATCGGTACATGGCTGTGTGGGTTTCTTCACTCTATACCCTATGTGTTATTTACACTCAGTGTAGATATTTGTGGTAACAATGAAATAAATCATTTTTCATGTGAAATTCCAGAAATATTATCACTGGCCTGTGAAAACATTCTATTTATGGAATTTATTATATGTGTTGTTGGTGTGATTGTTCTAATGGCTCCAGTCACATTTATTGTAATATCTTATGTTCAAATCATTTTAAGTATCTTAAAAATAGCATCTTCAGCCGGGCAGCGGAAAGCGTTCTCCACCTGTGGATCTCACCTGATGGTTGTGACAATATTTTATGGCTCAGCTATGGCTGCCTACATGAAACCTAGGTCAAGCTCTCTACCAGGAACAGACAAAGTAATTGCTATATTTTATTTTATTGTCACACCAATGCTGAACCCAATGATTTATACACTCAGGAATAATGATATAAAAACAGCTTTTCTTAAATTTAGTTTTGCTAATAGAAATGTAGACAGTAGATTGACAAAATACCATTAAAGAAATGGTGTTGAGTGAAAATCCTGAAATGTGTTTCACAAATCATTTGGTCTTCCTCTTAAAACATATTAACACTGCTTGATTGTCTTTTCCAGTGTTGATGCAACATGGTATAAGTATAATTCAACATATGTATTTGATATATGACAGCAATGTAAGCTTTAAAATGCACAATGATACATTTTGTCACATTATTTTAATGTGACTTACTGTGTAGGCAAGATTTTTTTCCATAAGATGAGGTACATGCTTATTTTCCTGAAGATTGGACATCTTTTACTGGAAAGGGACCAACAAATCTGCTTGTAAAAAGACAGTATACAGATGGAGCCATCTTTATCTTGGCCTTTAAAATGATTAAATGAGCCAGGGCAGTAGGACTTAATCCCCTGATGTATTGTTCTCTCTGTATTGTATTGCAGCTGAGAACAATAGATGAAAGGCTTATGCTAATAAACCATGGTGTGCCTAGGTGCAGCAGAGAAGCCAAGATGAGCATGGCTCCATCTGTACATTTTACATTTTTAATAGTCAACCAAACAGTGCTGACTGAAGAAATTAAGATGCCATCCAAGTACATGATTAAGAACTGATCTAAAATGATAATGTTTTGAAAATGTACTTGGGCATTGACTATTCCAAAGAGCATCATTACATTTTTAAAATTCCCATATCAGGTGTAAAAAGTGATTTTCCACTTGTCCCAGCCATGATGTCTGATAAGATTATAAGCTCTTCTCAAATATAAGTGGAAATTTAAGCATGGTTATTCAAAAGGATCAGAAATGAGTGGCAAGCAGTAGGGATTTCCTATAATTGCTACTTTTAGGACTTCATGCCTATATCTTTTACTTTCAAAAAATATAAAGTAGGAGCACCAACAGGAGAGGAAGAAGCAAACCATGGACAAGCTTGTCATCATTATAATCTTTTAACATCTTTAACTCATTCTCTTCTAATGAAAATATTTGACTAAACAGAAACTGTGCACCAGTGTGGCACCCCGGAAAGTGTATGTGCCCCTTTAAGGGTAACTTACAGTGTCTGCAGTCAATACGGTGAAATGCTGGTACAGCAGGGGTTCGGGAGGGACCCTGGTTTGGTCACATATTCCAGATGGTGAGTGCAGATAGGACAAAGCAGTCCCGGAGCAGAGGAGCCTTGTTGGAAGAAGAAGTCTGATGGAAATGATTTGAGGTGCTGGACATGCTGAGTGAGGAGCAGAGCAGGACTCAGTAACCAATGCAAACTGCATGGTCACGCTGGGTGGTGAGAGCAGTGCTGCAGAGCAGAAGCAGCGGGGTTTTACCTCTACTACAGAAGTTCTGAGTGAGTACACAGAGGCTATTATTGTTATGAGCAGCAGGCAAACATAGTACCAAGCTCAAGTGTCCATTTGTCACACGCTGCACATTGTAAATAGAAGAAGCAGTGTTATACAGCCCCACAACACAACATATCTATTTCACCCACCGATCTGCCCTATTTCACCCACCAATCTAATCTCTCACCCACCGATCTGATCTCTCTAATTTCACTAACTATTCCTTCCCTCTCTTTGACCACCATCTGCTTTATTTTACCCTCTCATCTTCCCCTCTCCTCTCCACGCCCAGACCCACCATCACCTGACGCAATCTTGGGACTCTCGACTCCACTATCCTGTCCTCCCTCAAGAATTTCCTCTCTCCTCTTCGACGCTCTAAACCCCAACCCTGGCACACCAAAGTAACATGATTCTTACAAAACTGTTCAAGCTCTGGTGAACGCTTCTGGAGGAAATCTCACCCTCTGGCAGACTTCCTCCATTTCAAGTTTATTCTCTCCTACAGCTTTGCTCTTTCCCTCACCAAGCAATCTTTTTTCCAATTACTCATCTCTTCTCAGTACTCCAGTTCACACTGTCTCTTTGAAACTTTCAACACTCTCCTTCGCCCCCCTCCTCCTCCCCTCCCATCCTCCCTCACTACCACTGACTTTGCCTCCTGCTTCATCTCCAAAATTGAGGAAATCCAACATGATATATCCTCCCATCACTCCTCTGCTGCCCTCTGGCCCCCAACATCCTTCCCCTCCATCTATCTCACCCTGTCCTCCAATCCACACCATCTCTTTGAAACTTTCAACTCTCTCCTTCGCCCCCTCATCCTTCCCCTCCATCTATCCCACCCTGTCCTCCTTCCATCCAACCGCAAACAAGGAAGTCCACTCCCTCATCTTATCCCCCTCAACCTGCCCCCTGTACCTCCTCCCCTCCCGTCTTCTCCACTCCCTCTTCCCCACTGCCTGCTCCCACCTTGTTCACCTCTTCAACCTTTCAGTCTCTACTGGCATCTTTCCCTCACCATTCAAACATGCTCTGGTCTCACCTATTCTCAAAAACCCCAACCTCGACCCTTCATCACCCACTAGCTACCACCCCATCTATCTTCTCCCATTCGCCTCCAAACTACTTGAATGACTGGTCTACAGCCATCTCATAAGTTACCTCTCTGACAACTCCATCCTTTATCCACTACAATCTGACTTTTGGCACTCCACTCAACTGAGACTGCCCTGGTGAAAGTCTCTAATGACCTGCTTTCAGCCAAATCTAGGGGCCACTTCTTTCTGCTTATCCTTCTGGACCTCTCTGCTGCCTTTGAGAACGTGGATCATCGTCTCCTCCTCCGTACACTCCAAAACATTGGCCTCTCTAGCACTGTCCTTGACTGGTTTACATCTTACTCACTAAACAGTCCTTCTCTGTGTCTGCCTCTGGCACCACCTCGCACCCTTTCATCCTTCCTGATGGTGTCCCTCAGGGTCCTGTCCTCAGCTCCCTTCTTTGCTCCCTGTACACCTCTTCCCTGGATGCACTCATTAACTCCTTTGGCCTTCAATACTACCTTTATGCTGATGACACACAACTCTACTTCTACTCTCCTGATCTGTCCCTCTCTGTCCTCTCTCAGGTTTCCAGCTGTCTCTCCCCCAACCAGAGTAACACCCCCTGCCAATATCTCTATCACTGTTGACAACATAATCATCTCCCCGTACCCCAACTCTGCTGCTTGGGCATCACTCTGTACTCCTTCCTCTCCTTTGCACCCCACATCCAAGCTCTGGCACAATCCTGTCATTTCTGGATTTGCAACATTGCTCAAATCAGGCCATTTCTCTCCCAGAGTGCAACTAAACTTATAATCTACTCACTGGTCATCTCACAGTTCAACTACTGCAACATTCTCTTCACTGGCCTCACTTGCACCCATCTTGCTCCCCTCCAATCTGTCCTCAACTCCGCAGCTATGCTTATCTTCCTCTCCTGCTGCTTCACACCGCCACTCCCCTTCGATAAAATCTGCACTGGATCCCATTCCCCTACAGAATCCTCTTCAAACTCCTCACCCTAGGAAAAAACAATGGTTCCCTAATGCACACCGAGTGAAAAATATTACTACATAATAGTCAGATTATACGGAGATCTTGGTTGCGTATATCTGCAGATATAGGGTTAAGCCCCCAGGCCGATCAACAAGGCCTCTCCGTCACTGGGGGTCCCTAATACTAGGTATGGGTCCGGGGTGCAGGACCCCATCATGTCGGCACAGGTCGGCTACCCCAGGTCAGCACACAGGTGAAAATTAATAAGGGTTAATAGGAAGCACAGAAGTGCTATGTAAGTGGTGTGATTAAAATAATACAAAAATATATACAAAGTGATAGGGAAAATCATAAGTGTTAATAAAGTGTTAGGGTGTGCCGACCTGAAGCAGCCCAGCCACACCGACACAGGGGCCAACACACCCCACACCCACCCCACAAATAATTACAAATATGTCTGGGTTGAATTCCCAGTGTAAGGCCACATGGTAATGGCTCCTACAGCATCTGAGAGCCAGCTTACCTGGAGATACCCCTAGCTTCTCCTATGGCAGTCTAGAGTCAGCAATCCCTCCTAATGCTGACCCTTCCATGCCTCTCAATACAATACAAAAAATTGTGAGCTGCTCAATCAGATAGTGATGTCACTCAGGTGCTAAAAGGGAGGGGAAATTCTGTGTAGGAAAAAACAATGGTTCCCTAATGCACACCGAGTGAAAAATATTACTACATAATAGTCAAATTATACGGAGATCTTGGTTGCGTATATCTGCAGATATAGGGTTAAGCCCCCAGGCCGATCGACAAGGCCTCTCCGTCACTGGGGGTCCCTAATACTAGGTATGGGTCCGGGGTGCAGGACCCCATCATGTCAGCACAGGTCGGCTACCCCAGGTCAGCACACAGGTGAAAATTAATAAGGGTTAATAGGAAGCACAGAAGTGCAGTGTAAGTGGTGTGATTAAAATAATACAAAAATATATACAAAGTGATAGGGAAAATCATAAGTGTTAATAAAGTGTTAGGGTGTGCCGACCTGAAGCAGCCCAGCCACACCGACACAAGGGCCACCACACCCCATACCCACCCCACAAATAATTACAAATATGTCTGGGTTGAATTCCCAGTGTAAGGCCACATGGTAATGGCTCCTACATCATCTGAGAGCAAGCTTACCTGGAGATACCCCTAGCTTCTCCTATGGCAGTCTAGAGTCAGCAATCCCTCCTAATGCTGACCCTTCCATGCCTCTCAATACAATACAAAAAATGGTGAGCTGCTCAATCAGATAGTGATGTCACTCAGGTGCTAAAAGGGAGGGGTAATTCTGTGTAGGAAAAAACAATGGTTCCCTAATGCACACCGAGTGAAAAATATTACTACATAATAGTCAGATTATACGGAGATCTTGGTTGCGTATATCTCCTCACCCTCACATACAAGTCCATCTCTAATTCCACTGTTCCCTACATCTCCAACCTCCTCTCCCTTTAAAATTGTTGTCCCTTGTTATGGGTTGTGAGATATGATTTGAATTCTAAAATGTAAAATTGTGAATGTGGAAATGACAAAAATTGAGGGTAATGAACACAATGGAGAAATTAAGCATCATACACAGGCAATAGACTCGATGGATAGAAGAAAGGGTGTTGTTGTCAACAGATATAGAGAGATGGGGAGGAAATAGGTCTTGGATAGTGGAATGGTGATGCGTTAAGTTTTAAGTTTTATGAGACAGTAATGCTAACCATTATGTACTGCCTAGTTAGTATTTGGGTGATAACCTGATGTAAATTGCAGATTATATTTACCAATGGTTCCTTTTCTTCAAAATAGTTCATAGCAGCCATGAGAACATTTCAGACTTCTGTAGATAGGTATAACCATAACCAGATATCCTTCAAAGACACAATATGATTTGTTTTCTTTACCTTACAGAACCTTATTATGAGACATACACATATTTAGCATGACATAGACTGTTCCATGGATAAAGATGTGTACTTTTCCCTAAATATTTCATCTGCATGGTGAGAAGGGGTATACAGTATAATAGCACAGTGTCAAGTAGGTGTAGAAATGACAGGGGTATGAGGTGTGGAGATAATGTAAAACCTCTGTAGATGGAGGCAGATGGGTGGTGGAGGGGTTGTACAGATAGAAAGATAGGAGTGTGGAAGATACCAAATATACTGAGAGGATATGTCACTGAACACTCAAGCTTTCACAGTGAGTGAGAGGCAGGTGGAGCATACTGTAAACCACATTCCTACTGAGAGGGGGAGAGAGGAGGTTTGCTTTCGGAGTAACTTGCAAAGGGAGAAGGAGCAGCAAATCAAGTGGGGACAGGGGTTGAGTTATGACATAGGGTGTACTGACTGGTGGTAAAGCTTACAAAACCCACAATGAGAGCCAGCAGAGAGAAGGTGGACAGTCCACCAACTCCAGCATGCATCAGAAAGTCTGGAGGAAAGTACATCATCTAGAAACCAAGAGAAGTCCCCAAAGGGATGAGTTTCCCACTTGATCACAGGGTCTAATGGGAGAGGCAACTCCTCTGGATGTGTCCAGAGGTTTTATAGTGGCACCGCCTTATATTATGGGAATAGAAGGGGATCACCTTCAGCCACTCTGTAAAGGTTTCTTTTGTGTTCAATAAAGCCTCGATTCCACTTAAGAATAAAAGGGAAAAGGCAATAATCCTAATATGGCATGCACTTTAAATGAGCCAGTATATACAACAAGATTAATAAAATAAAAGGGTTTTTAAATAATAAATAATGTTCCAGATAAAACCAACCAAAAAGAAAATTTAAATAATTAGGTAGAGTGTGGCATGATGGAAAAGGAGCATATGCCCTTAAAGAGTCTCGTGAACCAACATGCAGGAGTCCCTCCCCCAAGTGGATGGAAATTTGGGAAACAGCTGATAAAAAATGAAATAGCACACACACTTCTGGGTCCTGTGTTTTGGTTCTCCTGAACCTTTATCAAGGTATAGAGAGGTGTGGGCAAAGTTCTTTTTTTTAAACACCAAGCAGCCAATCAGCTAACAATCAATTCCGTATATCTGATCCCAGCCTAAATTTCCAATACAAAATTATTTATAATCCTCAATTTACATCTAAATTGATTCACAGAGAAGCCTAATAGAGAAACAACATATACATTATCATACAACTGAAAACAGACAAAAGACCCTATCTGTTTCTCAAGTCTTTGTGTCTGCCACCATTGTCATTATCGGGCAGTACGGATGGTGTAATGGTTAGTATTACTGCCTCACAGCACTGAGGTCATGTGGTTCAATTCCCACCATGGCTCTAACTGATTGGAGTTTGTATATTCTCCCCGTACTTGCATGGATTTCCTCCGGGTACTCCGGTTTCCTCCCACAATCCAAAAATATACTGGTAGGTTTTATTGGATCCCAACAAAATTAACCCTAGCATGAATGTGTGTGCGTGTACATGTGGTAGGGAATATAGAGTGTAAGCTCCACTGGGGCAGGGACTGATGTGAATTGCCAAATATTCTCTGTAAAGAGCTGCTGAATATGTGTGCGCTATATAAATAACTGGTAATAATAATAGTTGCCTAGAATGTAATTCTTTTCAGTCAAGTGATTGATTCTTACCAATCAGTGATGTTTGCCTTGTATACATGTTGTTATTATACAAACGTTGGGAAAGTAGGACCAAATTACTGTAGCTCTTCAAATGAAAGATAGCAGCCTTGGTAGACCTGGATGGGTTATCCACAGAGAACCAAATAGATATGGGAAAAACGTAGCACTTATCAGGTGAGTGAAAAAGGGAGGAAGGAACAGAAGGCCTTATTCAGCATGTATCGCTGTTCGAAGAAATCGCAAATCGAGCAATTACCAAACAACTGGACAGTGTAGCATTCGCATTGCACATGTGCGACGGGTAAAAGCGACAGGAAGCTGGTGTTTCTGGATGGAAACCTACCATTTTCTAGGTGTGTTCGAAAAAATCACACACGTCCCCAGGCATTTTAGGGGAAGGTCTCTGACATCAGCGCAGACCACTTCCAGGCCGTCTCAGTCACAGATTAGTTGCAGCTTCCGAGCTTCTCACATTTGCTCAGAAGACAAAGTTTCTTTGATGTTCCGGGAATTGCATATGGATCTGCGAGTGGATAGCGATCTGCGATGCATTCGCAATTTTGCACGGGGTGTTTTTTCTTCCTGATAGAGCGTCGCCTTTCTACTCGCAGACAACTACAATTTCTCTGAATAGAGATCCATGCTGATTTAGGCCCAGAATGACATAGTAAAACAAATATTTAGTATAAAAAAATTATCTTACTATAGATGTTGACACTTTCTTGCCAGTTCATAACATATAAAAAAAATTACAAAAATGGTGTTGAGGTCAAGTATTGCAATGTACAGTATGTACAGTATGAGAAAACAGACCTCTTTAATAAAGATGGGCATCAGACCATTTTTGCTGGATTTTGGTCTTGCTCTGATTTCATCATCTAGTTTTGGATTTGGATTAGCTTTTTTTTTAAATTGCCAAATCAAGATAAAATCACGTAATTTTTTTTGTTCTTTTTTTTTATTCCTAGAGTATTATTAACCTCAATAACATAAATTTTCAGTCATTTCCAGTCAGCCTCACAGCTCACAATAATGTTTTCAGCAATATTGGCCAAAGGCTGCAGAGAGCTGCCTGGTTACTAAGCAACACAGCAGTGACACAATCACATAGCAGTTCATAGCACATATAAGAAACATTGCCACACAGCAGTGGCAGAAAAGAAAAGGGGTGCAAGGTGAAATTGTCTTTGAACAAAGTGCACTAAGGTAAAGCATACAAAACAGTACAAACAACAGAACTTAACTAATGTGAAGTCACAGTGCTTATATATGCATGTGAACAAAGCGCACAAGGGTAAAGCACAATAAACAGTACAAACAATAGAACTTAACTATATATAGATTTTTTTCTTTCTGTTTTTGACCTTGCAGCTCTGTTCAAACTGCATAGATCCACAGCAATTAAAGATGCACATGAACAAAGCACACTAGGGTAAAGCGCCCCAAACAATTGAACTTTATTTATTTATTTTTTTCTGTTTTTGAACTTGCAGATTGGTTCTAACTTGATTGAATCACAGGGCTTAGCAAGACACCGATTTGGGGCCCCTCTTTCTCAAACAATCCTCAGTGTGCCCCCCTACCAATTGTAGCAGACAGGTCCCCACTTATTATGCCCCCCCAAGTCAGTGTATGCTCCCCAATCTGCCCCCGCTGATTATAGCAGGCAGATGGAAGTTACACTAGTGTATTTATTATTATTACCAGTTATTTATATAGCATACCGTATTCTGCAGTGCTTTGCAGAGTGTATTTGCCCATTCACATCAATCCCTGTACCAGTGGAGCTTACAAGCTATATTCCCTACCACATGTACACGCACACACATTCAAGCTAGGGTTCATTTTGATGGGAGCCAATTAACTCACTAGTATATTTTTGGATTGTGGGAGGAAACCCACACAAGTACTGAGAGAATATACAAACTCCACAGTTAGGGCCATGGTGGGAATTGAACCCATGACCTGTGTGCTGTGAGGCAGTAATGTTAACCATTTCACCATCTGTGCTGCCCTTAGAATCACACTGTAGGGACTGTGCACAGGCAGGTGCAGGCAACTGTCACCTGTATCTAGTCACTGACAGCCTGCCGGGAGTATTCAATCTGCCCAGAACTCAGACAATTTAGCTCGTGGTCCACCAGAGATACGCTTTTTATGCAGCCTTGTCAGCGGGCCTTCTGGGACCAGCAGGGCCCCTGGGACAAACAGGCCCCTCTGGGACAAACAGTGCCCTAAGCAGCTACTTTGGTTGCCTTGTGGTAAATCCTCCACTGGTCAGAATACAACCACGGTATGCCACTATGTAGAATCCCAACATGGGGAATGTAAGTATACTTACCATCTCCCAATGGCCCCCTAACCTTCCTGAACAGCCTAAACCTAACCTCACCCTTCACCACATTTTACACCACCCCCACCTCCTACCTCCTGCAGCTTACCTGTCTGGCATGCTGGAACTCACTTGGTCTGGATCCCAGCATTTGGTATGCCGATGACAGACTTGTGACTCTATTCTGGATGCTTGTGTCGGCATTCCAAGTGGGGTTGGGATTCCAGCATTGGTATTTTGACTGCTGGGATCCCGTCTGCCAGGATCCTGACAAGATTCCATTTATACTCTTCAACCCTCTCCTGTATAAATAGGCACTTACTATTAGTACTGGCAATCTGTTCCATTGTCTTTTTCACCTGTGTACCATCATAATCAGAAGCTTTACATTTGTCCCCCATCTATTTTGCTTGCACAGATATTATACTACAGTATTTTCTGTGAAATTCCTCTTAAGATGTCTAAATTGTCCACTTGGGATGGAATTAAACCAATTGACATGGTGGCAAATAGAAATTCAATTGTACTCCCATGAGTCAGTGGATTTCACAAATTTGTCAGTATTTATCCTCCCCTCTTTTATGTAGTTGGTTACATCTAGGCTGTGCATTGTTTCTACATTAATTTAATAGGTGAGTTTAATATTTTTATCATTGGTGTTACAATATGTACAAAAATCATCTAAGATAGTCTTAACGCTTCTCCAAATAAAAAAAAAGTGTTTGTATTTATGATATGAAACTAGGTTTACTCCAAATGGGTTGTTGGCCCAGATAGTGTCTCGCTCCCATTTTATCATAAACAAATGTGCAAACAGTAGCTTGGAGTGTACACCATCACTGTACTTGTCTGCTGCTGCTGCTGCTGCAAAACAAAAATCATCTTTAACTGTGCTGTTTTGTTCATGTCTACTATACGGCTCATTGTTATTAAATCAAAGGGCTATTCACTAAACTTTTATTTGGTCAAATAAAGACTTTATTCTTTAAAAAAACAAAGAAAAACAAATTACAAAAAAATATATATTTTTTTATTTAAATCAGTATTTAGTCATTTCTACAATTTGGACGGTAATATGTAGCATGGTATTTACAACTATGCTTGTTGCATTTGGAACATGTAATGTTTGTTTTATTATCCAACTCTGAAGTTCCTTGTTGAGTACTAGAAGTAGTTGAATATTTATTTTCACAATTTTACATGACACTTCTGTCCATGGCATATATTGTCTTAAGGAAATATAGGGCTTGATAAGTGCTTTTCCAAACTCTTACAAAAATATTCTTCTCTTGGTAAGATTCTTATCATTCCAGTTGGGGTTTATGGAACTTCACAGGACAAAGGAATTACATCAATGACATTATAAAATATTATCATTGGCCATCAGTTAATTTTGAATTTTTGCAAGTGTACATGTTCACAAGTTTCTACAAAGTCAGATACGTGCAATTGCGCGCACCCCTGGGACAGTCAACCTTAATAGATGGTAGAAGTCACTTTGTGGGGAGAATCATGAAGCTCCATCTCAGCAGTGATCCGATACCTTTAACCCGGGAGGGTATTGAATATCTTACACTGTTTGTGGTTGGGCATGCTTGACACCCAACGAAATTCAGCACGCATGCTGTAACATTATTATTGGGGGATTTTGAATACATCCACGTGTTGTAGAATTTAAACGTTATGAATTAAAAACATATTTCACTATTATATTCCTTTTTTCTTTTATACAGTATGTGGATGAGTGTGGACTATATAGCAAAAATAAGATCACACCACCAAAAGGAAAAGAAGATCTTGAGAGGAGGATATCTATCATATGATCTCCCAGAGACTATCTTGGATTTCTTTACAGTGACTGTGACTCCTACCATCTGTTAAGGTTGACTGTCCTAGGGGTGAGCGCAATTGCAAGTATCTTACTTTGTAGAATCCCTTTTTGGGGTGTGTTACCTGTCACTGACTCTTTTGTTATTGTGTAAGGTACCCAAAGGAATGGTTTTTCTGCTTTTGTTTTCAATACTAATGTGTTTTCCATGAAATAAAAAGATGAACTATGAACCTGCTTATTTGTGATTTGTCGAGGTAGTTACAGTTTTTTTTTATAGTATCAAATAGAGTTATGTTTTCTTTGAGCAGAAGTTGGCCAGATTGTATGAGGTGAAAAAGTTGTTGCATGTAATGATGTGCTCTCTTAGTTCACTTGTGGGGTCTGCTGCAACTCTCATCCCTTGTTTTTTTCCGGTTTTGCTTCTGGTTCTATTTGAGTATAAAGCTACGGGTATGACAGCTGCACAGGCTCAATATATTAAATGAGAATGTCATGATCAGTAGCCCATATTCATCTCTAGCATTCTTATATCTGAAAGTTCTTAAATGTGTTCCAGAATATGTAAGGATGTTGGGGGTGCTACCTGATAGTGAAAACCATAAACAAATACACAAAAAGTGCCTGTAGAGCACGGCAATAGACTCTCCTAAGGGGAGCACTCAAACTGATCTTTGTTATATTGAGAACAAGGGTCTGTTCAGAGAGAAAAAGTAAAACTTAACTTTTAATGTTAAATTATAAAAGTGAGATAGGAATACTCACAAGAATTTAAAAGGCAAAATATTTGACACACAACATTAACACACAATGTAAAAGAATCACAGGTTCCAAAAAATTGTAATATAATAATGCTCTATCACAGGTTCAACTATGCACCTTATTTCTAGTATAATAATGTTATATCACAAGTATGACTGTGCACCTTATATATTAGATATTTAATATGGAAAAAGAGCAGGCATGGCTTTGAGAAAGTGACTTCCAGATTCTGCTACCCTGCATCTGCTAGCGCATAGAATGGGGGGTGAGAGATCCATACTGGCACCAGCCAATGGAAAAATAGATTAATCATCTGGGTCTTGGCATGTGAATTTTCGTTTCTGCTGTCGGCTGATGGCAAAAAGCCAGCGCAGCCGATGAGAGAACTACAACACAGCGAGGCCCCTGTGATAGAAGTACAAAGTATAATGGCTTACTTAGGCAGATAAAAATAGTATTGTGATTAAATGGCTAGATAAATGGCAGCAAGTCAGATGAACACAATTAATGTCCCGTTGTTGAAAGGGGATAACACCTTCAATGCATAGAGGCGATGTCCTGCTAATGAGATTCAATTAACGTCATCTGCAACAATTGCACATCAAAAGAATTTTGTAGGCATAAACAGTGTATTAAATCACACCCCTAGTTGTTGTTAAGTGACTCATGAATACAGGATTAATTTTACAGAACAGTATTAATGCAATAGTATTGATTCGCCAATTAGTGTATCATTATGTAACACATTATTGCTGAGACATAAAGGCAAAGTGTGGTGTCCTGTATGTTATTGCCACTGTGAGGCGTGTTGTGTTCTTGTTGCCTTTAGAGTAGCCACAGGTTCAATATACACAAAAGATTTATCCTACTGGATAAACTAAATTAAATCTATTCGAGTATAACCTTGTGACTTCAGCATATACAGTATGATGTCTTAGTATCTCACAAAGTCCAGATTTCACACCACATTTCATTGGCTTGGAAGGAATGTATTGTTTGACAGAGCAACTCATAACTTATAAAAATGGGTAAATGGAAAAACATTATTTGAATCATAACAACTATTTGCCATAAAAAATAAAAGTCAGAACATATTGACATCATAGTTGAATAAATAGTGAACTGACACCAAAATTAATTTAATTTCAGGTCAAATAAACCCAAATAGAACAGCAAAAGGAAAAAGTATTAGTAAAAATACATTTAATTAGTAAAAGGATAAAAAGAGTCTGTTCTAGATCAGATTGCTATAAAAAGAATTTGGTAGGGTCCAAATTCTGTATGTGGTCAATGATGGTGTAAAGCAAATTTCTATCAGCTGTAATTAAAAAAAACTGCTCGTGCCTTTCTATTGTTTCTTAAATCCTCAACAGAACTTTTATATCCTTTAAATGGGATTTATTCTCATGACCAGAGGTTGTAAATAGTGGTCTCTACATTCATAATATTTGGTCTCCCTGTGGAGCAGTTGATATTTTTTGTACCAAAGGGAGTATACAGTACCAATATGGATGCTCATGAAAGAGATACTTTTTTTCAGTGATGCTACCATTTTTATAAAACACTTCCACCAGTTGTATAAATTTGTTTAATGTGGTTCTAGTAGGGTCAACCCTAAGTTTATTATATGTATTATGATCACCCACTTACCTATACACCTCTTTCTCTTAATCATGGATGTCCATAAGAACAATCCCTCCTCTTCTTAATCACAGATCTGATGATCAGATGACTGCATTTTTGAAAGATCCCGTAAAGCTTTTCTTTCTTGAAAGGTTAGATTAGGACATTTATTGTTGCTATAGTTGACACGTTGAATCTTCTCTTGGGCCAAGGAGCTGAAAGTGTCAATGAAGTTAACTTTAATGTGTTGAGGATAAAAAATAGATTTTAGTCAAAATGGGGTGACGTTAGTCTCCTCCAATTCTTCCACATCAACATTGTCCTTAGATATCGAAATAAAATTTATTTAAGGTCGACATCATAACAATGTTTTATAAGTCTATGTAGATACTGTATTAAAAAGATTGATCAAAATATTGCAAGAGAACAAACTTTAGAGTTTCTTCATTGGTTAAAATATGAAAATTAAAATGTTTGCATATACATGGGAAGTACTTCCGACAATACTTCTATAAGGCATTATTGTTTCTTATAAATGTGGATTATTTACTTTCTTTTTCTTCCTCTATTGTCCCCATTCCCTCCCTTTGGGGAGGGAAGGGGGACAAACGCTTTCTTTTTGCCCAGGGGTATGTTTCTTTATCAGAATCTGAGAACTTTCTGACTTTTGTCTAAAAAAGATGGGGAATCAAAGTCATCCCTCAAAAATAAAAATCTCTTTTGTGTTTTAACTGGGACGACTACTCGTAAATTAGTACCTTCCTCTGAAGTTCTGTTCTCTATTCAGTAGTTGGTGAATTTCTTTTATGTATTGTTTGGGATGTATACAATTGATAAGGGGATGTTTTATTTCTGTATTTATATAATTGTGTATTTCTGCCTTTCCATTGTTCTCTTTCCAGTTCTGACCTTAAATGTTTCTGCTGTGGTTGGGTATGCAGCCTTGGGTAGACATAGTCGAACTACTATTATATATTTTTTTGTGTGGGTTATCATATTATTCCCTTTTGTGGTATGATATCTTAATTTTTATCGTTTCCAAACACTCCTGTTTATCCATAATAAATGCATTACATTTTTTATCTATTATCCTTTTTTTTAGTCCTTTTAAATCTAAATTCTATTGATATTTTTTATCTTCTTAAAATCTTCTAGGTCAGAAAAGGGGGTAAGAAGAGGTTGTTAGGAATTCATTTGGTCATCTAACTTTTTAAGATTATTTCTTCTTTCCTTAATGGAAAGGTTTGTTAATGAGAAACAATCTCCGATGATCTTGTTCAATACACTTTTAAAAATATCTCCAGATGAGGAGAAAGAGGCCACTTTTTTGTTCCTTTACCCAATAGGAAATTAATTGGTGGACCAAAAAAAAATTAGTAAAATGATTACTTTCCACCAAACCTTATATTATTTCAATAATACATCCTTCAAATATTTCACAATAAACTGCTAATTTTTGTCACAAATGTCCAAACTATCTAAAGAACCATCAAAAATATGAATAAGAGTGGATTTTTTTTATCTCATAATTTTAACAAATTAATGCTGCCAGTATTTGAAGATTTTTTCTAGCAATGAAAAACAAAACAAATTATAAGAGGTAATAAATAAAATCTTAAATGATGGTCCATTTCTATTTTATTGGTATTATGTTGAAGACTTGTATGCAGCTGACATTTAGAATTTATTATATTTATTATTTGATAATTTATTATATTTTGATGGAAAATTCCTAAATTGAACATTTGCACTTTTGAAGTTGCCTTAAAAACACTATACCAGATTATAACTTGTGGCTCTCCATTTAGCAAAATTGATATCCATTATCAATATACATTTATAGAAACCATCACAAATCAAAGACAGTGCTGAATGCTTGTCTATTATGCTTCTCTAGGAATCAAGTTATAATTAATTTGAGGATTTCAAATAATTTTGCATTCCTATGTAAGTTTAGGTTTACCGGTATTAGTATAAAACAATATATATTAGAGATGAGCGGTTCAGTTTTGCTGAAAACCAAACACACAATAACTTTGTGTTGCCAAATTGCAACAATGGTTGACAGAGTCAGTTGAGGCAAGTGCAAATTTTCATTGAGAAAGGTGCAGTCAGGTAGTTTTCTGAACATGGTAGTACCCATGCACTGGTACTCGTGGTTGTTGGTGTGGAGGAGAGCAGTGAGGACTAGCAGATCTTGTCACCCATGGGGAGAATTAGTGTAGCAGTGAGTAATGGGGATTGAATAACCAGATCGAGACACAGAATGCACAATGATACCTTTGACACTATGTTCCTGCTTTTAAAGTTACTGATAGGCAAGAATTATTGTATAGGATGAGGTCCATGCATTTTCGCAACTGGTTTCCAGGAATTTCCTCCACACCATAACCTATCCACGTGACCAGGAAAAACAAATGTTTCCCTTTACATAAAGATTCAAGAATACTTTTAACTGTAGATTCCATCTGATCCTTAATTTTAGATGATTAAGAACTTCTCTCTGAGACAAACAGTCATTGAAAATGGGCTCTGAATGTTTCTGTTCTAAATTTGTGTAATTCCCCATGAACCTCAAATTAATAAGAGACAGTACAGTAAAAAAGTTAAAGAGGTCACAGTTCACTGTAGGAAGTAAAGAAAAATAACAAGATACAGTAAGCATGCAATCATTATGGTGGAACTAATATTAAGAGGGAATTCTGCATTGCCACATTGCCTCCCTCTTCATTGAGATGAGATTTTGGTGTTTCCCATTAGACTGTTCCCTCTCATTCTTAGAGTACACCAATTCATCTCTTGACTCCTTTGACCACCCAATTGCAAAGATTCTCCTTCAGTGTTTTCAGACAACGAAATTGCAGAATGTGGCAAACTAGCTGGATGGAATGAAGAACTAGTACACAATGGTCTACATCTTTTTCTCCAATGCTCAGATAAAAGTTAATCTATAATGATACTCGGATCCATAAATTCTTCCATTTGTTCAATTTTGCAACTTGTGAGTGGTGAGCCCAGGTGCAAACATATGCTTTGCCACAACATCTCTACCCCACCCCAAGTTAATAATATTCCACACAGCGGAGGGTGACAGTGCAATATAGGTAGTGATGGGGAAAGGCAATGGGTGACAGGGCGAGGTAGAGAGTGACAAGTAGAGTCAGATGATGACAGCTAAAGGCAGAGGTTGATGGATAGAGTCAAAAGGTGATTAGGATAGGTTAAAGGGTAATGGGCAGAGGGTGACAGGGAGAGGCAGTAGGTGACAGTCAAAGGGTGATATGGCAAGGAAGATAGTGGTGAGGAGAGGCTGTGGGTGACAAGGAGAAGGTGCGGTAGTTGACAGGCAGAAAGTGATGGGGAGAGGCAAACGGTGATGGGGAGAGGCAATAGGTGACAGGCAGTGGGTTACAGGACAAGGTACTGTAGAGAGTGATGGGGATAGGCTGTGGTGGATGAGGAGGGGGTGATGGGGAGAGGGTGACAGGAAAATGCAGTTGGTGACAGAGAGTGGGTGACAGGGAGAGGTAGAGAGTGATAGGGAGAGCCTGTGGGGGATGAGCAGAGGATGATGGGGAGAGTATGACAGGAAGAGATGACAGGGTGGGGTAGAGAGTAATGTGGAGAGGCTGTGGGGGGGACCAGGAGTTATGGGGTTATGGGGAGTGGGTGACAGGGAGAGGCAGTGGGTGACAGGAATAGGTAGTGAGTGATGGGGAGAGGCTGTGGGTATGAGGAGTGGGCAACAGGGAGAGGCAGTTGGTGACAGGCAGAGGGTGAAATGTAATGGTAGATAGTTATGGGGAGAGGCTGTGGGGAATGAGGAGTGACAGAGAGAAGTAGAGATTGATTGGAAAAGCCTGTTGGAGATGGGGAGAAGGTGACAGTGGGAGGCTGTGAGTGATGGAAAGAGGGTGACAGGTAGAGCCAGAGGGTGATGGAAAACAGGATTTTGATACCTACTGGTAAATCCTTTTCTCCTAGGTCGTGGAGGATGCTGGGGTCCACTTCATGACCATGGGGTATGGACGGTTCCACAGGAGCCATGGGCACTCTTAAGACTTTTCAATGAGTGTGAACTGGCTCCTCCCTCTATGCCCCCTCCTCCAGACCTCAGTTATAGGAACTGTGCCCAGGGAGATGGACATTTCGAGGAAAGGATTTACTTTAATACTAATGGTGAGATACATACCAGCTCACACCTCAACCATGCTGCACAACATGGCATTCAACATAACACACATCAACAGGCATGAACCAATTACAGCAAACATGCAGAAACTAATAAAACACAGCATGTGTAACTCTAATAAACAAAACTGCAGGTAACGTACGCACTGGGACGGGCGCCCAGCATCCTCTACCAACTAGGAGAAAAGGATTTACCGGTAGGTATCAAAATCCTGTTTTCTCATACGTCTTAGAGGATGCTGGGGTCCACCTCATGACCATGGGGTTTATACCAAAGCTCCAATACGGGCGGGAGAGTGCAGATGACCCTGCAGCACCGATTGACCGAACTTGAGGTCTTCATCGTCCAAGGTGTCAAACTTGTAGAATTTTACAAATGTGTTTGACCCCGACTAAGTAGCTGCTCGGCAAAGTTGCAATGCCAAGACCACCCGGGCAGCCGCCCAGGATGAGCCCACCTTCCTAGTGGAATGGGCCTTCACTGACATCGGTAACGGCAATCCTGCCATAGTATGAGCGTGCTGAATCGTGCTTCTGATCCAACACGCAATAGTCTGCTTGGAAGCAGGACACCCAATCTTGTTGGGAGCATACAGGACAAACAAAGACTCTGTTTTATGTATTCGAGCTGTTCTAGCGACATAAATCTTCAAAGCTCTAACCACATCTAGAGACTTTGACTCAGTGAACGTGTCAGTAACTACTGGCACCACAATAGGTTGGTTTATGTGGAAAGATGAAACCACCTTTGGAAGAAAATGTTGACGAGTTCTCAACTCTGCCCTATCTTCATGGAAGATCAGGTAAGGGCTCTTGTGAGACAAGGCCCCCAACTCAGACACCCACCATGTGGATGCCAATGTCAAAAGCATCACCACTTTCCAAGTGAGAAACTTCAACTCTATCTCTTGTAGCGGCTCAAACCAATCTGATTGAAGAAACTTCAGCACCACATTAAGGTCCCATGGTGCCACTGGAGGCACAAATGGAGGCTAGATGTGCAGAACCCCTTTCACGAAGGTCTGAACCTCTGGAAGAGAGGCCAATTGTTTTTGTAAGAACACTGACAAGGACGAAATCTGGACTTTGATTGACCCCAATCGGAGGCCTGCCTCCACACCAGCCTGCAGAAAATGGGGATAACGTCCCAACTGAAACTCTTCCGTAGGAGCCTTCTTGGATTCACACCAAGACACATATTTTCTCCAAATACGGTGGTAATGTTTCAACGTTTCTCCTTTCCTGGCCTGAATAAGGGTGGTGATAACTTCCTTGGAAATACCCTTACGGGCTAGGATACGGCACTTGATACACGTACGGCCCCTGCTGCAGCAGGTCCTCACGAAGAGGAAGAGCCCAAGGATCTTCTATGAGCAACTCCTGAAGATCTGGGTACCAAGCCCTCCTTGGCCAGTCTGGGGCAATGAAGATTGCTCGAACTTTTGTTCTCCTTATGAATCTGAGCACCTTTGGGATCAGCGGAATTGGAGGGAAGACATACACCGACCGGAACACCCACTGGTCCACTAGCACATCCACTACTATTGTTTGAGGGTTTCTCGACCTGGAACAATATTTCTGAAGCCTCTTGTTGAGACGAGATGCCATCATGTCTACTTGAGGAACTCCCCAAAGACTTGTCACCTCTGCGAAGACTTCTTGGTGGAGGCCCCACTCTCCTGGATGGAGATCGTGTCTGCTGAGGAAGTCTGCTTCCCAGTTGTCTACTCCCGGAATGAAAATTGCTGACAGAGTCTTTACATGTCTTTCTGCCCAGAGGAGGATCTTCGTCACCTCTTCCATTGCCGCTCTGCTTTTCGTTCTGCCCTGCCTGTTTATGTACGCGACTGCAGTTACATTGTCCGACTGGATCTGCACGGGATGATCTTAAAGAAGATGTACTGCTTGTTGTAGTCCATTGTAAATGGCTCTCAATTCCAGTACGTTTATGTGAAGGCAGGCTTCCTGACTTGACCATTTTCCTTGTAAGCTTTCCCCCTGAGTTACAGCTCCCCAGCCTCGGAGACTTGCATTCATGGTTACCAGAACCCAGTCCTGAATCCTGAACCTGCGTCCCTCTAGTAGGTGAGAACTGTGTAGCCACCACAGGAGTGAAATCCTGGCTTTTGACGACAGGATTATCTTCCGGTGCATGTGTAGGTGGGATCCCGACCACTTGTCCAACAGGTCCCACTGGAATACCCTGGCATGGAACCTGCTAAACTGTATGACCTTGTAGGCCACCACCATCTTCCCCAACAACCGAATGCACTGATGGATCGACACACTCGATGGTTTCAATATCTGTTTTACCATTTTCTGGATTTCCAGAGCCTTTTCCACCGGAAGATATACTCTCTGAACTTCTGTGTCCAGAATCATCCCGAGAAAAAACAATCTTGTCGTCGATTCCAACTGTGACTTTGGATAATTTATGATCCAACCGTGTTGTTGGAGTATTGACAGGGAGAGTGTGATGTTTTGTAACAACTGCTCCCTGGATCTCGCCTTTATTAGGAGATCGTCTAGATAAGGAATTATATTGACTCCTTTTTGATGCAGGAGAACCATCATCTCCGCCATCACCTTGGTGAATACCCTCGGCGCCGTGGAGAGACCGAAAGGTAACATCTGGAATTGGTAATGGCAATCCAGAACCGCGAATCTCAGATAAGCCTGGTGAGGAGGATAAATGGGAACATGCAGGTAAGCATCTTTTATGTCTACAGACACCATGTAGTCCCCCTCCTCCAGACTGGAAATCCCTGCCCTCGGTGATTCCATTTTGAACTTGAATCGTTTCAAGTAGAGATTCAGATTTTTCAGGTTTTTGGATCGGTCTGACCGAGCCGTCCATCTTTGGAACTACAAAAAAGGCTTGAATAAAACCCCTCCCCTTGTTGTGACAAAGGTACCAGGACTATGACCTGAGCCTGACAAAATTTTTGGATTGCCGCTGTTACTGCTTCCCTTTCTGGAATAGAAGCTGGCAAGGTCGATTTGAAAAATCGGCATGGGGGAAAGTCTTGAATCTCCAGATTGTATCCCTGGGACACTATTTGCAACACCCAGGGATCCAGGCCAGACAGACTCCAACCTTGGCTGAACAGTTTGAGACGTGCCCACACCCGAGTGGCCTCCCGCAAAGGAGCCCCAGCGTCATGCTGAAGATTTGGCAGAAGTAGGGGTAGACTTCTGCTCCTGGGAACCTGAAGCTGCTGTGGACTTCTTTCCCTTTCCCCTTCCCCTACCCGCAAAGAAGGGGGAACCTCTCGCTTTTTTGTATTTATTGGGCCGAAAGGACTGCATGTGCGGGTGATATGTCTTTTTTGCCGGTGCAGAGGACAAAAATGTCGACTTACCTGCGGTAGCCGCCGAGACTAACGCATCCAGTCCATCGCCATTTAAGGCCTCACCTTTATATGGAAGAGCCTTCATATTTCTTTTGGAATCTGCATCCACGTTCCACTGGCGAATCCACAACGCCCACCGAGCCGATACTGCCATGGTAGCAGCTTGTGAACTCAAGAGTCCAATATCTTTCATCGCTTCTAGCATGTATGCGGCAGCGTCTTTGATATTCCCTAACTTAAGGAGTATCTCATCTTTATCAATCGTGTCAATTTCTGATGACACGCTATCAGAAAATTTTTCAATAGCGCGACTCACCCACGTGCAAGCAGTTGTGGGCCTGAGCAGCGTACCATTGGCAACATAAATGGATTTCAATGTAGTTTCCATCTTTCGGTCTGCCTGCTCTTTTAGTGAAGCCGTGCCAGGTGCAGGGAGAATTACCTTCTTTGTCAACCTGGATAGTGCACTGTCTAACACAGGGGGTGACTCCCATTTTTTCCTGTCCTCCACTGGGAAAAGATAAGCTATCTGAATTCTCTTGGGAATACGAAATTTATTTTTGGGATTTACCCACATCCCTTCAAAGAGTGTATTAAGCTTGTGGGAAGGAGGGAAAGTGACCTTAGATTTCTTTTCTTTATAGAAATAAGCCTTCTCCTGAGGTACAGGAGTGGCTTCCGTGACTTCCAGAACTTCCCTTATAGCCACAATCATATATTGTATATTTTTTGCCAATTTATGATCTATTTCTCTGGAGTCACTATCGTCGACACAAGAATCAGTGTCCATGTCACTATCAGTATTCACAATATTCGCAAGTGGTCTCTTATGTGACCCAGAGGGGTCGCCTGCGGATGGAAGAAAAGAGCCCTGAAAAATCAAATCCTCCACAGATTTTCTCCAGCACTCAGCATGAGATTCAGATTTATCTAATCTCCTATTGATATGATGCATACTATCACGTATTTATTTCACCCATGCAGGCTCTTGGTGTGCCGGCAGCGCCACCACATTACACTTCTGTGTCCATAAAATGGTTTTCTCCAGGGAGGAACTCCCTGCCTCTGACATGTCTTACACACATGTACAACACACACACAGACACACTGGGACTTATAGGGGACAGACCCACAGTAAAATCTGTCAGAGGGACACAGTTTAGGAGCAGCCAGTTCACAACCCCAGCGTTAGTATCTAATGCCTGTGAACACAGAATGCCCACTGACATGCAGTGCTTTTTACACAGTAAAGCACACTTGTAAAGCACCAAATTCACTTGTGCTTCCTCCTGTTTTGCACCCTGATACTTGTAGTCAGAAGTGAAGGAGGACCAGCGATGTCTCTGCAGCCTGAGGAGAGAGAAAATGGCACTGAGCAGTGTGCTGGCTGCCTGAGGAAGAAGCTTCGCCCTTTTTACCTCAGAAACTTTTCAGAATATTTATACTGGCGGGGGTAGGGCTGTGCCTGGGCATTTTATGCCCCCTTTTTGCCAGTTTATAGAGGTGTTTTTGCTGCCCAGGGTGCCCCCCCCGCACCCTGCACCCTGCAGTGCCTGTATGTGTGGGCAACAATGGCGCACTGCACTCCCGCCAGCCGTGCTGTACCTCAGCCTTCACTTTTCTTGATAGAAGATCTGTCTTCTTCTACTCACCTGTCTTCTGACTTCTGGCTCAGTGAGAGGGGTGACGGTGTGCTGTGGGAGTGAGCATCTAGATACGGCTAGCATTCAGTACCCTTCAGGAGCTAATGGTGTCCTGTCAGCCAGAAGCAGAGCCATGAAACTCTTAAGGAAGTTGGTTCCTACTTCTGCCCCCTCTGCCCCCTCAGTCCCACAAAGCAAGGAGACTGTTGCCAGCAGTTCTCCCTGAAAACAAAAAACCTAACATAAGTCTTTTCAGAGTAGCTCAGTAGAGCTCCCCTAGAGCGCATCCAGTCTGCCTGGGCACATTTCTGAAACTGAGGTCTGGAGGAGGGGCATAGAGGGAGGAGCCAGTTCACACCCATTGAAAAGTCTTAAGAGTGCCCATGACTCCTGCGGAACTATCTATATCCCATGGTCATGAAGTGGACCCCAGCATCCTCTAGGACGTATGAGAAAGAAGATTAAAGGGAGAGGCTGTGAGTGATATGGAGAGAGAAAGTTGTTAATGGGGATAGCCAGTGGGTGACAGGCAGAGGCAGAGTGTGGCAGGCAGTGGATGACAAATATAATTCAATTTACTTACCACCTACTGCACCATGGTAGAACTGCAGCATGTGGAGGGATGCTTCTCAGTGGGGTTTCGCACTGTGGAATGAGAGTGTGATGTTGGATTTCCACCACAGGCAGCAACAGAGGAGGTAGTCTATCAGAGCGGAAGGAAGAGCCAGGGAGGGATGAGAGGAGGAGGAAGAAAAGGGGAGTACAGAAATAATATATTTGCTCTAGTACTTAATATATTTGCAGCTCAATTTAATTTAATCCTATATCCTTAGTTTAGCCAGCCAATGTCCAACACGGGCCTAGCTGTGCTTATGTGTCTATGCTGCAGCATATCACACGAATATAGATCTTGTGTATAACTGGCTGATTTACCTCATTCCATGAGCCAGTGTGTGACATGCTGCAGTGTGGACACCTACGCACAGCCAGGCCAGGGGTGGACATGGGCTAGCTGAGCTAAGAATCTAAGATTAAATTAAAGTGAACTGCAGCAGATCAGTGCTTTTACCCTACCTGTCAGTGTGGTCACATGATTTTCAAGGGGGGAAAGGGAGTTTCTGCTGCTGTGCAGGGAAAGGGGCGGCTGTTTCTGTCACTGCTCCTTCTTCCTTCCCTCGCTCCCAGAGTCAGAAAGGAAGCCATGGCCAGGGAAAACATAGGTAAGGGGAAGAGTTAAGAGGAGAGCTCAGTGGCCCCTCCATCCCCTTCAGCCAGACCCAGACTTCTGCACTGCGCTGCTGACACAGACAGCAGCAACAGCATTACTGAGTGTGGAGCACTAGCGTAAGGCATCGCTGGTGGTGGCATGCAAAATGATTCATTGTCACTCACTTAAATGCTACCGGCTGTGGGACCCTTCACTGTGCCAGGCCTCGGTGCAATGCACCAGTTGCAGCGGCAAAAGTTCTGCCACTGCATTTGTTATAAATGTCATTGTTTAACACTCTCCAATATTGATGATGCTTGGAAAGCATATTCCAAGAATAGGAGGTAGGAAGATCCCTAATATACTCAGAGATGTCATTGAACACTCAAGCCTTCAGAATGAGCAGGGGGAGTACAAGCCACAAACCTACTGAGAGGAGGATATGAGCTTTGCTCTAGTATTAACTAGTGAAGGTAGAAAGAGCCCATAGCATAAGTGGGAATAGAGGGTCAAGATATGGGGCAAATGATTATGTAAGGAGTGCTTTCTGTAGGAAAAGTTTATTAAATATTTAATATGAACCAGCAGAGAGAGAGAGCAGACATGTCCTCCAGATCCAGCATGCATTACAAAGTCTGGAGAAGAGCATAGCACCTAGAACCTAGTGCAATCACCCGGGAATGATTTTATCACCTGATCAAATGCCCTGTAGAGAGTTGAGCTCCTCTTGGATGTGTCACAAAAATTGGCCATCCATAGAGTGCCAGCATCGGGGCAATAACAGGCCCACAGCATGAGCACAACCAATGATCAGAATTTACTCTTTCATCTGAAAACAGAGAACTTGAGTTTTTGGTGCACACCTCCAGAGAATCGCTCCTGGCAACAGAGGTCAGAATGAAGAGGGTCAATACCACGTGCACTGACCAACATGGCCCAACTCTCTGGAAGCACATGGATGAGACCATGGTCTAGGCCAATTGCATTATGCAGAAGTCCTCTGGGACAACTGGCACACAACCAGGAAGCAGTGGATCATACCACACTTCCCAAATGGGACAAGGCGGATGTGCAGCAAGGAGACGCATGGTAGGCCTCAATGGATGGTGGTGCAAACCATCCATATCAAAGTGGTACATGCTGCAGATGTCAGCCCCAGCAATAGGGGTACCACAAGTTGTTATGGTGTCACGGGGGCAGATGATAAAATTGGAGAACCAGCATAAAAGAGAAGCTGTAGCACCATGTGTATGCTCCCTCCCTTATTTTTCTGTTTTAAAAATAAATATTATTTAGGCTGTTTCTATATACTGATTAAATCCAGATGATGTAATACTGTCCATTTTATCTCAGTACTACTCATATATGGTTAAAAAAAAAATTATCTGCTATTTACTCTAAAATAAAATTGACAAATCAAAAAAAGTTACTGCCAACAAGTTGGTAATTCCCAGGTTGCAGAGTACAGCACTTAAAACAGAGGTGATGTTTGTAGAATGATGATGTAACTGAACATTTGAGACCTATACACCAAGGAATTACACTTACACTCAGGAATATCATAGAATATATATTAAGGTATCGCTAAAAGATCAGAAATCCTTTTTGGATATTGGTCAGTGTAAGGTATGTGTCTCACATTTTACAGTAAATTATGTTTGGTTTTCATAACCTATCCATATATCAGCTTTTACATTATTTTTATGATAAAATAGTAAAAAAATTTGTCTTTTTTAAAATAAATTAATGATTTTAATAAAAATAATTTGGTACTGTATTTCTTCTAACAAAAATGGGTAATATTATGCATTGAAGTAAAATAGGTTAATTCTGAAACACATTTTGTTGTCTTTAGAAAAACCTGTTATACAGTATGTGTGTTACCGGACATGAATAAAATAGGAAGGGTTCTTAAACCTATTTTACTCGTAAATGCGTGTAAATGAATACAATAATTAGAACTATTATTTTACAGAAATAAAATGGTGTACAGGAAATTTCAGTCATACGTGCATATTATTGAATATTGGCCCTCATTCCGAGTTGATCGGTCGCAAGGCGAATTTAGCAGAGTTACACACGCTAAGCCGCCGCCTACTGGGAGTGAATCTTTGCTTCTTAAAATTGCGACCGATGTAATCGCAATAATGCGATTACTAACTACTTAGCAGTTTCAGAGTAGCTCCAGACTTACTCTGCCTGTGCGATCATTTCAGTGCTTGTCGTTCCTGGTTGACGTCACAAACACACCCAGCGTTCGCCCAGGCACTCCCACCGTTTCTCCGGCCACTCCTGCGTTTTTCCCGGAAACGGTAGCGTTTTCAGCCACACGCCCCTGAAACGCCGTGTTTCCGCCCAGTAACACCCATTTCCTGTCAATCACATTACGATCGCCGGAGCGAAGAAAAAGCCGTGAGTAAAAATACTTTCTTCATAGTAAAGTTACTTGGCGCAGTCGCAGTGCGAACATTGCGCATGCGTACTAGGCGGATTTTCACTGCGATGCGATGAAAAATACCGAGCGAACAACTCGGAATGAGGGCCATAGTTCAGACATTTTTGTGAACTTGATTAGTTCTGTTTTGCCCATGAGTTGCTTAAAATTATAGTAGCAGCATCCACAGTGCAGACTGGAAATAAACAAAAAAAAAACATGAATGTGCAGCTTATACAATCCTGAGCTGAAAAAGTCTCAGTTTACACTTGTGACTCTGAATAAGGCAATATGTGTTTCTCTGCATATTATGTGTACAGTAAAAAAAAAACTGTGCAGTACCTCCCTGCACTTTCCCAGTTTAGTTAGTAGTCTCTAGACTGTAAATGTTGATGACTTAATACAAATGTAAACTTTTATGCCTGGTCAATATACATGCACTGAATATACTTGCATTGTGTGTAAGTGCTTCTGCTATGATTTCTGTTTTCAATTTAGTGCATGGGTAGCCATGAGATAGTTAAATCTGGCTGCACACATTAAAATAAGCCCAGATAAATTTGTTTGTGTTATCTGAGACGGTGCTATTATACTGTTAAACTTCTAATCTTTTATGTTCAAAAGCCCAAGTGCATCTATTAGAAATATTTTTGTGCGCAAAACCACAAAAAAACAATAAAAATTGCTGATACTTGAGCTAGTTTCCCAGTCATAATATATACTGTATTAATCATATAGATAAAAACAATACTGTTTGAAATCTTTGTTTATTTGATTTTTTTATATTACTTTCCTGTACTTTCATGTAGCTAAATTTGGCACGTTTCTATTTATGAAGCAACCAATAATGTAATAGTCACAAAAAAAACTTTGCAAACATGGAGCACACAATGCATAGGGAAAGGCCTCTATCACATACCTTCTAATACACAGTCTAAAGCTGGGCTTACATTATACAATTATCTGCCAGATCTGGCTGGTTGGAATGAAAATCTGGTAATGGATGAGAGCAAATGAGAATTGACCATTTTGCTCCCAAACACTGGAACATGGACAAAAGTTGTTGTTAAGACAAATTGGTTGTCTTAACCAATTTGTTAAAAACATTGTGGATCATTTATCTATATATTTTTGCCATTTGAAGCAAACAGGTCACTGAGTTCTACCAAAGATTTAGTGAATTGTATCAACTATTGTACCATACCTTACATAACTTTGCTTTGCTCCAACTGGAATCTGGAAGATAGATCAACAGTTATTAGTTTGACAGTCAATATATCAACACCATATGGTCGACATACGTGGTCAACAGTTTGACATGTTCACATAGTTGACATGGCAATGATCGACACAGCAAAGATCCCAGCATCTGCTGGATCCATTGTGCAGGTGCCGAGACCCACCTGACGGGCTGACTGTCTCCTTACCTCCTCTCCTCGCTCCATGCAGGAATGGGTAGCAGCAGCCCTCCTACAACCATCAGGTAGGAGCCACTGCAAATAATAGCCTCATTTATATTTTGCCATAGAGTTTCTAATGTGTGTCAGGATCACTGCCATCAAGATTGCAATCCAGTCAATATTATTTTATCCTTTATTTACCACTTGACTGGCATGGTTGCATCAGATGCGACCATACCAGCAAGTGCCTTATCTGACCTGATAAACAGATAAACAGTGTTTGCAGCTGCAGGGAAGAGAAACTTCCCGCTGATGCTCTCAGAGGTACCGGAAGGGCCCTATGATTGCCCGCACCCTCCCACAGTGTTTACAATGCTACCGATCACTGCTGATCGGTCAACATGGCAGGACCTCCCACCTGGCAGCTGCAGACAATAGCAGCACTGGGGAGAGTGTAAATGAACCCTTTCAAGCCCCCGTCCCCCCGTGTACCTGGTGGCTGCCCGGACCATTAAAATAAAAGTCGCAATGTTTTCGATGTTCCCAATGTTCCAATGTTTGGGGGGGGAACAATTTTTTTACAAATATAAAATAAAATAATACATTTTTTAAATAAAATAATTTTAGATAAGTTGAAACATGTTCTTCTCCTAATTCACTCATTAAAAAAAATTCTGTTTTTGTTTGGGAAAAAAAATTGTCAGTTAAGTGGTTAAGGAATACAGGTCTGTGAACTAATAATACACTGAGATGTATATCAAAGTATGACATGATACAACTACTGTATTTCCCCTCTTGATTTACAGTATTATGCAATTGCAAGACTAGTATATTGAGCAATATAATAAACTATATTCTAGCCAGAAATCTATGAACTGGACAGTGTTATGTGTATGACCAGTTGGAGGGACTGAGTAACCTCTACAGGTCCGTAAGTTCATCATTTGTATTTACTTCAATTGGGGAGAATGTGTCTTTGGTGCTGGTACAAATTTGTCTAATAAAGCTTTAGAATCTGTATAACTGTCCCCAATGATAACTTATGGTGCATCTCAGTGAGCTATAAATTGAAGATATGTTTTGTGAATTGTTTAGAGCATAAAATTAAAACAGTTTAACTTGTGTTAAAAAATGTGAAACAATTGACATCTCTTTTTTATTCAGTGTTTTGGGCAAATCACTGGACTCGCCTAAAGTTAACATTATAATAAAAACCCTTTTAAAAGTAATTGTAAGGGAAAAATGTATGTTCAATATAGAAATGTAAGTGTTGACTCCTAGAATCACTGCTCAAAAATAAAAAGTAGTACTGAACAGTAAATGCAATTTGTTTTGAAACTCTACAGTCATAGAGATTCACAAGTTTTTGAACCATGCCAAAGTTTTAGCAAAGTGATCTAAGTTTTTGTAACTGTAATTTAGTTAAGTTTGGATACTGGAGATGTGCTGAAATTTTTTTGCCCTCCCAGCCTAGCTGGCAAACCGGAGACAGCCTTACAACCCTACCAGGTCATGTAGATAATTCTACCCGATACCTCTGTGACATTAAAATCACTTAAACAAAACTACTGTAAAGTAACAAATATAACTATTATTTAAACAATACACACAAATATATACAGTGGCTTGCAAAGTATTCAACCACACAAAAAGTCAATAAATATCAAGCATTACAAAAAGGCACACAGAATGTACCAAATGATTATTTTTATTGTAAACCAGTAGGCTTTTATAGTAATTTCAAACTCATAATTCTTTGTTTCATAGAAAATGAAAAATTATGTTTGCATAAGTATCCAACCCCATTTGCTGCTGAATCTCCAAGAACAACTGGCTTTCAATGAGGCTTTACATGTAAATCATTAACACAAGGTCAGCTTTTATAGATAGTTCAAATAGAATTCATGGTACTGTGATTATGAAGGAAAGCTAGGAAAATGAAGACCGAAGACCATTCTTAGAAACTCAAAGATAATGCTATACATATGCACAAGATAGAAAAAGGCTACACAGTAATATCAAAGTTCTTAGATTTCCCAGTGTACATTGTTAGATCAATTGTATAGAAATGATAGCTGCATAATACCACCCAAGTAATGCCTAAACAATGCTGACCTCAAAACTCAACATGAGAGCAAGAAAGAGATTGGAGAGGAAAGAAACCACTATCACTTTTAAGAAGCTACAGAGTTGAGTATCTAAGACTGGAGAGAAAGGACAGTAGGTGCACCAGTCAACCATATCAAGAGCTCTGCAAACAATTGGCCTGTATGGGAGGGTGGCTACAAAGAAGCCATTATTGAAGAGAAACTACATCAAAGCATATATGAAGATTCCCAGAAAAGATCAGCGACCCAGCTACAATGTAGGATAAGGCTTTGTGGTAAGATGAGACAAAAATTTAGCTATTTGGCCCCAATTCAAAACACTATTGTAGAAAAGTAATAGTCTGTCACTTGCAGGCATCAGCAAGATCCTGGTGAGTCTGTTAAATGTTTCAAAGTGGCCTTCATTTAAAAGGCAAAATTCTGTGATATAACAATAGTACCCACAGAACCCACGGTGGCTTGTGGGCGCTGGGGGTGTCTGCGAAGGCTACTGCCTGCACCTGGAGATAATTGTCTGCAGTACTGTTGCACTTGTCCCCATTGAAAATGTCCCTCCAAAAATGGCTGATGCCTCAGAGGAGACAGTTATTAAGGATGTGAAAGGAGCTGGCAACCATTTTGGGAGAGATATTTTTAATGGGGATGATATGACAGGAATGCAGACCTGTAGCAGCAGCCAGGGGAGTCCAGTAACAATGAGTAGAATCCCTGACAATAAGAAGGTACCATGGGAAGGGCACCTGAAACTTTTTGGATGGGGGAGCACCTAATTTATAGTTATGCCACTGGCAAAACTAATGAGTACTAGTTTGCGGGCCTAATCCAGATCGGATCGCAGCAGCAAATTTGTTAGCAAATTAGTAAAACCATGTGCACTGCAGGGGGGGGGGGGCAGACATAACATGTGCAGAGAGAGTTAGATTTGGGTAGGTTATTTTGTTTCTGTGCAGGGTAAATACTGGCTGCTTTATTTTTACACTGCAATTTAGATTTCAGTTTGAACACACCATACCCAAATCTAACTTTCTCTGGTCATGTTATATCTGCCCCACCTGCAGTGAACATGGTTTTGCCCATTTGCTAACAAATTTATTGCTGCAATCAGATCTGAATTAGGCCCTGCAGGTGTTTAATACTTACAGCATTGTTCTGTTTGACAAATAATTTATTATGAGTTTGAAAACTGATTTACTGGTTTGTAATAAAAAGTCTACATGGATTATACTGTTCAAGTGCCATTTATAATACAGACAAATCTGTTGATTTGTGACTAGTATACACAAAGAGACTGTATATGGAACATACAAGATCTTGTATTGGAAAAAAGCCGCGACTGCTACATTGTAGAACTTCATGTACAGATTCAGAAACTCAGGCACACAGATATCAAAAAAACATAAAGACACCCAATTGTAGAAGATTCTCACATGACCTGGAGTGCCAAGAATGGCTGTTTGGTTAACTGCAGCAAAGATGTCTGAGGACATATCTGTATATATCTACAGTATATAGACTATCTACAGTATACACTTACACATGTGTAAATAAAGTAATTGCATTTCTGTCCATACATCTTGGTCACTTAGGGGAATATTTACTAAAGTGCAGGTTTTCAGAGGTGGAGATGTTGCCCATAGCAATTAATCAGATTCTAGCTCTTATATTCTAGAAGGTGCTAGAAAAAAAGATAAGTAGAATCTGATAGGTTGTTGTGGGCAATTTCACCACTTCTGAAAACCTGTACTTTAGTAAATATACCCCATACTCCGCTTAAATTGTCCACATCTAGTAAATCTCTGAAAAGCCATGCCTTACAATTTATACACATGTATAATTTATACTGTATCTTAATATACTGATGCTTTATTCATTTGCTTATAATTTTTCTACTCACTAACAGTACATAAAACTATAAATATTGTAACAATCTTAACTTAGTTAAAATGTATTTGTTTTTCAAGAGAGACAGGTAAATTGTGACAAAAGATAATATTATATTGGAGTTGGATTAGGATGGGAGAGAGGAAGTGGAAAAGTCAGGGGAATGCAATACAGTTTATCAAATCTACTGTATATAAACATTCACTTTATAACATTAATACAAACCTTAATTACTTTTAAAATGTAGTTTTCCTAAATAAATGTATCTATAGAGACATACATTAGTTAAATACAATAAGCAGTCTATCCATGATTTCAAACACCAATATTTCAAATCTAAATTCAAATTATTTGTTAATCTTAATTTTTCTATTTTGTTTTTTTTATTGTTCACAATTTATTTTTAGACATATTTGATATTATTTAGTATACAAATACAAAATCATGTCTTATTACTACACTTACCCAAACTGGCATATAAAAACTAAAAAAAATTGCATTTTTTTTTAAATTTAAATGCTAATACCTCTAACTTCTTTTGAAAATGTATACTAAGATGACTTCCCTAAATAAAACAGCCTTATACATTTTAACTACTGTATTTTAGACATTTGCCATTTTATACAACATGGGGTGTATTTACTAAAAGTCGATTTTGGTCAATGTTGATTGATTTTTGGTCGATGTTGGGTCGATTTTTGATCAATTTTGAGTTTCAGAATCTAAATCACACATTTATTAACAGTTGATTTTTGACATCCTTTGAAAAAAATATGTCATAAATAATGTTAGTAAATGTGGTATATAGAAGTATATTTACTAAAACTTGATCAGGGTCGATTTTTGGTCGATGTTTGGTAGATGGTGGGTTGATGTTTGGTGGATATTGTATTACAGGGTGTAACTTCTACATTTACTAACAGATTATTTGTAAAAAAAAATGAAACAGTGTCAAAATGATCTATTGGTAATTGTGTGATTTAGACCCTTAAACACAAAATCAATAAAAATCAATCAAACATCAACCAAACATTGACCAAGCATTGCCCAAAATCGACTTTTAGTAAATATACCCCCATGTCTCTGCAAACTCAAGTAACCATTACTCATTTAATTTTTAACCACTACCAAAGAATGCATCAGTTACCAAACTAACACTTTTTAAAAATACTTTTACTTTAATTATTTACCAATAGTATCTAAAATATTGGGCAAATACCTACTTGTACTTTACTCAATTTCTTATTAGATCAACTTGATAAACATTTCAAAATTTGTTTAGTTTATATTCATATTTCCTATTATACCTTTTTGTAATCTTTTGTAGAATTTACTTTACACACAGACTTTCTCTAATCAGGTAGGATACTTACTTTAAAGTTAAAAATAACATAACAAAAGATTCCTCTCATCCTTGAAGTAACTAGGTCTTATCAAAAGCAATTTTTTTACTTAAGCCATTACTAACAATCCACTAAACATTGTTATCCTGTCACCTTACATTGCATTTACACATGCTGCTCCCTTCCTAAGCAAACATATCTTATACTAGAAGATATACAGTAACATACACAGTGCTATTTTTTTGGACTGGAATGGGCCGGAGCACCATTTCTAAAGGTCTTCTCTAAAATGACATCACCAGTAATGGCGTTCCGGAATGTCTGAGGCCCGGCACGGCACTTCCCTGCTGTCTCTGCTGCTGCCTCCACTTCCCCGGTGTGTGAGTCTCTGCAGCTGCCTGAGGGGAGGAAAGATCAGCCAGCGTCTCTCCTTACCCTTGCTGTATCCCACCTACGGTGGCCAATCAAATCTTGCACACCGGCAGCAGCGGCCCCATATTGGCTGCTAGCCCACAAACTTTGATTGGCTCACAAGCCGGCACCATGTTACAAATGGCAGCTGGAGACGGGTCTCATCGTGGGAAAGGAGAGATGCATGCTGCACCCTCCGCCCTTCAGGCTCAGACAGAAGATACAGAGGCAGCAGCGACAGCAGCATCAAGAGAAAGAGGGTGAGAACTATTACCAGGGACACTGTGTATCTGGCTGTACTGGGGGCAATGTATAACTGGCACTACTGGGGGCTATCTGTAACTAGCACTACTGGGGGCTATGTGTAACTGGCACTACTTTGGGCTATGTGTAACTGCCATTACTGATGGCTATGTGTAACTGGCATTACTGGTGGTTATGTGTTTCTGGCACTACTGCAGCAATGTGTAACAGGCACTACTGGGGGGCTATGTGTAATTGGCACTACTGGGGGCAATGTGTAACTGCCATTACTGATGGCTATGTGTAACTGGCATTACTGGGGGTGTTGTGTAACTGGAATTACTGGAGGCAATATGTAACTGGCATTACTGGGGGCTATGTGTTTCTGGCACTACTGGAGCAATGTGTAACTGCAATACTGGGGCATTATGTGTATATACGGCACTGCTGGGGGAATTATGTGTTTTAAAAAAGTTTATGCACCAATTGGTGCCCCACACCTTTCATTGCTCCACCCACATCACCAGCTACTTCTGCCCCACCCACATTTCCTGAACCGATTTCCCTACAAAAATAGTACTGAACATACATATATAATTTACATTGTCCGTGAGTATTATTACAATAATTTAACTCTTGTCTTTATATTACTTATGTAAAACTAATCTGTACTTTTTTAATATTACTGTTTACTTTATATATTTCATATGGAACAGGTTTCATAGGAAACTCCCCCCATGTATGATATGAGATGAGAGCAGGCAAAATTTTAATATCACTGTATTATATTTCATATTCCAACATCTTACACAATTACAAGTATTGACAGATAATGCACTTATTATTAGCTCAGTTATATTGTTAACAATGATTCATATTGTACCAGAGCTAGTGAGAATCATTTACTCACAATGGTATGTAATCAAGTTGCTAGTTAGGGACATATTATTTGAATAAAGTCCAACAAGTTCAAGATATAATGAAAAAAGATGGGGTTTGGGTAAATTATTGGGTACTCCTTTTTAAAGTCCCTGCTGCCTCTTACCTACACCTAGAATCTATCCCAGGAGAGCCAAAAAAAACTGTGAAAAAAAGAAGTATTATGGTCAGGTATGGAAGTTGGCTCTTAGATTATACGATTGATCTTCAAAGGGTATAGGGATAGTTATGTTAATTAATTGGTGAGTGTGAATTTATACAGATTGTAATTTGAATGAGAGTAGATTAATACTTATCTGGAAATGTTGGACATGAGGGTTTGTTCTTATCCATTACAGGTTGAGTCTCCCTTATCCAAAATGCCTGGGACCAGACGTATTTTGGATATCGGATTTTTCCGTATTTTGGAATAATTGCATACCATAATGAGATATCATGGCGATGGGACCCAAGTCTAAGCACAGAATGCATTTATGTTTCATATACACCTTATACACACAGCCTGTAGGTAATTTTAGCCAATATTTTTTATAAATTTGTGTATTAAACAAAGTGTGTGTACATTCACACAATTCATTTATGTTTCATATACACCTTAAGCACACAGCCTGAAGGTCATTTAATACAATATTTTTATTAACTTTGTGTATTAAACAAAGTTTGTGTACATTGAGCCATCAGAAAACAAAGTTTTCATTATCTCAGTCTCACTCAAAAAATTCCGTATTTCGGAATATTCCGTATTTCGGAATATTTGGATATGGGATACTCAACCTGTATTTGTTATTTTATGAAGATGTCCTCTCCAGATGTCATTTTTGTACATGCAAATCAAATTTCAGGAATAATGTTTGTATTAGATACTGGTATTCCTTTCTACAGAGTTTTCTTATAATCGATCTCCCTTTACACGATAGCACTAAGACCAGATCCCCCTTATTTTATTATCTATAGAGGTTTTTGAAGGGAATTTGATGTACTGTGAATGAGTATACCTTGCTTATATAATGTGTAGCAAAGTTGGGCTTATCGGATTTCATTTACAAAAATATAAAGCCAATTTTTCACAGTAATGAAACTGACTAATTCTAAGCTCCTGAATGCGCACCTCAATTTACATGGTATGAGGTGTTGGTAAGACTATCAAGGTATTTTTACATAAAATGTTGGTCATCAATACTTTTGGAGTTAAAAATTGTGTGATTGGGCAAGAATATGCTCTGGTGCATACATGACGTGCACTTAATTAGTGTGATACAGTATAATCTTATCAAGGTATCTTTTATGCGTGATGTGCTGCATACTGCTACTCACGGATAAGGCAAGATGCTTCAATCGTATCAAGGTTTCTTTTTCTTCTTATAGAGATGTAGTAGATCCCAGGATTACATTTGATAACAGGTTTTAATGTTACAGACAAACAAATAGCAATTTTTCTTTTAAAAACATTTAAAACATTGGCTGCAGGAGGCTATGCTGTGTGCAAGGCTGGGGCAGGCTATGTTGGTTGCTGAGCTTGGACCAACTAAGCTGGGAGCTAGGCTTGGACTGACTATGATGGGAGCCAGGCTGGGAGTAGTTAAGCTGGGTACAGGGCTACAACTTGCAAACAGGGTGCTATTCTAAGGACAGGCTAAACTGGATGCAAGGCTGGGATGGGCTATGCAGAATACTGTGCTTGAACCATTAATGCTGTGGGAATTAACCAGGCTGGAACTGGAGATATGTTTCATTGACTGGCACCAGCAGTATATTAATATTACTGGAAATGTTCGTGGTGCAAAGCAGATCAGAAGTACACTGGTATAGTATAGCTGAAGCTCCAGAGGTGAAAAGGACAATTAGGAGAGTATGTAATCAGTGAAATGCAGCTCACAGCACCTCAGAGCTTGAAATATAGGTAAAGCTGTCTTGAAAGAACAATCTAACCCAGAAGTGCAGAAATCTCAGAAACAGGGAGACTGCAGGCAAGCTGCAGGCTAGGAAACAGGTAGTCAGTAATGTGGCTTTTTGATCTGACAATGTACTTATGGACAAAGGGTTTATTTAGGCTGACTTGGGAGCAGATAGGCTGCAGTGATCATGTGGAATAATGCAGGAACTGAATAGGTGCATGATAAGAGTTAAGATGGCTACACCCATGCTGTGCTGAGCCTAGTCACAAGGTCAAACTGGAAACAAGGCATACTTGCCTACCTGACCCTCTCCATGAAGGAGCAAATGCTCTGTTCCTGGACTTTCCTGGTAATGTATGATTGCCATCACCTGTGGTGAGCTAGGTAATTGATAAGAAAGGTGTTTCACCACAGGTGATGGCAATCATACATTACCAGGAAAGTCCAGGAACAGAGCATTTTCTCCCTCATAGAGAGGGTCAGGTAGGCAAGTATGAAACAAGGCCATTCAGGGAATTGTATGCACAGGGTGTGACATGGCATGCACAGTGAGCCCCACACTGACGATCGGTATGCTACCCGCATACCATTACAATATTTCCTCCCATACAAATGTATTTATCAATGTTATTTGCGCTTTCAGAAATAAAATTCAATTTGTTTTCAATTACAATAGATTATCCACTGTTATTTATTTATTGTGATGTCATACATCATACTATGAGCCCTATTCAGGTTGGATTGCTAATAGCGATCCAACCAGAAATTTTTACAATCACCCCGCAGGTGCATGTGCAGGGCCAGTCCTGTGCATGTGCCTGCATTTACTGCGAGGGATGGCAATGGTTGTTTTCTAGTCGGAGTTGGAGCATTGCGGACAGAGCTTAAAAATGGGGGCGTCGGCAGTCAAACAGTGGACATGATGGGAGCGTGATCGGGGAGGCTGCATGACATCACATGCAGCCACTGCGATCACCAAAATGGCGGCAGCCCTCCTTTGGTCGCAGCCATGATGCACCGACAGGAGACTACCCTATTTTTAGTGATCACACTGAAATTGTTGTGCGACTGCAATTTCAGCATGGTCTCAGGGGGGCCTGCTGATAACATGCTGGGCGACCTTGCCCTGCAATGGGTGGCCCCCAGCATGCAATCAATAGGATTGCAAATTCTGCTACTTAGCAGAAGTTGCAGGCTCAACCGATTTAATCCATCATACCATATGTGTTTACTGCCTCTTTCTAATCTGTTATAGCAACATGTTATTTTTATTCTTTTGTTTAAATATAATGTGTTATTTAGTTGCATAAATAATATTCAGTGTAATCTACTAAAGATATTTGTGTAGCTGAATGTTTTTTTATTTATTTTTATTTTACAATCATTAACATAACTTACTGGTCAATTTCGGCTAGAAATCCATTGAGATAATTATTTGTCATTTTATGTTCAAGAATGCCTTGGAACAATCATACCGTGGTAACAGAATTTATTCTTCTTGGACTTTCCAGTGAACCCAAGACGCAAGTTATTCTTTTCTTTATCTTCTTGCTTGTCTTTATTATTATATTAATTGGGAACATTTCCATCATTATTCTAATCCTGTCTAATGTCACCCTTCACACACCTATGTATTTCTTCCTTGGCAACCTCTCGTTTCTGGATCTCTGCTATTCATCTACCATTGTGCCGAGGATGCTGAAAGATTTAATGTCAGAAAAGAAAACTATCTCTTATGCTGAGTGTGCAGCACAAATGTATATTGCTCTAGCCTTAGGGGAAAATGAGTGTATTCTGCTTGTTATTATGGCTTATGATCGCTATGTAGCTATATGTTATCCACTACAATATACTATTATCATGAGTAAAACTGTTTGTGTCAGACTATCCATCTGTACATGGTTATGTGGGTTTCTTCACTCTATTCCCCACGTGTCACTTACACTAAGTGTAGATCTTTGTGGCAACAATAAAATAAATCATTTTATGTGTGAAATGCCAGAAATTTTATCACTGGGCTGTGAAAATATTCTGTTTATGGAATTAATTATTTATGTTCTTGGTGTGATTGTTCTCATGGCACCAGTCACATTTATTGTAACATCTTATGTTCAAATCATTTTAAGTATCTTAAAAATAGCATCTTCAGCCGGGCAGCGGAAAGCGTTCTCCACCTGTGGATCTCACCTGATAGTTGTGACAATATTTTATGGCTCAGCTATGGCTGCCTACATGAAACCTAGGTCGATCTCTCTACCAGAAACAGACAAATTAATTGCTATTTGTTATTTTATTATTACTCCCATGCTTAACCCGATGATTTACACACTTAGGAATAATGATATTAAAAAAGCTTTTCTTAAATTCAGAATTGGAAACATTTTATTTTAATAGAAATGTAGACAGTTGATTGACAAAATATTATTAACAGACAGGGCTTTCTTTCCATTGGGTTAAGCATGCAGTTACCCAAAGGCTCTAGGATAGCTGAGGTACCCCTCTTTCCTGGGGTACAAGCCGTTTTAAAATCATACCTGAGTAACCGGAGATATCTGACTTCAAAGCAGCAGTGCCCGTCCGAGCCTGGAAATTGCTCTTCCCGGCCAGACTGCTCGGGTTCTGTTTCTTCGTATCTTCCAACATCTGTGTCTCTTCCCTGTTGGAGGACACTGGCAGTCTCTATCATGCCCAGAACCAAAGATATCAGCCTTCCAGCAGCTTTAGCTCCACATGCCTGTTTTTATATTTTCATTGGGGGATTGCTACATCTTCTGAACCCCTAAGACTGCAGTACCCCTAGGTGGGTCTCTCTAGTATGTTATCCCATTGAAATCAAAGAAATCCACCAACAGAAACCAGAGATATCTGTGGTCAAGCAAGCTGCCCACCCACCATAAAATTATGATTATTAAGCCCCCTCCCTATCCACCCCTTCCCCACATATTAAACACCCATACCACCCAATAAGTCATGTACTGGGGCCCCTTCATCCAGCCTAATTCCCCCTTCTACAGTTTAGTGTTCTCCCTCCCACCCTATGTCACTAAACCCTCCATCCGTGCTGTTAATGAGTACTTAGCTGAAATTATTGCTCCTTGTCCTGCAGGCTGACTGGAAGATAGAACACCCCTTACTGCTTGCTGCCACTAATTGCTTGCCTAATCCCCACCTCTGGAGGATGGGAAGGGTCCCCAGTGCTTTGCTTTTCCAGGGTCCTACACTGCTGTTAAGATGGCCCTTTTAACAGATGGTGTTGAGTGAGAATACTGGAATTAGTTTTGTAAACCATTTGGTCATCCCTTGTATAATTCATCTTATATTTGATATACAGGAGCATATAAGCATCAGAGAGCACAAGGCTACCTTTTAAATAAGTGCTCATGTCTTTATAGTAACTTAAAACAAGTATTTTTGGATGAGAGTAAGTAATGTACGCGTAAATTTTCTGGTGGTTCCCAGGAATTTTCCTCTACACCATAATCTTTACTCTTGACTAGGGAGAACAGAAGTTTTCCTTTAAATTGACAATCTAGAATCCGTTTAACTATATAATGCATCTGATCCTTAATTTTCACTGGAGGATTAGCCATTGGGGTGGAAAAAATGCCATAATAACTTTTGAAATATTGACCAGATGATTGACTTTCCTTGTATGTGGCAACTCAAATTTAACAGTTACTGAAGATGGGGAATCTATTATTGGAGAGGGACCAACAGATCTGTCTGTGAGCTTGAGAGAAGGCTTTATCAGTTTTAAGTTCTAAGTACAGTATTCAACCAAACAGTACTGACTGAAGAAATTAAGATGTCATCTACGAAGATGTGCCTCCATCTATACTGACAAATAATATACAGTAAGAGCACCAGTAGGTCGAGGAGAATCACAAATGAAACCATGGGCAAGACTATCAACCATATAATCTTTTGACATCTTTAACTCAGGCTTTCCTACAGTAATGATGACATTTGAAATAGCATGATCTGTGCCACAGGGCAATCATACATTCAGTGAGGTGACAATGTTTCTTCTCTTGTCTTATCAAACACATCAATATATAGTCTCTCTTTCTCGATGGAAGATTTATGTATAATATTAAAGTTTCAGAACTGGTAACTCACATCGGGTTGAACATTGGTTGCAGTAGGAAAATAAATATTCAGGTTTTCCAATAAATTAGATGTATATGTTTTTGAGCCAAGCAATCCAAAAACTGCATGAATTTTTTTTGTATGTACAGTACACAATCTAACACAAAAATACTGTATATGTAAATGTTTTTTTTTATTAACTGTGCCTGATGTGGTGAGAAAATGCTAGCCTTCATAGTCATCCCAAATCAAAGAGAGCTAAAATAATGTAGAAAATGTAATTAGATTGTCAGAAGTTTAGCAAGCTATCAATAAGATACAGTACAGTAATCATGTAATAGTTCTGGTGGAACCAATAATAAGAGGGAAATTCTGTTTTGCTCCATCTGCTCCCACTTCATGGAACTGAGGTCTTGGTGTTTCCCAACTGTTCCCTCTCATTCTTAGAGTACACACATTCATCCCAGACAACAAAAGTTGTAGAATGTTGATAACACAGGAGGAAATGAAGTATTAACACACAACACCCAGATAAGGATTAATTTATAGCTATACACTGATCCATACACTCTTCTTAACCTGTGAATGCATCCATTTGAGCTAACTCACTTATAATTACAGATGAGTGTTTCGGATTTTGTGAAACCCGAGGCCTTGCCCCCAAAGAAAATTCCAGTAACCGAGTATATCCGAGCTATGGCTCCAGATTTCCCATCAGATTCGGATTCTGAATCAAGGCAAAATGCTATCATCCTTGTCATTAGTTTTGGTTTCTATATAGGAATCCCACGGTGGTGACTGTGTGCCATGCTGTTCTGTACACTGTTGTGTACATCTACAAGTGGTGCTGTGTCCATAAAGAGGCTGTGCTGTGTCCAATTCCCTTAGTATAATATTGTCACACAATGGTGCTGCATGGTCTCCATGGCTATACCCTATTGCATTCATATATAAGCACTGCAGTGTCACTCTGCTGTGTTAGTTGCAAAAAAAGTAATAAAAAAGTTCATAAAAAGTTTTTTTAAATAAATTAAATTTGATTTTTTTTTTAAAGTTTGAACAACCTGTGTGTATTTTACCCCAGTGCAACTTTGTTCACGCATAGAGTAAAGCCCTCTGAATCTCCAGAGGGTGAGCTGAGCTGCAAATGTAAAAATATTTTTTAAAAAGTGTTGTTCTATTGTTTATACTGTTCTGTGCATTGTTCCCCAGTGTGACTTTGTTCACCTATATAGAAGAGCCATTTGAATCCCCGCAGAGTGAGCTGAGCTTTCAATAAAAAAATGAAATAATATATATTGTTCTATTGTTTGTACTGTTCTGTGCACTGTACCCCAGTGTGAGTCTGTTTATATATATATATATATATATATATATATATATAGAAATGCTCATTGAATCACATCAGTGTGAGCTGAGCTACAAAAGTAAAAAATGTACAAATTAGATAGTTTGTACTGTTCTGTGCACTGTACCCCAGTGTGACTTTGTTCACATATATAGAAAAGCACTTTGGATCCCGTCAGTGTGAGCTAAGCTGCAAATTAAAAAATGGATAATGATCAGTTTAGAGAAAAGCAGAAGCTGCAAGAAAATACTAGCACTGCAGCTGCTGCCACCAGTCATGACAGAAACTTCTGCTAAAAAATATCAACAAGCAGTCCAGCTTCAGCTAGCTCTCTCCTCTCACCTAGATCCTAACACTTGCAATCTCCACTGCCAGCATTTTAATCCATAATATTCTCACTAATGATCAGAGGAAGTCCTGCATCCAATTTGGTAAGGCTAGGTGACTCCTTCCCTATCCAGGATTCCTCAAAAAAATATTTCAGTGTTAGGCCTGCTGCTACTGCTGGGGATGGATCTTCATCCCAGAAGGGAAAAAAACCTAGCATTTAAAAAAAAACAATTGACTGTTAAACAATCCTTGGCAAGGGGAAGCAAGTATGACAGCTATCACACAGTCGCAAAAAGTGGATCACTGACACCATGACAGCTTTGCTAGTATTATATCTGTGGCCAATATCTGCAAACAATGCAGTGGGTTTTAGGCAGTTAATTACGTGTTTCGGATTTTGTGAAACCCGAGGCCTTGCCCCCAAAGAAAATTCCAGTAACCGAGTATATCCGAGCTATGGCTCCAGATTTCCCATCAGATTCGGATTCTGAATCAAGGCAAAATGCTATCATCATTGTCATTAGTTTTGGTTTCTATATAGGAATCCCACGGTGGTGACTGTGTGCCATGCTGTTCTGTACACTGTTGTGTACATCTACAAGTGGTGCTGTGTCCATAAAGAGGCTGTGCTGTGTCCAATTCCCTTAGTATAATATTGTCACACAATGGTGCTGCATGGTCTCCATGGCTATACCCTATTGCATTCATATATAAGCACTGCAGTGTCACTCTGCTGTGTTAGTTGCAAAAAAAGTAATAAAAAAGTTCATAAAAAGTTTTTTTAAATAAATTAAATTTGATTTTTTTTTTTAAGTTTGAACAACCTGTGTGTATTTTACCCCAGTGCAACTTTGTTCACGCATAGAGTAAAGCCCTCTGAATCTCCAGAGGGTGAGCTGAGCTGCAAATGTAAAAATATTTTTTAAAAAGTGTTGTTCTATTGTTTATACTGTTCTGTGCATTGTTCCCCAGTGTGACTTTGTTCATCTATATAGAAGAGCCATTTGAATCCCCGCAGAGTGAGCTGAGCTTTCAATAAAAAAATGAAATAATATATATTGTTCTATTGTTTGTACTGTTCTGTGCACTGTACCCCAGTGTGAGTCTGTTTATATATATATATATATATATATATATATATAGAAATGCTCATTGAATCACATCAGTGTGAGCTGAGCTACAAAAGTAAAAAATGTACAAATTAGATAGTTTGTACTGTTCTGTGCCTTGTACCCCAGTGTGACTTTGTTCACATATATAGAAAAGCACTTTGGATCCCGTCAGTGTGAGCTAAGCTGCAAATTAAAAAATGGATAATGATCAGTTTAGAGAAAAGCAGAAGCTGCAAGAAAATACTAGCACTGCAGCTGCTGCCACCAGTCATGACAGAAACTTCTGCTAAAAAATATCAACAAGCAGTCCAGCTTCAGCTAGCTCTCTCCTCTCACCTAGATCCTAACACTTGCAATCTCCACTGCCAGCATTTTAATCCATAATATTCTCACTAATGATCAGAGGAAGTCCTGCATCCAATTTGGTAAGGCTAGGTGACTCCTTCCCTATCCAGGATTCCTCAAAAAAATATTTCAGTGTTAGGCCTGCTGCTACTGCTGGGGATGGATCTTCATCCCAGAAGGGAAAAAAACCTAGCATTTAAAAAAAAACAATTGACTGTTAAACAATCCTTGGCAAGGGGAAGCAAGTATGACAGCTATCACACAGTCGCAAAAAGTGGATCACTGACACCATGACAGCTTTGCTAGTATTATATCTGTGGCCAATATCTGCAAACAATGCAGTGGGTTTTAGGCAGTTAATTAAGGTCCTGTGTCCCCGTTACCAAATTCCATCTCTATTCCATTTTACTAGACAAGCAAAACCTCACCTGTACTAGGATGTTAAAAGAACATCTACTTATTGGCCTACCAAATGTTATTGTACCCTATGTCCTCTTAAACACATGTATATGGACAAGATGTAGTGGGAAAACGAAAGATTACACGACTGACAGCCCACTGAGTGGGTGAATTACCTTCAGCAGCAGCAGTAATTAAAAAACAATGCTAGCTCATTGAAAGGCAGGTTACTGTGTATCACCAGCATCACTACCCGCTAACAGCCGCTGAGAAAAATGAAGGGATGTCATAGCAAAATGGCTTACCCCACTTGGACTTTCAGCAGGATTTGTGATTTCTGATTATGTCACAAATATTGTAAAAAGCATTACAACTGGGTGAATTCCAGTATGTCCCATGTTTTGCTCACACAATCAACTTGGAGATAAAATTTTGGGACAGTTTTGGCATTCAGCAACAGCATTAAAGAGATTTCAGCACCTGCAAGAATAGTTCAATCTGCTCTGCCACCAACTGAAGCAAGAGGTGATAACAAGGTAGATTTCACTTGAATGGAGAGTATCTCCGTCCGCGCGCCTGGACAGAGACGCTCTGAATGGGAGCATCTCTGTGCACTCCCGTTATGACTAGGTGGATGAACTGCTTAGTCACACCGGGAGTGCACATTTGTGATGGAGCTGCCTCAGATGAGCACAGCTCCATCTGTAAATGTGCTGTAAACTGCCGTGTGTTTGTGCCACTGCTCTGTGGCTTAGTAACCAGCCAGCTTGCTGCAGCCTTTTGCCTAAAGTGGATGAAAACAACATTGTGAACTGTGAGATGGTCAAAATTTACTGGAAAAGACTGGAAATGAATATTATCATGCTTAAAATACAGTAGAAAAAAAGGCCCAAATTCTGTGATTTTAGCTTTTTTTTTATACATTTTTGAAAAAATACAGATCCAAAACAAAAAACAGTGAGGCAGTTTGGCAAAACTAAAACCCGACAGTGAATTAGAAGCAAAAGCAGAAAAAAATTGGCAATGCACATCTCTACTTATGTCATTATCCAACACTTTTCCATACTGATGATGTCTTTGCTGGCATAGTCCAATCATTATCCCCCATGCACTGCCTGCATTCAGTAGTGTTTTCTGTTGAATCCTTTTAGCTAGATTTACAAGCTCAGGTTTTTTTTTGTTTTGTTTTTTTGGAGGGGGGTCAAATGCCTTAGTAAAAGCATGTGAAAATAATGGCAGTGAATTCAGTGTTTGGACTTGTCAATCCAAAAAAATAAAGTGTGGACCCACTAATACTTGCCCTTTTAATAAAGTTAATATTAACCCCACTATTTATGCATCATTGTAGAATGTTTGGGGGCTCATTTGTATATGAATTGTCTGTATTGAGACCTATAAACATTATATTTCTCTGGTACTGTAATTGGTAATTATGGGTTCAGATGAATTGGCTTCCTGATTCTGTGCAACAGCTGCTCAAGAAGCCTAAAGTTATCTTACCTAGCTTGGATAACTGCAGGCTGTTTGGTAAGGCTTGACCTGCTTCAAAAAAGGACTTCTTCTATTACCTTACCCTCAGAATCTGTGAGGTCTGTTGCCTTACTTAGAGCCTATGTCCAATATTTTTCAAGGTAGGTGATTTTTTTACACTTGTATAAGTCAAAGAAAAGACATATACTGAACCCCAGTTGCAGAGACATCGCAGAAAAGAATAGCACTCATCAAAGTACATAGATGAGTTGATCAACTGTAGGTATACTGTAGCTCACACTGGTTGCCAATGTTTGAAACACATCAGCGAAGAGGGGAAAAGACTGTTAAACCAACCAGTCTGGTGGAACCTAACACAGTATTTTCATGTACCAGGTCATATCTTCATCAATAATAAGTGAACCCTGGTGTACGGTATTAACAGGAGACTAACTACAAACCTTATATGCGTCTAATAGCTGTATGGAATTATTGTATTATAGCTGTATTACCAATGGGCTTTAGTTCCTGAATTTACGTTTAAATTGAAAGGGTTTGAATCCCAAATTTGTAATGTTTGAAGGTGGAAATGGCAAGATTGTAGGGAGTGAACACAAGGGAGGAATTGAGCATCATGCCCAAGCAATAGCCTTGAATGACTGAAGAAAGAGTGTTGCTGTCAATAGATAGAGAGAGATGGGGAGAATAGAAGTCCTGGATAGTGTGAATATAATAAGTGTGGTTTTAATTCTTCTGAGGCAGGAATGCTAACCACTATTATAAATGTAATTCTCATTTAGTATTTGGGTGATAACCTCTTGTAAACTGTAGATTATATTCACCAATGGTTCCTTTTCTTCTGAATACTTCTTAGCAGCCATCACAGCTGGTGACATTTCATACTTCTGTAGATGGTGTAAACAGGTAGTTTTTAAAAACACACTGGGGGTAATTAAGAGTTGATCACAGCAGCAAGTTTATTAGCAGTTGGGCAAAACCATGGCCCTCATTCCGAGTTGATCGCTCGCAAGGCGAATTTAGCAGAGTTGCTCACGCTAAGCCTACGCCTACTGGGAGTGTATCTTAGCTTCTTAAAATTGCGACCGATGTATTCGCAATATTGCGATTACAAACTACTTAGCAGTTTCAGAGTAGCTTCAGACTTACTCGGTATCTGCGATCAGTTCAGTGCTTGTCGTTCCTGGTTTGACGTCATAAACACACCCAGCGTTCGCCCAGACACTCCCCCGTTTCTCCGGCCACTCCTGCGTTTTTTCCGGAAACGGTAGCGTTTTTATCCACACGCCCCTAAAACGCCGTGTTTCCGCCCAGTAACACCCATTTCCTGTCAATCACACTACGATCGCCGGAGCGAAGAAAAAGCCGTGAGTAAAAATACTATCTTCATGGTAAAATTACTTGGCGCAGTCGCAGTGCGATTATTGCGCATGCGTACTAAGCGGAATTTCACTGCGATGCGATGAAAATTACCGAGCGAACGACTCGGAATGAGGGCCAATGTGCACTGCAGGGGTGGGGCAGATATAACATTTGCTGAGAGAGTTAGATTTGGGTGGGTTATATTGTTTCTGTGCAGGGTAAATACTGGTTGCTATATTTTTACACTGCAATTTAGATTCCAGTTTGAACACACCCCACCCAAATCTAACTCTCTCTGCAAATGTTATATCTGCCCCCCCCCCCCCCCTGCAGTGCACATGGTTTTGCCCAACTGCTAACAAATGTGCTTCTGCAATCAACTCTGAATTAGGGCCCTCATTCCGAGTTGTTTGCTAGCTGCTTTCATTCGCAGCGTAGCGATCAGGCTAAAAATCGGCATTTCTTCGCATGCGTATGGGCAGCAGTACGCACGCATAAAGTACTTTCACACAAAACTATGGTGTTTTACACAAGGTCAAGCAAAGCTTTTCAGTCGCTCTGCTGATCGTTGAGTGATTGACAGGAAGTGGATGTTTCTGGGTGGTAACTGAGCGTTTTCCGGGAGTGTGCTAAAAAACGCAGGCGTGTCAGGTGAAAACGCAGGCGTGCCTGGGGAAACGGGGGAGTGGCAGGCCAAACGCAGGGCGTGTATGTGACGTCAAAGCAGGAACTAAACTGTCTGCAGTGATCGCACGGAAGGTTTGGAGCTACTCAGAAACAGCATGAAAAAATTTTCGAGCAGTTTTGCTAACCTTTCGTTCGCACTTCTGCTAAGCTAAAATACACTCCCAGAGGGAGGCGGCTTAGTGTGTGCACTGCTGCTAAAAGCAGCTAGCGAGCGATCAACTCAAGGCCCGATGTTATGTGTGTTCTTTACACTGTAGAATCTGATAAAGAGGTGGACACAGACTTAGCATGACTTAGAATGTTATATGGATAGCAATGTATACTTTATCCTTAATGTTTTATCTGCATATTGACCTGGGGTATAAAATCATATGTAGACAATCCACAGGTGTGAGGTGTGGAGATAATACAGAACTTACTGTATGTAGACAGTGTCAAAACTGTGGAAATTTGTGTTCCCAGACTGGTGCTTATATATACAGTGGCTGTTGAGTACAGGAATCTTAGTGGCTTTAAAAAGTTCCTGCACAGTTATAGGAAGAAGACTGAATGATTAAGGCTGGATGCTGATCAGTTTTGCTAGGTACTGTACTAGTATTAATTATTCTGGATGCTGGGCTAGGAAAGGCTGAGTTGAGATCCTTGCTGGGAATTGCTATGCTAGATACTATGATGGGATCAATTAAGATGATTACCAGGCTGGGACTCGTTTTGGTGGATCCCAGGCTGGGATTAGCTATGCTCAATGCCAGACTGCGACTGACTAAGCAGTGTGGTGACCCTGGTGACTGACTGGAACCAGTAGTGCTGCATACCAAGATAGAACTAGTGTCCAATTTAACCAGGCTGGTTGGGAGATTTGGAGCCAAGGGGCATGGCAGAATAGCAATGTAGTACAGGCAACTCTTGAGTGCACCAGGAAGGCCTTTTATACCACTTACTGTACTGGGAGTGATAGATTATATCACATTACTTGGTCCTATTGCACGATTGCTGGTTTTGTGGTCAGCTGACCTGTTTCCAAGATGGCTGCACCTAGCATAATAAACTAGCTGGAAAAACAGTGAAAAAGATGCTTGAGAGAGGCCTGACCCAGACACAATAACAGTGAACAGCCATTGATACCCACAGATTGAGCCGCACACAGTGTGGCTCCATCACAAACGTGCACTCCTAGCGGGACTAGGTAATCCATCGCCTAGCCCCGCTATGGGACTGCACAGAGATGCTCCGATTGTAGTGAATGGGATGTGTGCGTGCCGCACCCAGCAACAGACTGAGCCACGATTAGCATGTCTCCATCTGTAAAAAGTGACACTATCTCCACTGGAGGAGTCATGCCCATCTCACAGGTAAGTGACAAGTTGTCTGCTGCCACTTCCTGAAAATATCCCACCACTTAAGGGTTGACCCCGGACACCTTTTCAGTTTTTGAGGGTACTTGTCAAGGAAGGCATAACGGAGTTAAGTGTCATGATCATCTGTGGAATACATTTTTGACCATATGAAAAGAGTAGAGTATATCACACTCAGGTGCTGAAGCGACTGTACTCAGGTGCCCACTCAAAGAAGCTTCACCTAACTTCACAAATAATATCATACAAAAACAAAATAGAATGGGTACAATTAAGTTACAAGCGCCATCAAAACTCTATTGCTATCTTTATTTAGAATGGAAATTGTGTTCATGAGTACTTCTCCTTCACATAATGCACAGCCTACATTAATCCAAGGCTCAATGGAAACATAAAACAAAGACAAAACACATCATGGTGTAGTATGTCCAAAAAAATGTAAACAGTGTGACCAAAAGTCCCTCTATGTCTATCTGGAATAGATGTTTGTGTTGATAGGTTTAAATTCATCTATCTTTGGTGGCGTAACATTCTCACTCAGTGACCGCAAAAGATAAATGTTTCAAGGTTTCTTTGCTATGGATCCCATAATTGGGTCATGTGTTATCCTGTTAATTAAAGAAGTAGGTGACTGTGGAGTGTCTCCAAATGATTTCTCTATGAAGACAAGGAGGTGCATGCCCCAACTCACACTTTTGTATGTATATTCATGTGTATAAAGGTATCTTTACTCCACCATGTGCGATTAGTGTAGGGTAAATTGGATAAGCATACCCCACTCACAATGAAATGGGTTGTTACTATCTCATCAAGGTTCCTTTATACTTGGGAAACATACAGTAGGTACTCCCTTTTGCACACAAAAAAATCAAATGCAGTCATAATCCATCAAGGAAAAGGGGGTACAGTATATTAAAAGTCCAAAGAATTCATAAGAAAAAAAAACATTTAAAAAATATATAAAAATACATAAAATATTAATTGAGGGCATGTACTGGGCAAAATCACAACCACAACCACAGAGGTGAGTGAAAAAAATGGTAAAAAATGGTGTCGGGCATCTGGACTGCCCACTCACAAAACACCTAAAGAGACCAGAGGTGGAGTCCAAAATTGATGTGCCACGTAGTACAGATGAGCCCCTGTGTAGTGTTCCAATGCATTTTGAACCTGTTAGATTCTTCCTCAGGGGATACAGAGAGGAGCAACTGAGGAGGTACTTATACCCCCTTTCCAGTTATTACAGAAAGTGATCTCACTCCTATTTGCACATCAATGGTGAACCTATTTCTGGTACATATATAATCTGTCTGATTTGTAAACATGGGGTGCCAATATTTTTTTCTATTTTTCTATCAGCCTCCAGGTGCCGAGGAGATCCAATTCCAGGCTCTGGAATGCAAACAGTGAGGTGGAATGCACGTGCACTTCCGGCGCAGCGTCCACCTTGGGCGTGCAGTTTCTGTGGCTGTCCCCGGCCGCCGGAGTGATGTACTTCCGGCAGTTGGAACACAAACTGCAAGGTGGAATGCACATGCACTTCTGGCATGGTGCCCAATTCCAATTCACGTCATGGTTTTTTATCATTTCCTTACTTCACTACATGCTAATAATACAAGAGATGTTGTCCTCTACATGTATTGACAATATCAGGTGTTATGCATTTAAAAATAGAATGTTTTAGTACCAGAAATGGGTTCACCATTGATGTGTCATTAGGAGTGAGATCACTTCCTGTAATAATTGGAAAGGGGGTATAAGTACCTCTCTGTGTATGCCTGAGGAAGAATCTAGCAGGTTCAAAATGCTTTGGAACACTACACAGAGGCTCATCTGTACTATGTGGCACATCAATTTTGTGCTCCACCTTTGTTCCATCTAGGTGTGTGGTGAGTAGGCAGACCGGATGCCTGACACCATTTTTACCATCTTTTTCACCTCTGTGGTTGTTCCTGTGATTTTGTCAATATATGCCCTCAATTAATATTTTATGTATTTTTATATGTTTTAAATGTTTTTTCTTATGAATACTATGGACTTTTAATATACTGTACCCCCTTTTTTCTTGATGGATTATGACTGCATTTAAAAATTTTGCTCAAAAGGGAGCACCTATGTTTCCCAATTATAAAGAAACCTTAATGAGATAGTAACAACCCATTTCATTGTGAGTGGGGTATGCTTATCCAATTTACCCTACACTAATTGCATATGGTGGAGTAAAGATACCTTTATACACATGAATATACATCCAAAAGTGTTAGCTGGGGCACGCACCTCCTTGTCTTCATAGAGAAATCATTTGTAGACATTCCATAGTCACCTACTTCTTTAATTAATGTGATAATACATGACCCAACTATGGGATCCATAGCAAAGAAACCTTGAAACATTTATCTTTTGCGGTCACCAAGTGAGTATGGTACGCCACTAAAGATAGATGAATTTACACCTATCAACACAAACATCTATTCCGGATAGACATAGAGGGACTTTTGGTCACACTGTTTACATTTTTTTTACATACTACACCAAGATGTGTTTTGTTTTTGTTGTATGGTGCCATTAAGCCTTGGATTAATGAAGCCGTGCCTTATGTTAAGGAGAAGTACTTACATCCTCATGAACACAACTTCTATACTAAAAAAGGGAAATAATAGAGTTTTGATAGCGCTTGTAAATTTATTGTACCCATTCTACTTTGTTTTTGTAATTTTTGACTATATCCCTTACTGATGAAGAGGTACTGAGTTTGACCATAATGGCAATGACAGTCCAAAATCTTCTCCACTTCAAACTCCACTCCACAACGTGTTTGATACTTGGATATTTAAGGTGTAAATAGCTGAAATCGGTTTAAGACAAGAAGTTGCAGTAAGGAAATGTGGAATGAGCTTGGTACTCATAGAAAAAAGTAAAGTTTTATTGACAGGTACAAAAATAAACAGTGGTAGAAACAATATGCATTCAATTTACATTTCAGGTTTGGATAAACAGATCATAAATCATGAACAAAGGCAAAAGATGGAAGGCATTGAAGAGACCCGAAGGGGCTTAGCAGAGAGCACATATCATAGAACAAAGCATGATAACACATCAGGGGTGTTGAACAGTAGAACACATGTGCTATATTAAAGAGAGACATATTTAAGGCAAATAAGTAGTTCAGCAAAGAGACAGGGAGCCATTATCAAAAGACATTGAACCCTGGAAAGGTTCACCCTTATTAAGCAATTCTAAATTGTACCAGGAGGTTGTATGAAAACTACACCACAATGCAACTTTCAGAACACCACACAGAGTGTGGATATAGGGTAGCCAAATGTCAAAAAAGCCTCACTATTTTAATTTCTTTCTGTAAAAAGGTCTCCATCCAGTCCATAAAAAAACAAAAATAGTATCCTAGGATGAACCAGATTTATAGAAACAGGATCAGGGGAGATCCATTTCGATAATATCATCTTTTTGGTGGCAGCCACCAGTTTGATTAACAATAGTCGGTTGCCTTTGGATAATGTAGCAGAATATTCCTTATCATTAAAACCCCAGAAAGCTCAGGTATTATCAACTAGAAACTTATGCTTTAGTTGAGTAGTAATAAAATCTTGGAGGCTGAGCCACAAGGCTTGAACCCGGGGACAATACCAAAGACAGTGCAGGAGGTCAGCATACGGCCCAGCACATTTGTAACAATCGGCAGTTTCTTCTTCGCCAATGAGAAACTTCAATTTGAGGGTGAAATAAACTCTGTGTATTATCTTCTGATGCATTTCTGCATAAGACATCGAAATAAGTTGTTTATTCAAAAATAGATGTGCTGAGATAATGGATTGCATGGTTAGAGAAGGAAAGTCAGATTTCCATTTTAACATACTAACAGTGCCAGAATCTAAATTTAATATAGGCCTAATAAAGGAATATATAGAAGAGGTGGTAAAGGAACTACCAGCAGATCTATTGAAAGCCTTAACAATAAGACGAAATCTATCTATTTCACAAAGTGTCTGTAAGACATTCTGAATATATCAATATGCCTGCAGATATGGGAAAAGTGGTATGATAATGTGTGGAAACTTCGCTTGCAGTTGAGTAAGTGTAAATATAGAACAATGTTCAGACTGAAAAATTGATATATATAATGAAGGCCCACAGTATACCAGGTCTTGAAAATAGGGAAAGATTTATATGGGGGTAAACCCAGATTATCCCACTAAGGTAAAAAGATTGAAACATATTTGGATATCTTCATCATGGAGCGGGAGTGTCCTCCATGCTAGACACATAGATTGAAGCAATGGGTGATCAGTGACCTCGAGAGGTAATGATTGCAGATGAGTGTGTAAAAGAGCAACAAGACTCCAATTTGGGACAAATGCTTGTTCCATGTTGTAAACAGTGTATGCATTGGATCCTGAGATCCAATCAAGAGCAATTCTATAATTAGCAGACATAGCATAAGAGCGGAGACAGGGAAGGTTGATTTTCCCCCTAATTCCTTCTTTTGTTGTAATTTATAGAGGGATATTTGAGGTCTTTTGCCTGCCCATATAAATCTTGTTAAGGCACTATTCAGAGCGGTTATGGCTTTTTTGGTTGGAAGTATCGGGAGCATATGTAGTATATAAAGGAATCTTGGGAAGCATATCATTTTAAACAAGTGACTTCTGCCCATATAGGATAAGGGTAGGTGAGCCCAACAGGTCATATCTGCGAGAGTTTTCGAGAATAAGGGGTCATAGTTAAGATCATATAGTAGGGAGTGGTGGGAGCAGATTTTGATACCCAAATATGTCACGAGGTGCCCAGCGAAATGGAAAGGAGGACCCCCACCCCAACTTTGCTTGTGGAAAGAAGGCCAGCACCTCCATTTTGGAAAAGTTAATTTTAAATCCTGCCACCAATTCAAAAGAATTTAATAGGGAAGTTACCAGGGGCATCACCAGTTTAGGGTTAGCAAAATAAAGTAAGAGATCATCAGCAAATGACGAGAATTTAATCTCAGAATGAGCTATCTGTATGCCTTGCCATCTAGTTTCCTTGAGGAAATGTTGTAAGAGGGGACCTAAGGCTAAATTAAATAAGAGAGGGGAAAGGGGAAAGCCCTGTTTAGTACCTCTATACAAACTAAAGGGGCGTGTGTTTAAGGCGTTGATAGTCAGAAAGGCTTTAGGTTGATGATAGGGAGCATTGAATACATGAATAAAATCTGGACCACAGCCTTGATAATGAAAAATATGAGTTAGGTGAGCCCAGGAAACTCTGTCAAAAGGCTTTATCAGCGTCACAGCTCAAAACAATATTATCTAGTTCCCGACCTTCATGCGTTTTCATCACAGCAGCTAAAAATGTACGTACATTAGTGGTGGTTTTTAACGAAGCCAGTCTGTGCAGGATGTAAAGCTTGGGCAACACTAATTGAAGACGGGAGGCCAATAATTTTGTGAATATTTTAAAAGCTTGTTGTAAAAGAGAGACTGCTCTATAAGACGCAACCAGCTCATGATTTTTGTTAGGCTTAGGAAGGACTATTATGCGGGCCGCATTAAAGTCAGGAGGGGCTGCATGACCTTGGAGAATAGAATTATGCAATTTGGTAAGGTAGGGAAGCAGCTTTGGGGAAAGACGTTTGTAGTACGCTGCAGAGAACCCATCAGGGCCAGGAGTCTTAGCGGTGGTGAGAGACTTAATAATTAAGGCAATTTTGTCATCAGTGATGGGAGAAAGTAAACATTCCCTGTCTTCCATGTCAAGCTTAGGGAGACCCGCTTGGAGAAGAAAATCCAAACCTCATCTGGGAAATCTAGAGGGGCCTGATAAAAAGTCTCAAAAAATGATAGAAATTCCTTGTTAATTCTATGAGGATGGGTAGTAAGTAAACCTTTAGGGTCTCGAATTGCAAGAATTGGCTTTTTAACAGTTGTGAATTTCACCATAGTCGCCAATAACTTTCCGGGCCTATTACCCCAATGAAAATATTTATTTATCTGAAAGTTTGGCTCATATTGACTTGTTCGGTGCATAAATTGTCATATATGGATTTGTCGTCCCTATAGGAAGACCTGTTAATGTCAGTGAGGTCAGTCAACAAGACAGAGTAGGCAGAGGTTACAGCAGTTGAGGCGAAGGCAAAACTGTCCCTAAGTTGTTTTCTTTTTACCAGCCACATATGACAACACTTGCCCCCTCAACACTGGTTTCGAAGCCTGCCAGAATAAGTTTATGTCAGTCTCGTGAACTAGATTATCAACAGAATAATTTCTAAACATCTGAGATAAATAATTTTTAAAATCCAACGAATGGGCAAGGTAATCACGGAACCTCTAATTGAAGGAGGTAGTGCAGGAGGTGCCTAATTCAGCAGATAACCATATCGGGGCATGATCCAATATCAATATATCAGCAATATCAACATCCTGAATATGGTGCAGTAATGTGTTAGACATGAGCCAATAATACAAACTGGAGAAGGAATGGTGTGGATTAGAGAAAAATGAATATTCTCTAGAGACCGGGTGTAGGTAGCACCAGGGGTCAATTGAAGGGACTCAATAAGCAGAGAAATGGGTGGGGGCGCAATATGTCTGCAGTCCACTCGTCGAGGACCACCAGATACATCCAACAAGGGGTCTAAAGGAACATTAAAATCGCCTCCCATAATAAGAGGTCCTCCCACCCAGGTCTGCAATTTTATGTAGATATCAGAGAAAAAAGGTAGCGCTGGGACCTGTGGGAGCATAAATACAGGCGAAAGTGAAAATCTCTCCTTCTATGGTCACTTTCAAAAAGATAAATCTACCCTCCTGATCTATCCACTCATCCGTGACAGTATACTGAAGGGAGGTACTGAACAATATCAACACTCCACGTGTTTTTGTGGTAACAGAGGCACTACAAAATTCCTTAACCCACCTATCTTTTAAAGAATTTGGGTCAGATAGCTTCCAGTGCATCTCTTGTAGGAAGACAACATCAGGCCGGAATTTGTTAATATGGGTTAACACATTTTTTCTCTAAACTGGCATATTCAAGCCCTCCACATTCCAGGACAATAATTTGAAATTATGTTTAGTGGTTGTGAGCATCAAACTATTTAACTGGGCCATTAGTATTAACCAATGCCAATTCTGGGGAACTTAAAAGAAGCAAACCACGCAATTGACTTCCTTAGTCTGTCCCAGTGAGCAGACATAGATGTTAAAGAACCACCAAACGCAAAGTCAAATAAGTAAAAGAAAATAAAGAACCTGAAATGTGATGAAACAGTGAAAACATGTAACATAGAAAACCTGTCAAGATTAACATATTTTGTCTGAACCCGGGATGGCAGCTTCCAAGGCTGTCTAAAATTTAAAAATGCAACATAGCAGGTAAGGGCGAGAACAGTAGAACATTAGCAACACATAGATATAGACACCCCAACGCCGTAGGGGCCAGCTGTAAATGGAATATTAACTAGAGTACAGCAACACAAACAACAAAAATAAAAACAAAAACATGAAAAACACATTATACAGCATAAATTTTGAAAAACAATGAGGTAAATTAGCTGCAGAAGATACTTATCAGTACCCAAAGATCAGTCATTGTCATCCACCATGGAATGAGGAGAGGATGAAGCTAATGAGGAGAGGAAGTTCTGAGCAGCAGATGGAGAGTCAAAGTAGAAAGGCTTGCCATTCCTGAGAACTCTCAACTTTGCCGGGTAGAGAAGGGCAAAATGGATGTTTTTACAAAAAAGTTCCTTGCAGATGGGCGAGAATTCCCTTGAGACTCGAAATGAAAAATTCCTGGAATAACAGCAACTTTTCACCCTCATAGTTGAGATCAGCAGATTTACGATAGGCATCCATTATTCTAAGCTTATGCAGATAATTCAAAAGCTTGAAGATGACTGGCCTGGGACGTTGCCTGGTAGAAGAGCGATCTGGTCCAATGCGGTGTGCCCGTTCCACCTGAATGGGGGAGGACGCATTCCAGAGGTATGCCCAGAGCTTCTGGCAACCAGATAGACACCAAGGAGTATAAATCCCTCGGTCTAACTGATTCTGGCAGGCCAATCAGCCGTATATTATTTCTCAATTGCTATTTTCCAGGTCCCCCAGCTTATCGCCAAAGGCTGTGATAACAGCTTCCTGAGTCTGCAATTGGAACCTGGCTTCAGTGAGCTCATCTTCCAGCGTGGAAATATGTTCCTCTGCCTCCGCAAGACACGCAGTATGTTGAGAGAGTTGTGCCGCTGCGGAATTAATAGCTTCAGTGAGTGGAGCCAACTTTATATCAAGTAACGGAGAAATAATATTGGAAATCTCTTTAGCTCGTTGAACAGAGAGAGCACTGTATTTGTTGGAAGTGAATAATGCATCAATAGAGTCATCCTGATGCGGAGACACTGGAGAAGTGGGAGTCTTAGATACAGGAGCCATATCATTGCTACGGGATGTTTGAGAACACCTGGGTATTTTGGGCGCTTTAGCAACAAAGTTTTCCATGGTGAGGTAGTACAAAATAGGTAGAGGTCCTACCACGTTGAGGGGAGAGAAATAATCAGATATCCACAAAATATAGGGAATGTGGGTAGAGTGCTAGCAAAAACACAATAGAACTGAACTGAACCGGTCAGCTGAGTGGTAATGGATGCTGCTGTACAGGTATAGGTGCCGCTGTGCAAAATAGCTGAGTGGTAATTGGTGCTGCTGTACAGGTGTAGGTGCCGCTGTACAGAGTAGCTGAGTGGTAACAAGTGCTGCTGTACAGGTACAGGTGCCGCCGTACAACATAGCTGAGTGGCAATAGGTGCTGCTGTACAGGTACAGGTGCTTCCTTGCAGAGTAACTGAGCAGAAATAGATGCTGCTGTACAGGTACAGGTGCTGCGGAGCAAAGTTGCTGAGTGGCAATAGGTGCTGCTGCACAGGTACAGGTGCGACTGTGCAGAGTAACTGAGCAGAAAGAGATGCTGCTGTACAGGTACAGGTGCTGTGGTACAAAGTAGCTGAGGGGTAATAGGAGCTGCTGTACAGGTACAGGTGCTGTGGTGCAAAGTAGCTGAGTGGTAATAGGAGCTGCTGTACAGGTTACCGGTGCTTCCGTACAAAGTAGCTGAGTGGCAATAGGTGCTGCTGTACATGTATAGGTGTGACAGTGCAGAGTAACTGAGTGGTGATAAATGCTGCTGCACAGGTACAGGTGCTGTAGTCCAAAGTAGCTGAATGGTAATAGGAGTTGTTGTAAAGGTACAGGTGCTGTCATACAAAGTAGCTGAGTGGTAATAGATGCTGCTGTACAGGTTACCGGTGCTTCCGTACAAAGTAGCTGAGTGGCAATAGGTGCTGCTGTACAAAGTAGCTGAATGGTAATAGATGCTGCTGTACAGGTTACCGGTGCTTCCGTACAAAGTAGCTGAGTGGCAATAGGTGCCGCTGTAAAGGTACAGGTGCTGCTGTGGAGAGTAGCTGAGCAGTAATAGGTGTTGTTGTACAAAGTAGCTGAGTGGAATAAAGTGCTGCTGTACAGAGTAGCTGAGTGGAATAAAGTGCTGCTGTACAGAGTAGCTGAGTGTTAATATGTGCTGCAATACAGACAGAGGTGCTGATAGACAAAGTACATGGAATGTGGGTAGAGTGCCAGCAACAGTGGCGGCAGATCACTAAGCTGTGTAGCTAGGTAACAGGTGCTGCTGTGTGGAGAAGTCCAAAATGGTGCCTCAGGATGGGGGGGACTATGTGAGCCCAGAGGAGATGCAACGCACAGCGCTGAGGGAGGGAGAGAGGATGCCTTCAATCACCCGTGTAGCCATGCAAACCCCCAGCAGCGGCGGGCAGACTGTGACCAGCACTGAGTCTGCCGCCAGGAGAGGTCAAGCACCACGAGGAGAGGGGTGCGGGAGGGAAAGCCAGCCGCATCTCGGATCTCATGGCCATGCTTCCGGCGGTACTTGGAGCAGGGAGCCGGTGCCATCCGCCCACATTTCACCTGTGCTATCCTGGGCTGTTCCATCTTCACCCTGAGCACGGAGTAGGTGACAGGGACCCCAAGACCGATGATAAGGGCCAGGGGCTCGAGTCCTCTGGTAATGTGCGTCCGCTATGTTGGGCCTGACCACCGGAAGCCGGGCTGTCCATCATTTTCTATCTACAAATATCTTGTAGTGAGCAGAGACTTTTCTTTCAAAAAAGAGTGGAAGTCTCTCCAGTGTTTAGCATAATTCTGCAAGGTGCAAGTGGTTAGTGGTACATCACTTGGGGTCCGCAGCTGAAAATCTGGTACTCACGTATGTTGACAATAGACTGTGTACAAAGGAGTGGTATCGGTAGCAGAATAATAGCAGAAGTTGTGGGTGATGCCCATGGTAATAACTCCACCCGGTAAACTTGAGAAGAGTAAATGTATAATCTGAGGAAAGTTTCAAGGTCTTTGATCACCCTCTCGGTCTGGCCGAAGGTTTGCAGATGGCAAGCAGATATGTAAATTTTATTTATAATGCTAGACGTAAGGTTTTCCAGATTTTGTCCACAAATTGTACACCCCTATCAGAGATAATTTCAGAAGGAACACCATGAAGTTGGAATATCTCGCAAAGAAAGATCTGAGCTAATTCAATTGCAGAGATGTGCTTGGCTGGAACTGGTCACACCCGGCTATCACTCTATAGACTTCAATGAGTGCACAAGCATATGCACGTACACATAGTTACAGGCACACTTGCCATGCCTTTGCAGCAATGATGAGCATGGCTACATCTGTAGTAAAGATAGTAGCTCTTCTTACCCTATTGAATAGTTCTGTAATTAATGGAAGAAGGTACCCATTCTGATTGTTATATAATTTAGACCACAATAGTCTATATACAGTATGGTCAAAGACCTCCATTGTTTTGTTACAAAAAAGAATCCAGTGGCAGCAAAATACATAGCAGCCAGGAAAACAGCACACATGTCCAGGGTTTTGTGAAATCTAGCCGTGGCTAGTTTTATTGTGTAGTACATAAAACAAAACATAAAAATAAATCTTAGCCCATCTGGGCACTAACTGAACATAAATTCCCTCTCTCAGGATAGTAGGACTTAATGCCCCTACTACAAACACAGGAATATGCACAGTACTTACAGTACAGTCAGGTCCTCAGGCCCTGAGCCAAGCCCTGACATAGTTTTTATCAGCCTCTTACAGGTGCAGGCACTACATTTTCTTACTCTCAGACTGAAGGCCTAAACATTTGAAATGGGATGGAACCCTCCCTTCTCTCTCACATCCATTTAGTAAAACAGACAATTCCTGGGGTTTTAAAATACATAGGCCAGAAACCTGGGACAAACATATCTCCCGTTTCTCAATTTTCCACTGCTTCTATCACATTTTACATTTTCCTATACTGATGATGCTTGGCTAGCATATTCCAATCAGTATCCCCCATGCCCTGTTTGAATTCAATAGTATTTTCTAAAACTGAGTGGAATATTTTCAGTAGGTTTTCAAGTTTCATTTCTTGGGTTATTGTCAAATTCCTTAGTAAAACCATATAAACATAATGACAGTGAATTCAGTATTTGGACTTGTCACTCCAAAAAAAAGGGTGGCCCGCATAATTGTAGAATGTTTGGGGGCACTTTTATAACATATAATTAAAATGTGACATGAATTATCTATATTATCATCTGTAACCATCCTATTTCTTTTGTAACTGAATTATGGGTACAGGGGAATTGGATTTCTGAATCTGTGCAACAGCTGCTGGTGGGGGTACCACTGGAGAGGCCTGAAGTTCATCCAACCTAGCTTGTATAACTGCCAGCGGTCTTTGTAAGGCTTAAACTGAATGAATAAGTGCTACTTATTTTACCTTCCCCTGAGCCTTTGCGGGGTCCATTATTTTTCAAGGTAGGTGATTTTTTTAACACTTGTATAACTTAAAGAAAAGACATATACTGAACCCCAGTTTCAGAGACATTACAGAAAACTATAGTAAGCATCAATGTATATAGATGAGATGCTCAACTGTGGGTGTATTGTACTGAGGCACAAATGATATCCAGTATGCTAACTGTGCTGCATAGTTAGTATTTTTGAGATAATCTGAGGCAAACTGCAGATTACCTTTTTTCTGTCAAATTCAATGTAGCCATAACAATAGTTGACAACTCATACATCAGTAAAAAGGTAGAAAGAGGTAGTTTTTAATGAAACACTGTGACGTGTGATCTTTACACCATAGAACCTGATTTTGAGATGGACATGGATTGAGCATGACTTAGACTCTGCCATGGGTAGCAATGTGTACTTTTTACTAAATACTTCTTCTGAATGGTGAGTAGGGGTATAAAATAGCACAGAGTCAAGCAGATGTAGACAAGGAAGGGACATGAAGTGTGGAGATAATGTAAAACCTCTGGTAAGAGAGCTGGTGGGGGAGGGGGATTATAGATATACAAGGACAGCAGAGAGGAAGATCCCGAATATACTCAGAGGATACTGCATGTCACTGAACAATCAAGCCTTCATAGTGAGTAAGAGACAATGGGAGCATCAAATCTACTGAGTGGAGTAAAAGAGCTTTGTTCCAGGAGTAACTGACCAATGGAGAAGTAGCTGCAAGTGTACAGGGTAAGTGGTCATGTTATGAGGCAAATTATGATTTGGGGGCATTTGCTGGTGGAAAAGCTTGCAAAGCACACAATGTGAGCCAGCAGAGAAAAGGCAAGCAAGTTCTCCAACTCCAGCATAGCTCAGGAAGTCTGGGGAGAGTACAGCACCTAGAAAACAACTGTAGTCCCTGGGGGATGAGATTCCCACCTGATCACAGGTCCTGTAAGTAGTCCAGCTCATCTATGTATGTGTCCCAATGATGGCCATCCAACAGGATGCCAACATGCGAGCAATTACAGGCCCCAAATGTAAGCCCAATTGTCAAGCAGAATGGAATCCATATGCAGCCGCAGGGACCCAGAGGTTCTCGTGCACATGCCTGAGAAACACCGCTATCAATGGAGGCCAATCATGCAGGCACTGAACAACATGGTCTGTCTCTCGGGAAGTACAAGGGTGGGACCTTGTCCAAGGAGTCCTCTGGAACAACTGCCAATCAGCCAGTTAGCAGCGGATCAAGGCACGCTCCCTAGATGGTACTATGTGGATGGGCAGTGAGGATCCACACAGTGGGCCTCTGAAGGACGGATGAGGAGACCGTCTGTATCAGGGTGATATGTGCTGGGGACATCAGTCCCATTGGTATGCGGTTTTCATAAGGTGTTATGGTGAAGCCGGTGTAGATAGTAACACTGGAAGGTCAGCAGAAAAGGTGTTTATCACTGGCATAAAGCAGGAGCTCGGACACCATGCATCTGCTTCCTCCCTAATTTTATCTATTTAAAAAAAAATGTTTTGGGCTTTTCCTATGTAATGTTTAAATTCATATTATGTAATACTGTCCATTTTATCTCAGTACTACTCATATGGAAACTCTAAACTTGACAAAACCCAACAGCTCAAAGTATTTTTCTGGGAAAGTTGGTAATTCCCTGGTTGTACAGAAAACAGAGGTGATGCTATAATAAGTTTGCAGTACGATGACTTAACAGCACATTCGAGACATATTCTGTACACCAAGGTATCACACTCAGGAATATCTAGTAGATTTATTAAGTACTCCTCTCAGTGATCAGAGATCCTTTTTGGAGATTGCCTCGTTCAGTGTAAGGTATGTGTTTTTGAAATTTCACAGTCCATTATGTTTGACTTTCATGAACTATCCATATATCAGATTTTACTTTATTTTCATTAAATATATTCTATTTATTTAGTTTACATTTATTAATAATTTAGCATACTAATTAGATATTTCTTATCACTATAATTCAGTAATAATAGGCATTGAAATACGTTATTTCTGGAACAAATTTTTCTGGTTTTGGAAAAACCTATTAAATCTGCGTTACTGAGCATGAATTAAAAAATGAAGATTACTTAAACCTATTTTGCCTGTAAATTTTTTAAATTGAACACAAAAAAGTATTACTATAATATTACATAAATAAAATGGTGTACAAGCAATTTCAGACATAGTGGCATATTATGGAGTATGGTTCTGCTAAATTTGTGAACTTGATAATTTATTGAGCCATGTGTTGCTTAAAATTCTGGTAACAAAAACGGCAGCTTTTCACAAAAACAGCAGCTTTTTACAGAATTCCGACTCATTAGTCAGACTGCAGAAAAAAAAGTGAAGGATACACAGTTTAAAGAAAGTTTAGAAAAGTCTTACATTTGTGCCTGACCGAATAATGCAATATGTGTTTTTTTGTTTGGTTGTTTTATTTGCATATTGTATGTACAGTAGAAAACTGTGCAGTGCTCCAATGTTCCTCACTACAATTTCTCATTATAGTCAGTAATATCTAGGCTATAAATATTAATGATTTAATTCAAAATGTATGTTATGCCTGGTCAGGACACATTCTGTGAATATAGTTGCAATTTTTGTAGACGTGGTGCTACCACTTTGACTTGTGTTTTTAATTTAGTTTATGGGTAGCTATGAGGTATGAGGTGCTGCTGGTGTTATCACAGATGGTGCTATTATGCTGTTAAACTACTAATAATTTATGTTCAAAAGCCTGTGTGTATCTAAGCAAAACAATGTCTTTGTGTACCAAAACACACACAAAAAAAATGAATTAAATGGCTGACACTTCAGCTAGTTTCCCAGTTATAAAATATATTAATCAATCATATAGATAAAAATAATTCTGTTGAAATCAGTGTATATTTGATTTTATAAAAAGACGGTATAATATTCTGTACTGGACTTGACATAAAATAATAAGTGAGTGGAAACCAGCAATAAAGATGGGATTACAAGAAACTTCTCTTCTATTGTTTGGCTGGAGGTGCTCCCAGGAACCGAATACACTGTACTCATCAAAGGTAATATTCGGCAAAGGCCAATTATAGAAAGCATATTACTTTTTGGGGCAATCTTTTCTTAGAAGAAATTATATAATAATGATCTTAAAACATAACTTCTATTAAAGTTTTCCTTTAAAAAACTGGGGTTCTGCAGAACAACATTAATAATAAAGTTCACTTTTTAATACCTACACCCATAAGTATTCAAAAGGCTAATGCAGTCACATAAACAGATACACTGTACGTCTAAGTGAATAAATTGTCTTGTGGTGATGCAGTGTATTTCCCTTGAATTGGCAAAAGAAAAGTCCGGGTGGATTATAATTAACTAGGAAATCGTATGGTGTAGATAATAGTGTTCATTCTAGCGCCCTATACCTGTCACATACCGTGCAGTTCCTCTTTCCTACCTGGGGTGTCACTCTCTGCTCTGGTGCTTCTAGCACACTCTGGTCTGTATCTCAGTGCAGGGATACAGATTGGGGCAGTACGAATGGTGATATTGTTAGCATTACTGCCTTAAAGCACTGAGGTCATGGGTTTGATTCCCACCGTGGCCCTAACTGTGTGGAGTTTGTATATTCTCTCCGTACTTGTGTGGGTTTCCTCCGGGTACTCCGGTTTCCTCCCACCATCCAAAAATATACTGGTAGTTTAACTGGATCCCAACAAAAATTAACCCTAGCATGAATGTGTGTACATGTACATGTGGTAGTAAATATAGATTGTAAGCTACACTGGGGCAGGGACTGATGTGAATGGCCAAATATTCTCCGTAAAGCACTGCGGAATATGTGTGAGCTATATAAATAACTGGTAATAAATGAGAATGTGCTAGAAGCACCAGAGCAGAGAGCAACATCCCATGCAGGAAAGAGGAACTGCACAGGTTGTGACAGTTGCAGGGTGCTAGAATAAACTAGGTAAACTCTCTCTAAAGAATCAGCTCACATATGTGTGAAATAAGTCAACACAAAGTGCTCAAAAAAATCTAAGTAATCTTATGTGTATACCAGGACTATTGCATCTCATAAGACACAGGGCAAACGGACGTATGTACAGAGATCTTAATGATCCTCTGCGTGGGCTATATGTAGGTATCTCGGTGCTTCTCACATGAAAAAAATTATATATCACTGTGTAATAGAAACCTCCATAAGCAGACAAATGTTTAATTCGGGAACTCATAATGCTGCACAGTAGATGAGTAATGAGCAGTATTATAACACAAAAAACATAAAGCTTTTGGGTCTAACAGGGCACACATTTATCTGTTACTGTACGTAGATGCAACAAGCATGTGGGTCCAACCTGTTATTGCCAAATATCCTGTAAGCAGACAGTGGGCCTAATTCAGTGTGCATCACAAAAGCTAAATCTTCCTCTAATGGGCAAAACCATGCTGTACTGCAGGTGGGGCAGATGTATCATGTGCAGAGAGAGTTAGATTTGGGTGGGGTGTGTTCAAACTGAAATCTAAATTGCAGTGTAAAAATAAAGCAGCCAGTATTTACCCTGCAGAGAAACACTATAACCCACTCAAATCTAACTCTCTCTGCACATGTTACATCTGCCCCACCTGTAGTGCACATGGTTTTGCCCATTAGAGAATATCTGAATGCATAAGTAATATAATTTAATCTCTTAAAACAATATAGTCACATATTTTATAGAGATGAGCGGGTTCGGTTCCTCGGAATCCGAACCCGCCCGAACTTCAGGTTTTTTTACACGGGGCCGAGCGACTCGGATCTTCCCGCCTTGCTCGGTTAACCCGAGCGCGCCCGAACGTCATCATCCCGCTGTCGGATTCTCGAGAGGCTCGTATTCTATTGCGAGACTCGGATTCTATATAAGGAGCAGCGCGTCGCCGCCATTTTCACATGTGCATTGAGATTGATAGGGAGAGGACGTGGCTGGCGTCCTCTCCGTTTAGACTAGAGTACTAGAGAGAGACACAAATTTTGGGGAGCATATTATTAGGAGGAGTACTACTTGCTGCTGATAGTGTGACCAGTGACCACCAGTTTAATTAATCCGTTCTCTGCCTGATAAAAAACAATACACAGTGTGACACAGTCACATACCATATCTGTGCTCAGCCCAGTGTGCTGCATCATATGTAATACTGTATATCATTATCTGACTGTGCTGAGTGCTCACTGCTCACACAGCTTAATTGTGGGGGAGACTGGGGAGCAGTTATAGCAGGAGTACATATTTTAAGTACAGTGCACACTTTTGCTGCCAGAGTGCCACTGCCAGTGTGACTGACCAGTGACCACTAACCACCAGTATTGTGATTGTCTGCTGACCACCAGTATATTGTGATTGTCTGCCTGAAAAAGTTAAACACTCGTCGTGTGGTGTTTTTATAAACGCATTCTGCAGACAGTGTCCAGCAGGTCCGTCATTACATAATATATACCTGTCCGGCTGCAGTACTAGTGTGATATATATATATTTTAATTTTATCTCATTATCATCCAGTCTATATTAGCAGCAGACACAGTACGGTAGTCCACGGCTGTAGCTACCTCTGTGTCGGCAGTCGCTCGTCCATCCATAATTGTATACCACCTACCCGTGTTTTTTTTTTTCTATCTTCTTGATACTAGTAGCTTACTTTAGGAGTCTGCAGTGCTGAGTCTGACAGACAGTGTCCAGCAGGTCCGTCATTACATAATATATACCTGTCCGGCTGCAGTACTAGTGTGATATATATATATATTTTAATTTTATCTCATTATCATCCAGTCTATATTAGCAGCAGACACAGTACGGTAGTCCACGGCTGTAGCTACCTCTGTGTCGGCAGTCGCTCGTCATCCATAAGTATACTAGTATCCATCCATCTCCATTGTTTACCTGAGGTGCCTTTTAGTTGTGCCTATTAAAATATGGAGAACAAAAATGTTGAGGTTCCAAAAATAGGGAAAGATCAAGATCGACTTCCACCTCGTGCTGAAGCTGCTGCCACTAGTCATGGCCGAGACGATGAAATGCCAGCAACGTCGTCTGCCAAGGCCGATGCCCAATGTCATAGTACAGAGCATGTAAAATCCAAAACACCAAATATCAGTAAAAAAAGGACTCAAAAATCTAAAATAAAATTGTCGGAGGAGAAGCGTAAACTTGCCAATATGCCATTTACCACACGGAGTGGCAAGGAACGGCTGAGGCCCTGGCCTATGTTCATGGCTAGTGGTTCAGCTTCACATGATGATGGAAGCACTCAGCCTCTCGCTAGAAAAATGAAAAGACTCAAGCTGGCAAAAGCACAGCAAAGAACTGTGCGTTCTTCGAAATCCCAAATCCACAAGGAGAGTCCAATTGTGTCGGTTGCGATGCCTGACCTTCCCAACACTGGACGTGAAGAGCATGCACCTTCCACCATTTGCACGCCCCCTGCAAGTGCTGGAAGGAGCACCCGCAGTCCAGTTCCTGATAGTCAGATTGAAGATGTCAGTGTTGAAGTACACCAGGATGAGGAGGATATGGGTGTTGCTGGAGCTGGGGAGGAAATTGACAAGGAGGATTCTGATGGTGAGGTGGTTTGTTTAAGTCAGGCACCCGGGGAGACACCTGTTGTCCGTGGGAGGAATATGGCCATTGACATGCCTGGTGAAAATACCAAAAAAATCAGCTCTTCGGTGTGGAAGTATTTCAACAGAAATGCGGACAACATTTGTCAAGCCGTGTGTTGCCTTTGTCAAGCTGTAATAAGTAGGGGTAAGGACGTTAACCACCTCGGAACATCCTCCCTTATACGTCACCTGCAGCGCATTCATAATAAGTCAGTGACAAGTTCAAAAACTTTGGGCGACAGCGGAAGCAGTCCACTGACCAGTAAATCCCTTCCTCTTGTAACCAAGCTCACGCAAACCACCCCACCAACTCCCTCAGTGTCAATTTCCTCCTTCCCCAGGAATGCCAATAGTCCTGCAGGCCATGTCACTGGCAATTCTGACGAGTCCTCTCCTGCCTGGGATTCCTCCGATGCATCCTTGCGTGTAACGCCTACTGCTGCTGGTGCTGCTGTTGTTGCTGCTGGGAGTCGATGGTCATCCCAGAGGGGAAGTCGGAAGACCACTTGTACTACTTCCAGTAAGCAATTGACTGTCCAACAGTCCTTTGCGAGGAAGATGAAATATCACAGCAGTCATCCTGTTGCAAAGCGGATAACTGAGGCCTTGACAACTTTGTTGGTGTTAGACGTGCGTCCGGTATCCGCCGTTAGTTCACAGGGAACTAGACAATTTCTTGAGGTAGTGTGCCCCCGTTACCAAATACCATCTAGGTTCCACTTCTCTAGGCAGGCGATACCGAGAATGTACACGGACATCAGAAAAAGACTCACCAGTGTCCTAAAAAATGCAGTTGTACCCAATGTCCACTTAACCACGGACATGTGGACAAGTGGAGCAGGGCAGGGTCAGGACTATATGACTGTGACAGCCCACTGGGTAGATGTATGGACTCCCGCCGCAAGAACAGCAGCGGCGGCACCAGTAGCAGCATCTCGCAAACGCCAACTCTTTCCTAGGCAGGCTACGCTTTGTATCACCGGTTTCCAGAATACGCACACAGCTGAAAACCTCTTACGGCAACTGAGGAAGATCATCGCGGAATGGCTTACCCCAATTGGACTCTCCTGTGGATTTGTGGCATCGGACAACGCCAGCAATATTGTGTGTGCATTAAATATGGGCAAATTCCAGCACGTCCCATGTTTTGCACATACCTTGAATTTGGTGGTGCAGAATTATTTAAAAAACGAGAGGGGCGTGCAGGAGATGCTGTCGGTGGCCAGAAGAATTGTGGGACACTTTCGGCGTACAGGCACCACGTACAGAAGACTGGAGCACCACCAAAAACGCCTGAACCTGCCCTGCCATCATCTGAAGCAAGAAGTGGTAACGAGGTGGAATTCAACCCTATATGCTTCAGAGGTTGGAGGAGCAGCAAAAGGCCATTCAAGCCTATACAATTGAGCACGATATAGGAGGTGGAATGCACCTGTCTCAAGCGCAGTGGAGAATGATTTCAACGTTGTGCAAGGTTCTGCTGCCCTTTGAACTTGCCACACGTGAAGTCAGTTCAGACACTGCCAGCCTGAGTCAGGTCATTCCCCTCATCAGGCTTTTGCAGAAGAAGCTGGAGACATTGAAGGAGGAGCTAACACAGAGCGATTCCGCTAGGCATGTGGGACTTGTGGATGGAGCCCTTAATTCGCTTAACAAGGATTCACGGGTGGTCAATCTGTTGAAATCAGAGCACTACATTTTGGCCACCGTGCTCGATCCTAGATTTAAAACCTACCTTGGATCTCTCTTTCCGGCACACACAAGTCTGCTGGGGTTCAAAGACCTGCTGGTGAGAAAATTGTCAAGTCAAGCGGAACGCGACCTGTCAACATCTCCTCCTTCACATTCTCCCGCAACTGGGGGTGCGAGTAAAAGGCTCAGAATTCCGAGCCCACCCGCTGGCGGTGATGCAGGGCAGTCTGGAGCGACTGCTGATGCTGACATCTGGTCCGGACTGAAGGACCTGCCAACGATTATGGATACGGACATGTCGTCTACTGGCACTGCATATGATTCTCTCCCCATTGAAAGAATGGTGGAGGATTATATGAGTGACCGCATCCAAGTAGGCACGTCAGACAGTCCGTACTTATACTGGCAGGAAAAAGAGGCAATTTGGAGGCCCTTGCACAAACTGGCTTTATTCTACCTAAGTTGCCCTCCCACAAGTGTGTACTCCGAAAGAGTGTTTAGTGCCGCCGCACACCTTGTCAGCAATCGGCGTATGAGGTTACTTCCAGAAAATGTGGAGAAGATGATGTTCATTAAAATGAATTATAATCAATTCCTCCGTGGAGACATTGACCAGCAGCAATTGCCTCCACAAAGTACACAGGGAGCTGAGATGGTGGATTCCAGTGGGGACGAATTGATAATCTGTGAGGAGGGGGATGTACACGGTGATATATCGGAGGATGATGATGAGGTGGACATCTTGCCTCTGTAGAGCCAGTTTGTGCAAGGAGAGATTAATTGCTTCTTTTTTGGTGGGGGTCCAAACCAACCCGTCATTTCAGTCACAGTCGTGTGGCAGACCCTGTCACTGAAATGATGGGTTGGTTAAAGTGTGCATGTCCTGTTTATACAACATAAGGGTGGGTGGGAGGGCCCAAGGACAATTCCATCTTGCACCTCTTTTTTCTTTCATTTTTCTTTGCGTCATGTGCTGTTTGGGGAGTATTTTTTTGAAGGGCCATCCTGCGTGACACTGCAGTGCCACTCCTAGATGGGCCAGGTGTTTGTGTCGGCCACTAGGGTCGCTTATCTTACTCACACAGCTACCTCATTGCGCCTCTTTTTTTCTTTGCGTCATGTGCTGTTTGGAGAGTGTTTTTTGGAAGGGCCATCCTGCGTGACACTGCATTGCCACTCCTAGATGGGCCAGGTGTTTGTGTCGGCCACTAGGGTCGCTTAGCTTAGTCATCCAGCGACCTCAGTGCAAATTTTAGGACTAAAAATAATATTGTGAGGTGTGAGGTGTTCAGAATAGACTGAAAATGAGTGGAAATTATGGTTTTTGAGGTTAATAATACTTTGGGATCAAAATGACCCCCAAATTCTATGATTTAAGCTGTTTTTTAGTGTTTTTTTAAAAAAACACCCGAATCCAAAACACACCCGAATCCGACAAAATAAATTCGGTGAGGTTTTGCCAAAACGCGGTCGAACCCAAAACACGGCCGTGGAACCGAACACAAAACCAAAACACAAAACCCGAAAAATTTCAAGTGCACATCTCTAATATTTTATAGGTACAGCATACAGCTGTACCTATCATATACGGTAACATACCTTATCATATAACATACCTTAACTCTTAATCCATTTTGTTAGATAGGTGACCTTTATCCAGACAATAGTTCACTTATCAGATACATGTACCTTTAACCAGAGTTTGGAAATCAGCAGACTCAGTGTGTGTAATAAAATTGGAATTAACCCTAAATTGGGGTAACCGAATATTATAAAAACTGGTGCATTGCCATGTTTTTCTCTGTTGAAGTATTTGACCCGGGCTGAGATGATGTGGTCTCTCAATCTGTATACGGGCGTGATCTTTTTAATAAATAATCAATTGCTTTTCTAAAGACCCATATAGACGGGCCGATGCAGGAGAGATGTGTGCTGAGCGAACCGCTCAGCACACATCTCTCCCGCCGCTCAGCACAGCGCAATCTGTGCTGAGCGTGTGGGGGGAGACAGCGGGTGAAGTGAGCGACCCGCTAGATTGCACTGCATGCAGGCCAATCTAACACCGGCGATAGCGATGCGCGGGGTTGCACATCGCTATCGCTGTTAGGGCTACACACGGAGCGATCTTGCTGAAATATATAGATATAATGGGAGTCCAATAAGCTGGTGACTTCATGACAAAGATACCTTTAGATGATCGTACCTGCCTAATATTAGGTGAGTTTGGTTGCCATATGAGTACAGGTGTATTCATTGAAAGGGATTTGAATGATACCTTTATGGGCACGTATCTCACCGATTTAAGGGGAGTTTGATGTTCCCATATAGTACAAAAGGGAACGAAGTGGACATCATTAATACAGTGTCTTCTTAAGTATTATAGGACCCACAAGTCGATATACCTAGGAGGATAAAGGTTATTTTCATCTACTTCTAACAAGCGCTTGTGGACTACTCTTTTTTGTAACATGTGTGATTGTCGAGATTTGGTGCTCTTGCGAGTTGGGACTGAGCTGCGGTTAGAGGGCACAAGTTACTCTATTGTTGTATTGTTTACACAGGTATTCAAACATGTCTAGTTCAAACATCTATGTATGTTAAAAAGGACCCCTGTGTATTGAGGTTCAAATGTGTCTTGTTTATGATCATAGAGGAAAAAGATACACAAACAAAAAGATACATAAAGGTACTTTTGTCCTATATTGAAACATCAATGTATGTATTGTTCAAACATCAATGTGTAATACAATCGACCCCTACTGTATTTACTGGAGTTCAAGTGTGTTTTATGATTGCAAATGAATGTTAAGTATGGCGATCACAAGTTACTATCCGGTCCCAGTTTTAAATCATCACCAGATTCGCCATTTTCCAATTATTCAAACATCAGTACATATCTACGGTAGTTCAAACTCGGTGTGTCTTAAAAAGGACCCCTATGCATTGGGGTTCAAATGTGTCCCGTTGCGATCGCATACAAATATACAACTAGCAGATTGCAGTAGTTAGAATTCCAGTAATAGGTTCACACAATTTTTTTGACACAAAAGCCAGGCTGAGCGCATGTAATAAGTGTAATAATGATCAGTCCAATTCTTATCAGTGCAAGTAAAGTCCTTGTGAGTGGGTCATGTAGATAGCATAGTACAGCGCTCAGGGTCCAGGTTCTTTCTGCTGTCCGCTATCATCTAGGAGCGGACGGCAGGTGAGAGCAGGGCCAGCATCAGTACTGATAGTAAAAAGAGTTCTGTGCATGAGTGTCCTGTCCTAGCAAGTGGTGTTAGATGATCCCTGTTACATCTACTTTAGCATTGCAGGGACCTGAAAATCCCAACTATGAGGAATGACCATGCACATGAAAGAAGATACCTGTTAATCCCAGAAGTAGTGCGTGGTTACGCTAAACCACCTTCTGCCTGGCGCAGCTTTTCCCTGCAGCGGGGAGCCGTTTTGACCATGTGGGCTTGATCACCTGTAAGCCTGACGTGGTATCCCTTTGACATTGCTAAATGCTGACTGTCTGCCAGTAATCTGGCTGAGTTGCTGATTGATGCTTGTTCCCACCAATGAGAGCATACTAATTCATTAGCCACTCAGAGAAAATGTTTGAAAGCTTGACAGGAACTTAGGCCTATCAGATAAATGTCTGAGGATAACAGACTTGTGGACAGGGCTGTGTGATACCAAAGTAACAATATCTTATGTAGTGATTAAGGGAAACAGTTCGTTTCCCGATGGTTGGTATCCCGACGATAAAAAAACCGATGCCAGAATACTGACATTTAAGTGAATTTCGGCAGTCGGAATACCGACTAGGACCCGAAACTCACACTCGGGGGGGTTGTCAACACCACTCCCGAGGGGGAATAAATTAGTGTGGCAAACAAAGCTCGCCACCAGGCTTAGAGCGTGGCAATCGCAGTGATCCCGCAGGGGGACATGCTGCGCTCACTGTTGGGATCCCGCATGTTGAGATTCCAACGTCGAGATTATAACCACCGGGATTCCGACCGTCGGGATCCCATACTGATTCCGTGACTAAAAATAGTTTATCATTAGACATACTTCAAAAGTACTTTCTCGCTGTTATCTTATTCCTTGGAGTAATATAGAACAATAACATACAGGAGATCCGCCGGTACTGAATTGTTACATACTGTCTCTCTAACCATTAGTGACAGAAAAATTAGTTTTAGAATTCTGCCAGTGCAATATAAATATAATATTAAAAATAAAAATTTTAAACAATATTGTTTATAAAAATGTATGTACGTTTATATAAAAAAAAAAATTTATAAACATATTATAACATTTTATATTAAAAAAAAAGGAATGCCATAACTTGTGGTGTGAAGGATTCTCTAGAGTGGGTAAATGTATATAGGAATCACGATGTAGGATGTTCAAGATGGGTAGAGTGTGAAAACAAACCATGTGATGACCAAAGGAAAATGTGCGTGATATAAAATGTTGTACAACGAACTATGAGTCCTTACTAATGCTGAGATGAAATAATAAAATAATAATGAAATCATATATCCTGTGTGTGATATATGACATCAAACATAAAGATAATTAAAGAAGTGAATGCTTTTGGTACCCTGAAGCGGGATATCCAATTAGCCATGGTTAACTACTGTGGCTATTATGAAAGAGTACTACGCTAGGTTCTGGTGTATAAACAACCAATATTATGTATAATCGTAATGCTAAGTTCTTTTCTCAGTATGATTGGCTTGTTGGAAATAATGATTAGTGTTTGAACTTAAATAAATGCTTTTCTGATTAAAAAACACAATAATAAACTAGAGATGTGCGGAGAGAACTTTTCGTGTTTTGGTTTTGGATCTGGATGATTTTTGGGAAAAAAAACATAAAAACAGCTAAAATCACAGAATTTGGGGGTAATTTTGATCTTACGGTATTATTAACCTCAATAACATTCATTTCCAGTCATTTCCAGTCTATTCTGAATACCTCACACCTCACAATATTGTTTTTAGGCCAAAAGGTTGCACTGAAGTAGCTGGATGACTTTGCTAAGCGACACAAGTGTGCGGCACAAACACCTGGCCCATCTAGGAGTGGCACTGCAGTGGCTGACAGGATGGCAGATTTAAAAAATAGTCCCCAAACAGCACATCATGCAAAGAAAAAAAGAGGTGCACCAAGGTCGCTGGATGGCTAAGCTAAGCATGAGAAGCTGAGCCACCAGTCATGAACATAGGCCAAGGACTTTGACTTTCCTTGCCACTTCGTGTAGTGAATGGCATATTGCCAATTTTACGTCTCTCATCAGATAAAAAAAAAATTCTGATTATAAATTTTTGCTTCTTGCATTTTACATGCCCTCTATGACATTGGGCATCGGCCTTAGCAGACGACACTGATGGAATTGCATCATCAATGTCATGACTGGTGGCAGCAGCAGCTTCAGCACTAGTACTAGGAACTGGAAGTGGTTCCTGATCTTCCACTATTTTTTCCTTCAAATTGTTGTTCTTTGTTTCACAGGACAGCTCCTTTTCATTATTACAGAACACAGAACAGTGCCCCTTTAATTTCACAGCACCCCTGTATTCTTACAGCATACAGGACAAGTGTAATGTTATTTTAACAGCAGCAGCACCTCTGAATATAAACAACATACACGGCCAGTGTAATGTTATTAAGACATCAGCACCCCTATATTTCACAGCATAAAGGAACAGTGTGCTTTTAATTTGTAAGAACTGCACCCAAACTTTTATAGCAGACAGGGCCAGTGTAATGTTATTAAGGCGTCAGCACCCCTTTATTTCACAGTGCCCCTGCCTCCTGTACAACACAGTGAAAGCCAGGACAGCAACACACTTGTACAGCTGCAGCATCTGGCAGTAACACGAGTGACAGCCAGGACAGTAGGCACAGCCAGTACAGCACCCCTAACACAGCACAGATACACCACAATGACTGCAGCAGCACCCCAACAGAGCATAGACTAACCACACACCATCACCTACAGAGAGACAGAGGTATGTCTCCCTCACTCTCCAAGTCCGGAGTGAAAATGGTGGTGATGTGCATCTGTTTATATGGGATCCAAAGCCCGCAAGAATCTGACAGCAGGATGATGATGTTTTGCCTCATTCTGTTTTCGAGTCTGGCGGGAAAACCTGAGCCGGACTCGGATTTGGGTTCGGGGCGTGATGTTCGGTAGGGTTCGGTTCTCAGGAAACCGAACCCGCTCATCTCTATAATAAACATGTAGTACATATGGTACACAAGGAAAATAGACTAGGAAAATTGTTCTGCGATAGGTGAAACAAACAATGGGAAAATAAGTCCAATGATGTCAGAGTCCTGCTGTGAACCAGCTGCATGTACAATGATGAAAGGAAATTAATGAAAAAAATGTTCTTTTTAAAAACAATCAATACTCAAGTGAAGTTCAATAATAGACTGCGGCATCACTCACGTTTGTAAATGTGTGTGCACTCTAATGTATACGGAAATTCCTAGGGATCTTCACAGTGATCTAATGCTGGTGTGGTTTAAGGTAAGGAGATCAGGGACTCTGGACTGGTCCTTCGCTCCCATGCCCTGGCTACCAGTGGTGCATTGGGGTACAGATGCTTCCCTGGAGGCTGGGATGGTGGGACCTGCCTACTTAGGGGGTGAACACAGTTACCGCTTTTCGAAGCCACTCCCTGTGCACCCCTACTGCATACGGAGACTCACCTCAGCTGCCGCCTCTCACCGTCCACCACGTCCCATCACTAGCTTCCTCCTCCTGGTCCTCCTCTCTCTGATTACTAGGTAGTTTGCGTACTTCCAGGTTTCTGTGACTGGGGTGACTCCGCTGTTCCATAGTGAGTGCTTTGTTTTAAATGATAATCGGCTTTTGGTGTATAAGTTCTTGGCTCGAACGCGTTTCAGCTCTTTTGGGGCTTTCCTCTGGGAGAAGTGCATAGTTGTAGAGCACTTCATGTGATTTTAAAAGGCTGTGTCTCAACACTGATTGTCACATGATCCTGGCTGATGTGATCTTATTGGTGTAACCAGCTTGAGTTAATCAGTGCCTTTATTATAACATGCTGTGTACTCTTTCCACTCTCAAATCACTGTTAGTCCATCAATAATGCCTTTGAATCTCGGGGTATGTTGCAGTAGGCAACAATACTAGTACATCTCTTATTTGGAAGGTGCAGTATATGAAAGTGAATTTTTTTATATATATATATATATATATATATATATATATATATATAGTAACAAAAGCAGGAGGGATCAGTGCGCTCGACCCCATCAGTATTCCTGTAAAATTAATACTGGTACACACAGTTTAGTCACTAATTGATCCTGTATCCTGTTTCTGCATTCAGGGTAAACAGGATGTGTTCAAGTGTCACAAACAGGCTCAATAGCCAAACGTTCACACCCTCCACGTATTATGGGCGGCAGCTCAGTTCTTCAAAAATACCAAAAGGTACAAGTGTCCCAAAGTAAATCTGAAAAAACAACAGGAAGAACACACCAAGCGCCTATGGTGTAGTAATTTTGTGAATTGCTTGTCACATGCTTGTCACTTCCTGGTCAGATCTCTGATCCTCTGGCATTCAGATACCGGGATACCTGCACTAAAGACCAAGAAATTGATATACCTTGAGTCAAACCATAACCCGGTACGCAATTCTGTTTTTGCGTGTGACAGGCAATTCACAAATTTACTACACCATAGGCGCTTGTGTGTTCTTCCTGTTGTTTTTTCATATATATATATATATATATATATACAGTATATATATATATATATATATATATATATATAATTAATTAAATTAAATGACATTTATAATTATGTAACTCACTTGGGGTGCGCAGTGAAAACCCGGAAGTACACAAACTACCTAGTAATCGGAGAGAGGAGGACCAGGAGGAGGAAGCTGGTGACAGATGGTGGTGGACTGCAATAGGGCGGCAGCTGAGGTGAGTCTCCGTATGCTGCAGGGGATTCACAGGGAGCGGCTTGAAAAGTGATAACTGTGTTCACCCCCTCCCTAGGCAGGTCCCACCATCCCAGCCGACCGGCTTCCAGGGGTGCGTCTGTACCCGAACGCACCACTGGTAGCCGGGGCACGGGAGGGCAGGACCAGTCCTGAGTCCCCGATCTCCTTACCTTAGACCACACCAGCATTAGACCACCATGAAGATCCCTTGGAATTTCCATTTACATTAGAGTGTGCACATGACGCCGTAGTCTGTTATTGAACTTCACTTGAGTATTGATTGTTTTTAAAAAGTACATTTTTTTCAGTAATTTCCTTTCATCCCTGTACATGCAGCTGGTTCGCAGCAAGACTGTGACATCATTGGACTTATTTTCCCTTTTGTGACAGAACTGTTTGTTTCACCTATCGCAGAACAATTTCCCTAGTCTATTTTCCTTGTGTACCACATTTACTACATGTTTATTATTGTGTTTTTCAATCAGTAAAGCAATTAAACACTAATCATTATTTCCAACAAACCAGTCATACTGAGAAAAGAACTTAGCACCACGATTATACTTAATATTGGTTGTTTATATACCAGGACCTAGCGCAGTACTCTTTGATTATAAACTCTACCGTATATAGGTTGTCACCTAGTCAGTACAGCTACTTGTCCAAAACCAGTTAGACCTTCAGTGCACAGATAACAAAACTAATTTTGATAACTACTGTGGCTAATTATTCCACCATTGCTATCTAATTAGCCCCAATAATGTGGCATGAGCCACGGCCTATCAGGGATTTTGTTTCACCTGCCTCAGAAGGCGAAATCAAATCCTCGGAAACAGCCCCATTTTCACCCAAAAACTAGGCTGTTTCTAGTGATGTGCACCGGAAATTTTTCGGGTTTTGTGTTTTGGTCTTGGATTCGGTTTCGCGGCCGTGTTTTGGATTTGGACGCGTTTTGGCAAAACCTCCCTGAAATTTTTTTGTCGGATTCGGGTGTGTTTTGGATTCGGGTGTATTTTTACAAAAAAAACCTCAAAAACAGCTTAAATCATAGAATTTGGGGGTCATTTTGATCCCATAGTATTATTAACCTCAATAACCATAATTTCCACTCATTTCCAGTCTATTCTGAACACCTCACACCATTATTTTTAGTCCTAAAAATTGCACCGAGGTCGCTGTATGACTAAGCTAAGCGACCCAAGTGGCCGACACAAACACTTGGCCCATCTAGGAGTGGCACTGCAGTGTCAGACAGGAGGGCAGATTTAAAAAATAGTCCCCAAACAGCACATGATGCAAAGAAAAAAAGAGGTGCACCAAGGTAGGTGGATGGCTAAGCTAAGCGACCCAAGTGCCCGACACAAACACCTGGCCCATCTAGGAGTGGCACTGCAGTGTCAGACAGAATGGCACTTCAAAAAAATAGTCCCCAAACAGCACATGATGCAAAGAAAAATGAAAGAAAAAAGAGGTGCAAGATGGAATTGTCCTTGGGTCCTCCCACCCACCCTTATGTTGTATAAACAGGAAATGCACACTTTAACAAACCCATCAGTTCAGTGACAGGGTCTGCCACACGACTGGGACTGAAATGACTTGTTGGTTTGGTCCCCCACCAAAAAAGAAGCAATCAATCTCTCCTTGCACAAACTGGCTCTACAGAGGCAAGATGTCCACCTCCTCCTCTTCCTCCGATTCCTCACCCCTTTCACTGTGTACATCCCCCTCCTCACAGATTATTAATTCGTCCCCACTGGAATCCACCATCTCAGGTCCCTGTGTACTTTCTGGAGGCAATTGCGGGTGAATATCTCCACGGAGGAATTGATTATAATTAATTTTGATGAACATCATCTTTTCCACATTTTCTGGAAATAACCTTGTACGCCGATTGCTGACAAGGTGAGCGGCTGCACTAAACACTCTTTCGGAGTACACACTGAAGGGGGGGCAACTTAGGTAAAATAAAGCCAGTTTCTGCAAGGGCCTCCAAATTGCCTATTTTTCCTGCCAGTATACGTACAGACTGTCTGACGTGCCTACTTGGATGCGGTCACTCATATAATCCTCCACCATTCTTTCAATGGTGACAGAATCATATGCAGTGACAGTAGACGACATGTCAGTAATCGTTGGCAGGTCCTTCAGTCCGGACCAGATGTCAGCACTCGCTCCAGACTGCCCTGCATCACCGCCAGTGGATGGGCTCGGAATTCTTAGTCTTTTCCTCACAGCCCCAGTTGCGGGAGAATGTGAAGGAGGAGCTGTTGACGGGTCACGTTCCGCTTGACTTGACAAGTGTCTCACCATCTACCCAGTGGGCTATCACAGTCATATAGTCCTGAGTCTGCCCTGCTCCACTTGTCCACATGTCCGTGGTTAAGTGGACATTGGGTACAACTGCATTTTTTAGGACACTGGTGACTCTTTTTCTGATGTCTGTGTACATTTTCGGTATCATCTGCCTAGAGAAATGGAACCTAGATGGTATTTGGTACCGGGGACACAGTACCTCAATCAATTCTCTAGTTCCCTGTGAATTAACGGTGGATACCGGAAACACATTTCTCACCACCCAGGCTGCCAAGGCCTGAGTTATCCGCTTTGCAGCAGGATGACTGCTGTGATATTTCATCTTCCTCGCAAAGGACTGTTGGACAGTCAATTGCTTACTGGAAGTAGTACAAGTGGTCTTCCGACTTTCCCTCTGGGATGACGATCGACTCCCAGCAGCAACAACAGCAGCACGAGCAGCAGTAGGCGTAACACTCAAGGATGCATCGGAGGAATCCGAGGCAGGAGAGGACTCGTCAGACTTGACAGTGACATGGCCTGCAGGACTATTGGCTTTCCTGTGTAAGGAGGAAATTGACACTGAGGGAGTTGGTGGTGTGGTTTGCAGGAGCTTGGTTACTAGAGGAAGGGATTTAGTTGTCAGTGGACTGCTTCCGCTGTCACCCAAAGTTTTTGAACTTGTCAATGACTTCTGATGAATGCGCTCCAGGTGTCGTATAAGGGAGGATGTTCCTAGGTGGTTAACGTCCTAACCCCTACTTATTACAGCTTGACAAAGGCAACACACAGCTTGACACCATTTGTTTGCATTTCTGTTGAAATAATGCCACACCGAAGAGGTGATTTTAATTGTATTTTGACCAGGCATATCAATGGCCATATTCGTCTCACGGACAACAGGTGTCTCCCCGGGTGCCTGACTTAAACAAACCACCTCACCATCAGAATCCTCCTTGTCAATTTCCTCCCCAGCACCAGCAACACCCATATCCTCATCCTGGTGTACTTCAACAGTGACATCTTCAGTTTGACTATCAGGAACTGGACTGCAGGTGCTCCTTCCAGCACTTGCAGGGGGCGTGCAAATGGTGGAAGGTGCCAACTCTTCCCATCCAGTTTTGGGAAGGTCAGGCATCGCAACCGACACAATTGGACTCTCCTTGGGGAATTTTGATTTAGAAGAACGCACAGTTCTTTGCTGTGCTTTTGGCATCTTAACTCTTTTAAGTTTTCTAGCTGGTGGATGAGTGCTTCCATCCTCATGTGAAGCTGAACCACTAGCCATGAACATAGGCCAGGCCCTCAGCCGTTCCTTGCCACTCCGTGTCGTAAATGGCACATTGGCAATTTTACGCTTCTCCTCGGACGATTTTGATTTAGATTTTTGGGTCATTTTACTGAGCTTTATTTTTTGGGATTTTACATGCTCTCTACTATGACATTGGGCATCGGCCTTGGCAGACGACGTTGATGGCATTTCATCGTCTCGGCCATGACTAGTGGCAGAAGCTTCAGCACGATGTGGAAGTGGATCTTGATCTTTCCCTATTTTACCCTCCACATTTTTGTTCTCCATTTTTTAATGTGTGGAGTTATATGCCAGTAATATATCAATAGGAATGGCCTATAAGTTTTTGTGCGCGGTATATACATGGTAGTAGGACAGTGCATAATTTTGCTGACCACCAGTATATAATATATAGCAGTATGGTACAGTAGGCCACTGCTCTACCTACCTCTGTGTTGTCAAGTATACCATACATCCATACCTGTGGTGCATTTAAGTTGTGCGCAGTATATATAGTAGTAGGCCATTGCTATTGATATATTACTGGCATATAATTCCACACATTAAAAAATGGAGAACAAAAATGTGGAGGGTAAAATAGGGAAAGATCAAGATCCACTTCCACCTCATGCTGACGCTACTGCCACTAGTCATGGCCGAGACGATGAAATGCCATCAACGTCGTCTGCCAAGGCCGATGCCCAATGTCATAGTAGAGAGCATGTAAAATCCCAAAAAATAAGGTTCAGTAAAATGACCCAAAAATCTAAATCAAAATCGTCTGAGGAGAAGCGTAAACTTGCCAATGTGCCATTTACGACACGGAGTGGCAAGGAACGGCTGAGGGCCTGGCCTATGTTCATGGCTAGTGGTGTAGCTTCACATGAGGATGGAAGCACTCGTCCTCCTGCTAGAAAACTTAAAAGAGTTAAGATGGCAAAAGTACAGCAAAGAACTTTGCGTTCTTCTAAATCACAAATCCCCAAGGAGAGTCCAATTGTGTCGGTTGCGATGCCTGACCTTCCCAACACTGGACAGGAAGAGGTGGCGCCTTCCACCATTTGAACGCCCCCTGCAAGTGCTGGAAGGAGCACCCGCAGTCCAGTTCCTGATAGTCAAATTGAAGATGTCACTGTTGAAGTACACCAGGATGAGGATATGGGTGTTGCTGGCGCTGGGGAGGAAATTGACAAGGAGGATTCTGATGGTGAGGTGGTTTGTTTAAGTCAGGCACCCGGGGAGACACCTGTTGTCCATGGGACGAATATGGTGTCAAAGTCGAAAAATATCATAATCCACAATGCCTTATACTAACCCCAATGCACATGCCCGCTGCTCGTGCATTCAGTCTGCCGTACGTGCACATGTCCGCAAATTGCGTACACTCGCTCCGGCGATTACGCACGGTATATGCATATTTACGGTAGAGTTTATGAGCTTGTAGCGGGCAACTCGTTTATAGCATAGTTAACTAAAATAGTGCGTTTTGTAGATAATATTCCCTTTAATAATGTCAGCAAGTATGTTTAGTGTAAATGGTTCGTGGACATGGGAATTCCTCTTTGCATGATACGAAGGGTCTGACAAAGGTTGAACAGTGGTGTCTAGTACCTAACTGAAGAGTATTTTATTAGAAACAATCCGGTGTTGGTTAGGAAGAGATTAATCGCTCCTGCGTATAGTTATGTCTATAAGAAGTTTATGGACATTTACTGTATTTGCAGTTCATTATCCATGCGGCGGGAATCCTGTGGATACCTCCCACCTGAGCAGTTTGAAATAGTCACAGTCCACCTGTTCAAATCCACCTATGACCTTTTGTTATAATGCAGAGAGACATTCCTGTGTCCAATGAACAATGAGATTGTAGGGCCCTTTGTAGTGTACTGTATGTTGTGTATATAAAGGCCACTGTCCCCTGACCGGCCAGTACTCTCTCTCATCAACATTTATTTGTCGGATAATTGGAGGACTGGATCCGGTTGCGCTAGCTAGTGTTCCCCCGTATAGTATGTTTCTCTGTGGCCACTTTGTTACCCGTTTAATGTAAGCCATTCATTCTTATTCTATGTATTTGTGTTTGCGTTCGTTCGCCATTGTGTATATTTTTGTCTAGTTATTCTGTTTAGTTATTAATGTTAGGACTTTAGTGTATAAGCTGTAAACTGTTTTACTTTTTTCCCTTTTACATACTAAAATCATCTAGTAAGGTGTTGGAACCTTAACAAGTATTTGTGTGATTCATCCTATAAGTGCTAAGGGTTTCAGAGCATCTCAAATTGCTCAAACAGCTTGCATACTCACAAAGGTTCAGTGTTACATCATTACAGTATCACGGTATTTAGGTTTACAGTGTAAGCATATTCTGTTTAAGGTTTAAAAAGGTTACTGTCTGTGTGTACGCTCACTGTGTGTATTCCGTACACCCAGCGCAGCGTGTGTACGTAACTTGCGTACCACGTGTGAGGTCTTTGTACGCAAATAGCGTACAAAGTACGTAGCACGTGCACGAGGTTTAGCGGCCATTACGGCTTTACGGTATTAGTAAATAGCTTATGTTAAAAGATAAATACTTAGCTTTATCAATTGGGGACTCGTCCGGTCCACCTCATATCCGCAAGCAGGCGAAAACGCGCAGACTTTATCGATCAGCAAAGGGCGGAAAGGTAGTATCCCCTGTATCCGTGTTTGTGGTTGGGGATACAGTAGTGCTGATCAGATAAGCGTCTGCGTCTGCTTTGCTTGGTCTGTAGGGATGCTGGTGAGATCTGAGGAAGGTAAGAACATACAGCTATTGTTTTAAATCTGTTTTCTTTCTTTCTCTCTCTCTCTCTCTCTCTGTGTTTGGTGCCAATTGCGCACACAATACACGCACACACACCTGTATTTTTATTTTGTGTATTTTCGCATAGTCACTCTCTTGTTGCCATTAGAATTGATTGTTAGACACGTGCTGAGGAAATTTGGTGCTATTTAGTTGAGATTCTAAAAGTAATATTTAAGGGAATAATTGTAAAGGGTACGCACACAGCATAACAGATACTGTGTGGTGTTCGGTAAGTGATTACAGTTGAACATCGTTTACATTTATAGAAGCGTGTTATTTGCGTTACTGTGAGCGTATCTGGACTTTGTGCATACGTGTCTCGGGCAACGTGCGAGATTACGTACACGACGCAAAGGCGTACACACGTGGCATATATTACGCAACTTGCGTACGGATACGCCCACTAAACTCAAATCACACGGTAACATTGTTTTAGTGTGGGCGGTATAGCAGCCATGCGATAATAGCACAAGTTTGTTCAGTTTCCAAAAGTTTTAGTTTAAAGAGAACCTTTTTCTATTGCAAAACCTGGGGATCGAACTACTGCCTGAATGAAAGCGATTTCTGTACAGAAAAATCAGTGTGCATATGAGTGAATAGGAGTGAGTGTGCAAATAAAGGTATTCTTTTTGTGAACCCTGAAATCGGGATCCCGTCGGAGACCACATCAGGTGAGTGGACACTTGGTGGCGTGGGATTGGCTTGCTCACGTTAACATTGTATAAGGTAAAGGAGCAAGTAGTATTCGCAGACAAAAAGAACTGCGAAGGTTAAAGCGCAGCCCCGGGGGTTGGCATAGTACCCATATAGGCACAAGTTGAGAAAACGCTCAGGCTGAAGGTTTTGCAGCCTAATCAACCGATTCCATTGGTCGCAAGGCAAATAAATAATAGTTATTTATACGAAGTGCGACTGGACCGCACGCTACTGTGTACATTAGTTAGGTCACCTTGATACCCACTAAAATTTGCTGTGGGATCATAGACGCTATTTGTACATTTTAACGTGATTTGTGTAGGTTTTTGTTATTTTAAGGGAGTTTCGCTGTTCACTCAGGAAATCTCCAACAACTAATATTTACTGGGAAGGGTAGCATACTCCCACACGCCCCAGTAAATAGAGGTTACAAAAAGATCCAGAGATTGGGTACGACCAGTGGTGGGCACATTGCTGGAATTCGTATTGGCCAATAGGGGCGTGAGTGAGTGAAGGCACTCGTTGAACTTTCACCGTCGCCTATCTCTGGGAACTTGGTTTGTTTTGTAAGAATTCGCAGAGACAGCAATATCTGCAAACAATGGGGGCCAGTTGCTCAAGTAAGGGACGACCAACAAGGGTTCACGTTGGTAGTTGTTGGCCCATAATGTGTGAGAAATACGGATCACACACACAGGTATTATGCAAAGAATGGGAACGAATGACTGAGGATGATGGAGAACAGTTCCCCAGGGTGGGCAGTTTGAATCCTGAGGTATTGCAAAATCTAAGAAAGAGGATAGGTCTAATAAAATCTGCAAAACAGAGGATAAGACATTATGATTGTTTACAGTTATGGCAACAGGAGAGTGAAATACAACAGGAATTAGCTCAAAAAGCAAATTCAAATCCTGGTAGAAGTCTGATAGCAACGGCACCACCACCGTATATAGTAGGGGAAAAATTGGCTGCAGAGAATGGCATACGGGTGTACGAAAAGAGTGCACTTAACAAATATAGTAGTGATAAGAGTAAAATGAATGTTAATGCAAATGTTGATGCTAATGCTAACCCGTGCAAGTTGTATCCCATTTTAAACTTCCCTCAGGAATGCGACCAGGAGGATGAGCCCACTACGATTTCAGCTCTCTCTCTAGCGGCCACCATAAACGATACTCCAGTGGGCACTGCCCAACCAGTAAGAGCGGTATCGAAGGCCCATAGTGCAGGGACAGGTGAGGTTGTGTCTACAGGTAAGTACGGCACTGTACAATATGCTGAAACTGTTACACCACACACTGTAGAATCAACCCAGAGTGAGGTAATTGATCTTAATCCTGTTAGAGTGATAGCGGTCCCCATTGGGAAGACCGACGCAAATGGAGTCACACCTATAAGGAATATTGCAATGCATTGTCCTTGGTCCCGGGCAGAATTAAGAACAATTTTGTCTGAATTTGCCGATCCCAGAAAAGATCTAGCTGCATGTCAAAGGTTCATTAAGGACCTAGGTAACTCTGCTGAACCCAATAACAAAGATTGGCGGACACTACTGCGGGCATGTCTGCCCTCTAGTATTGACCCTGTTAAATTCATTACAGATTGTAAATTGGATGCTGGGGTACCCCTCACTGATGAGTACAATCAGGAAAATGTTAAACAGATCAATCTGCAGTTAGGAGTATATTTCCCAGCAGTTGTAAAATGGAACAAAATTTTCTCCATTAAGCAAATGGAAGGAGAAACTGCTTCTGATTATTTCCACGGGCACTGGAGGAAATGGCTAGATATACTGGGATCATGGACATTGAGGCAAATGTACACCATAGAGAGGTAGCGGTGTCCGTATTGATGGACGGTTTAAAGGAAGTATTAAGAAATAGGGTACAAACCACTCAACATAACTGGAGAGGTATGTCGGTGGCCGCCTTAAGAGAGACTGCTGTCGGGCACGACAGGAACATCACGAGACGCAGGGAGTCACAGGGTGATAAGCTGATGGCCATAAGTATCCAAGCCCTTACAACAAGGCCGCCTCAGTTTAAATCTCAGACCCCTGGTGGTAAGCCGTATATGGTAAAATGTTACAATTGTAATAGGGAAGGACATTTTGCACGTAACTGCACCAATAGAAACTCACATAATGTATATTGACCCCCTAGACCAGAGCATGACACACAGTATGGCGCACGTAGATGGGAGCAGGGACCGCAGAGGAGGAGTGATGAGCCATACGCAGGGGAAACTATGGGAGACTTGCAGATCTCTGAAAATTCCCAGTTACCTTCCTCACATATTGTAGCAACCAATGCACTGCGGGAAGGTCACAATTTTACAATGGGGTGGGGCCACACCTGTAGTTTGCAGCCAGTGAAATTAATTGCGAGCCTTGGAAGTGAACCCGAGGTCACAATTGATGTAGCTGGTAGATCTCTACCTTTCCTTGTAGATACGGGGGCGGCCAAGTCAGTGTTAAATTCAACAGTGGGTATGAAAACCACTGGTAAGACAATTCCAGCCATGGGAGTAACAGGAGTAGTACAATACTACCCGTTAAGCAAACCAGCAGATATTACGATAGGGCCTTTGCAGACCAAGCACTCCTTTCTGCTAGCTGCATCGGCTCCGACTAATCTACTTGGTAGAGATTTACTGTGCAAAATGGGATGTGTCATATATTGTACTCCTGAAGGTGTATTCTTAGATATACCTGAGAATCACGCTCAGGAAGTGCAGGATATGTTAGACACCCCACAAAAATTAATGACGCATACTGCTGTTACAGATAGATGTCCGTCCAAGGTAGAGGAAATGATTTCCCAGATACCGGAATCACTTTGGACCAAGGATGGACAAGACACTGGATTGATGGCAAATGTAGCTCCTGTAGTAGTTCAAGTAAAAGATGGTAGGATAGCTCCAAAAATCCCACAGTATCCTCTGAAGCCAGAGGTGGAGTTAGGAGTTTACCCAGTAATAGAGCGCTTGCTACAACAGGGCATTCTGGTTAGAATGTCCAGCACTGCCAATAGTCCCATCTTCCCCGTTAAAAAGAGTGGGGGGAGGGGTCACAGGCTAGTGCAGGATCTAAGGGGGATCAACAAAATAGTTGACAGCCAATTCCCCGTAGTGCCAAATCCAGCTGTCATCCTTATGCAGATCCCTCCCACTGCAAAATTTTTCACTGTATTTGACCTCTGCTCCGCCTTCTTCTCGGTACCTCTGCACCCTGACAGCCAATATTTGTTCGCATTTACATATAGAGGAGTACAGTACACCTGGACTCGTTTACCACAAGGTTTCATCGACAGCCCAAGTATTTTCTCGCAGGCTTTGCATGATTGTTTACAATCCTTTCAACCTGAGAGTGGATCAATATTAATACAGTATGTAGACGACTTACTGCTGTGTTCTGATTCACTCGAATCGTCCTTGAGAGATACGAAACAGCTTCTGTTTCATCTTTCTGATACAGGACACAAGGTTTCAAAGGACAAGTTGCAATTATGCCAGACCAAGGTAAAATATTTGGGGCATTGTTTGACACAAGGACTGAGACACCTCACTACTGATAGAGTACAAGCAATTCACGACATGACTCTGCCACAGACTCAGCAACAGATTCGCACATTCCTAGGAATGTGTGGGTACTGTCGTAACTGGATCCCATGATTTTCCATACTGGCCCTACCTTTGCAGGAGATGGTCTCATCAAACAAACCAGATCAGATCTCGCACACAGATGAGTCTGAGCTGGTGTTTGAGAGACTCAAGCAGTGCCTAACGCAGGCACCAGCATTAGGTATGCCAGATTATGGGAAACCCTTTGAACTGTACGGCACGGAAAATGCTGGATGTGTGGCAGGTGTCTTAACCCAGAAGCACGGTGATGCCAGTAGGCCGGTAGCCTACTACAGCGCTCAGCTAGACACGGTGGCGCGATCCCTCCCCACATGCTTGCGAAGTGTTGCAGCAATAGCATTGCTAGTGAGTAAAAGCGAAGATGTAGTGCTAGGACACAACCTCACAATCCATACACCTCATGCAGTGTCAGCCTTACTGAATTCTGCCCAAACCAGACACGTCTCATCCGCACGGTTTACAAGGTGAGAATTAGCACTAATGGCCCCTGTAAACATCACCATAAAGAGATGCAGTGCACTAAATCCTGCAACATATCTCCCAGGTGTGCCTGGACAGGCACAAAGGGTGGGGGATGAGAGTGATGGTGAAGGAGGATTTAGTACAGACACTGACTCACATGATTGTATGGAATATTTGACCCAAAATTTCACGGCAAGGCCTGACATCAGTGACAATCCACTGGAAGATGTAGATTTTACTTTCTACACTGACGGTAGTTGTCACAGACAGACGGACTCGGGAGACTTGTGTACAGGATACGCAGTCATAGATGACAAAGGTACCATAGAAGCGGAACCCCTGGGCCCACCTCACTCAGCACAAGTTGCTGAGCTGGTCGCCCTAACCAGAGCGTGTGAATTGGCTAAAGGTAAATCAGCCAATATCTACACAGATTCTAGGTACGCCTTTGGAGTAGTTCATGATTTCGGAGCCCTATGGCGCCTCAGAAATTTCATGACGGCAGCTGGCACACCCGTGGCACATGCAACCCACATCAAAAGACTTTTAGCAGCAATACAAGAACCTGACAGAGTGGCTGTTATAAAGTGTAAAGCCCACACGTACAGCCAAGACCCAGTGTCACTTGGTAACAGCCGAGCAGACAAAGCTGCTAAATCAGCAGCCAGCACCCCCATGCAGACAGACACCACACAACTGATGGTATTTAATACTGTAAGCACACAGAAATTGTGTGAAATGCAAAATTTGTGTTCACCACAAGAAAAGGCAGTTTGGAGGTCAGAAGGATATGGCCAGGAGTCCTCAGGACTCTGGACAGATGGACAGGGTAAGCCAGTGGCACCCAGAGCATACCTCCCAAGTCTAGCGGAAGCGGCACATGGGCTGACTCATCTAGGCAAAGAAGGAATGTGTAAGTTGGTAAGAGCATATTGGTGCGCCCCAGGATTTTCTTCCCATGCGGGAAAAAGAGTGATGACATGTCTCACCTGCTTGAGGAAGAATATCGGAAAGGCAATACCAACAGAGCCATCCCAAATCCCTGCTACAGATGGTCCTTTCCAGGTAATACAAATTGATTTCATACAATTACCACCTTGTAGAAATCTTAAGTATGTATTGGTTTGTATTGATGTGTTTTCAAATTGGGTAGAAGCATTCCCCACTGCCACAAATACCGCTACATTTACCGCAAAGAAAATTGTGCAGGAATTTGTGTGTAGGTACGATATCCCTAGGATAATTGAAAGCGACAGGGGTACCCATTTTACAGGTGAAGTCTTTCAGGTAATGTGTAAATTGTTGGGAATTAATAGTAAGCTGCATACTCCGTATCGCCCCCAGGCGAGTGCGAAAGTGGAAAGAGTAAACAGCACTATTAAGAACAAGTTGAGCAAAGTGATGGCTGAAACAGGATTGTTGTGGCCGGAAGCTTTGCCAATTGTATTGTACAGCATCAGAACCACTCCCAGGTCCCCTCTTAATCTGTCTCCCTTTGAGATTCTGTTTGGTCGACAACCTCATGTAATGATTGACCCCCAGGATGATTTGAAATGTAACAATGAAGTAACTGTAAAGTATCTGGTTAAGATGAGTAAGCAGTTAAAGAATCAAAATGACAACCTAAAGCTAGTGATTCCTGATCTGCCAGACAGTAATTGTCATGACATTGAACCTGGGGATTATGTAATGATTCGCAATTTTCTACGCTCAGGTTGCCTTATTGACAGATGGGAAGGACCATATCAAGTCTTACTGACCAGCACGACAGCGTTAAAGGTTGCAGAGAGAGAGAGACTTGGGTCCATTCGTCTCACTGTAAGAAGGTCACTGACCCAGAGAGGTCCCGTGACAAAGAACAGACGGTAGAGGAAATTGTATCGTTAGAGTGTCTGTTCCAGGAAGGTTGAGACGGCACCTGAGCGCTGAAAACAATAAGATCGGAGGCGGTTGTCGAGCCAAGATTTCTTTTTCCCTTTTGTTATTTTCTCCAGTTCCCATCTCCCTCCTATTCTTCTTCCCCCTTCTTACTCTTCTCCTTTTCCTCCTCTAAGATGGACTTACCCCAAGAGAATGTGTTCAGGATTTTCCTATTGACCCTGTTGTTGACCAGAGCAGTCTGTTTCGGTGAGAGTACCAGAGAGGCCAAAGAGGGATCTGGAATGGGATCTGATGATCAGGATGGAGGCGTAGAATTTCCAGAGCAACACAATCACCGAGCAAAGGCGAGTATCAGAAAACGATCTGGTAGCCATGACATTAGTAGACATTGTGAAGGATTGTTAGCTGAAGAGAACAGCATCTGTAGAAATTGTAAAAATATAGTTGAGGACGATTGCATCAAGGAATGTCAGTCCAGTTTTAATATCAACATGGACCGGCATCCATTGAGTGACTATCACTCACTGGTGGGTAAAGTGTTAAATCAGACAGACTGTTGGGTATGCTCACAAGTACCTCAAGGACATAGAAAGTCAGGACTAGTGCCATATCCTTTAACGGTAGATGAGGTACTTGAGTTAAAGGGTGGGAGACCGGTGGACAAGAGATTTAATATTTCTAGTCCTCCTAGTTTAAAGCTCCACCAATACCATGTAGATAGGTCCCTAATATGTTTTAACATTTCCAATCCCCGAAAGCCGGGAAATTGGGAAGTGTCATGGAACAACCAAACCATGACATTCTCACACAGAGCCGACAAAATGCCCCTAGACTCAGAACTTATACGCCAAATAGCCGACAGTGGAAAATATTTCCGGTATAGGTACACTCTAGGAAGTAGGATCATGCGAGTTGGAGAAGTATCACCAGGATACTGTGCACATGTCATACAGCCTGATACGTGTACTATACAAATGAAAGAGTTAGGGATAGGACTGTTTTCATGGAAAGTTTGTAATATGGTTATGTCATTTTCCATCCCATATGTTCTCCCCGATGATGCATATTTCATATGTGGGAGGAAGGCGTATAAGTGGCTTGCCCCAAACTCAGAGGGATTGTGTTACGTTGGAAAAGTACTGCCTGAAGTAATGACCATTGCCCATAACAAAATGAAAGACATCCACCGCAGTGCCCAAGCTCCTTACACTCACACTCATTACGAACACATCGTTAAAAGACACCTTGTAGATAGGACAGAGCATGCGGCCTCTGATTTGATTCACGAATCCACCGGGATTCAATTCCTACTCGCGTTAGATATCACCCGTACCGCCAGAGGAGTTATAAATTATAGGTATATATCTGCGCTAGCGAACCTGTTAGACAATATCACCGAGATGTATGATGACTCCTTCAGGTATACTGGGAGAGAGCTGCAAGCCTACAAAACAGAGCTGGTCCAGCATAGAATGGTTCTCAATTACCTCACAGCGGTAACAGGCTGGTATTGTGTTACCCTAGCAACTCAGTATGGCATGAAATGTTGTACATATATTACTAACAGCACTGAGGACCCAACCGAGGTTATAGATCGAAAAATGGATGATATATTGCAATTAAAGTGGGAGTTTCGAAGGAGGCACAATCTTACACTCGCTGCTGTGGGTAATAAATTGACTGGCTGGGTGTCATGGTTGAACCCACGAAATTGGTTTTCAGGTTTAGGAGAATGGGCTCAGAGCACCATCATGGACGTAGGGAAATTCCTCTTGTGTATCCTAAGAGTTATCATATTGATTGGTCTGGTATTCAGATGTGTTCGGAGTCTAATGAATTGCAAGCATAGTACCAAGGTGATGAGTCTGAGGAGTGAGGGCATTGTAACAACAACTAATTTGATATATGACCCGTCAATCGAGACAATGTTGTGATAAAATGTGATTCCACGGTCCGTTTCTTTCACCCGTTTCTCCTTTGATTTTCCCCGAGGTACCAAGAGATCAGCCTGGAAGAAGAATTTGATGACCATTTATACAAGACCAATGATGAACTGTGTCACAGACACCTGATGAGCTTTTTTAGAGACTGTAATTCTTCTTATGGACACTTGAAGAAGCTTTTTGTTTGCCAATAAACCTCAAAGCTACAGTAAAGACCCGACGATCCCAACAAGACACCAGACAAGACATCAACAAGACCCCAATCGGCGACTGTATATTAAACCTCACATAGTTATATGACTGCATTTATAACGCTTGTTTCTTATCTTCATCTCTACAACCTCCAGGTAGTATCCCACATAGTCGACAGGTGATTTTCACATATTAGCATCCACATACTCTCCCCCTTCATGTATCATTGACTAATGTGCACCCCATTTGTTGTAACCAAAAGCCGGAAAGAGCTCGGTAAAGTTTGACAGCCCATCCACAGACCCTTAATACGGGATAAGAAGGATTCAAATGTATACTTCGCAAAACCTCGAAGCTTGATTTAGAACACGTACAGCACGATGATACATGACCCCTCAGACATGGATTTCATACACACATGCTTTTACTATCTCACTTATCTTTCCCACCTTCTCCTCTCCTCCCTCTACCCAATCATAAAAAGGTATTCCATGATGACATATATTTTTCTGTTTGAATTGTTTAGAAAGTGGCAGTTATTGTTGACTGCCAAAGGGTGGACTGTCAAAGTCGAAAAATATCGTAATCCACAATGCCTTATACTAACCCCAATGCACATGCCCGCTGCTCGTGCATTCAGTCTGCCGTACGTGCACATGTCCGCAAATTGCGTACACTCGCTCCGGCGATTACGCGCGGTATATGCGTATTTACGGTAGAGTTTATGAGCTTGTAGCGGGCGACTCGTTTATAGCATAGTTAACTAAAATAGTGAGTTTTGTAGATAATATTCCCTTTAATAATGTCAGCAAGTATGTTTAGTGTAAATGGTTCGTGGACATGGGAATTCCTCTTTGCATGATACGAAGGGTCTGACAAAGGTTGAACAGTGGTGTCTAGTACCTAACTGAAGAGTATTTTATTAGAAACATTCCGGTGTTGGTTAGGAAGAGATTAATCGCTCCTGCGTATAGTTATGTCTATAAGAAGTTTATGGACATTTACTGTATTTGCAGTTCATTATCCATGCGGCGGGAATCCTGTGGATACCTCCCACCTGAGCAGTTTGAAATAGTCACAGTCCACCTGTTCAAATCCACCTATGACCTTTTGTTATAATGCAGAGAGACATTCCTGTGTCCAATGAACAATGAGATTGTAGGGCCCTTTGTAGTGTACTGTATGTTGTGTACATAAAGGCCACTGTCCCCTGACCGGCCAGTACTCTCTCTCATCAACATTTATCTGTCGGATAATTGGAGGACTGGATCCGGTTGCGCTAGCGAGTGTTCCCCCGTATGGTATGTTTCTCTGTGGCCACTTTGTTACCTGTTTAATGTAAGCCATTCATTCTTATTCTATGTATTTGTGTTTGCGTTCGTTCGCCATTGTGTATATTTTTGTCTAGTTATTCTGTTTAGTTATTAATGTTAGGACTGTAGTGTATAAGCTGTAAACTGTTTTTCTTTTCCCTTTTACATACTAAAATCATCTAGTAAGGTGTTGGAACCTTAACAAGTATTTGTGTGATTCATCATATAAGTGCTAAGGGTTTCAGAGCATCTCAAATTGCTCAAACAGCTTGCATACTCACAAAGGTTCAGTGTTACATCATTACAGTATCACGGTATTTAGGTTTACAGTGTAAGCATATTCTGTTTAAGGTTTAAAAAGGTTACTGTCTGTGTGTACGCTCGCTGTGTGTATTCCGTACACCCAGCGCAGCGTGTGAACGTAACTTGCGTACCACGTGTGAGGTCTTTGTATGCAAATAGCGTACAAAGTACGTAGCACGTGCACGAGGTTTAGCGGCCATTACGGCTTTACGGTATTAGTAAATAGCTTATGTTAAAAGATAAATACTTAGCTTTATCAATGGCCATTGACATGCCTGGTCAAATTACAAAAAAAATCACCTCTTCGGTGTGTAATTATTTCAACAGAAATGTGGGCAACTGGTGTCAAGCCGTGTGTTGCCTTTGTCAAGCTGTAATAAGTAGGGGTAAGGACGTTAACCACCTAGGAACATCCTCCCTTATACGACACCTGGAGCGCATTCATCAGAAGTCATTGACAAGTTCAAAAACTTTGGGTGACAGCAGAAGCAGTCCACTGACAACTAAATCCCTTCCTCTTGTAACCAAGCTCCTGCAAATCACACCACCAACTCCCTCAGTGTCAATTTCCTCCTTAGACAGGAAAGCCAATAGTCCTGCAGGCCATGTCACTGTCAAGTCTGACGAGTCCTCTCCTGCCTGGGATTCCTCCGATGCATCCTTGAGTGTAACGCCTACTGCTGCTGGCACTGCTGTTGTTGCTGCTGGGAGTCGTTCATCATCCCAGAGGGGAAGTCCAGTAAGCAATTGACTATGCAACAGTCCTTTGCGAGGAAGATGAAATATCACAGCAGTCATCCTGCTGCAAAGCGGATAACTCAGGCCTTGGCAGCCTGGGTGGTGAAAAACGTGTTTCCGGTATTCACCGTTAATTCACAGGGAACTAGAGAATTGATTGAGGTACTGTGTCCCCGGTATCAAATACCATCTAGGTTCCTTTTCTCTAGGCAGGCGATACCAAAAATGTACACAGACGTCAGAAAAAGAGTCACCAGTGTCCTAAAAAATGCAGTTGTACCCAATGTCCACTTAACCACGGACATGTGGACAAGTGGAGCAGGGCAGACTCAGGACTATATGACTGTGACAGCCCACTGGGTAGATGTATTGCCTCCCGCAGCAAGAACAGCAGCGGCGGCACCAGTAGCAGCATCTCGCAAATGCCAACTCGTTCCTAGGCAGGCTACGCTTTGTATCACCGCTTTCCATAAGAGGCACACAGCTGACAACCTCTTACGGAAACTGAGGAACATCATTGCAGAATGGCTTACCCCAAATGCACTCTCCTGGGGATTTGTGACATCGGACAACGCCACCAATATTGTGCGTGCATTACATGTGGGCAAATTCCAGCACGTCCCATGTTTTGCACATACATTGAAGTTGGTGGTGCAGAAATATTTAAAAAACGACAGGGGCGTGCAAGAGATGCTGTCGGTGGCCCGAAGAATTGCGGGCCACTTTCGGCATTCAGCCACCGCGTGCCGAAGACTGGAGCACCAGCAAACCCTCCTGAACCTGCCCTGCCATCATCTGAGGCAAGAGGTGGTAACGAGGTGGAATTCAACCCTCTATATGTTTCAGAGGATGGAGGAGCAGAAAAAGGCCATTCAAGCCTATACAGCTACCTACGATATAGGCAAAGGAGGGGGAATGCACCTGACTCAAGCGCAGTGGAGAATGATTTCAACGTTGTGCAAGGTTCTGCAACCCTTTGAACTTGCCACATGTGAAGTCAGTTCAGACACTGCCAACCTGAGTCAGGTCATTCCCCTCATCAGTCTTTTGCAGAAGAAGCTGGAGAGATTGAAGGAGGAGCTAAAACAGAACGATTCCGCTAGGCATGTGGGACTTGTGGATTGAGCCCTTTATTCGCTTAACCAGGATTCACTGGTGGTCAATCTGTTAAAATCAGAGCACTACATTTTGGCCACCGTGCTTGATCCTAGAATTAAAACCTACGTTGGATCTCTCTTTCCGGCAGACACAAGTCTGCAGAGGTTCAAAGACCTGCTGGTGAGAAAATGATCAAGTGAAGCGGAACGTGACCCGTCAACAGCTCCTCCTTCACATTCTCCCGCAACTGGGGCTGCGAGGAAAAGACTAAGAATTCCGAGCCCACCCGCTGGCGGTGATGCAGGGCAGTCTGGAGCGAGTGCTGACATCTGGTCCGGACTGAAGGACCTGCCAATGATTACTGACATGTCGTCTACTGTCACTGCATATGATTCTGTCACCATTGAAAGAATGGTGGAGGATTATATGAGTGACCGCATCCAAGTAGGCACGTCAGACAGTCTGTACATATACTGGCAGGAAAAAGAGGCAATTTGGAGGCCCTTGCAGAAACTGGCTTTATTTTACCTAAGTTGCCCCCCCCCCCTCCAGTGTGTACTCCGAAAGAGTGTTTAGTGCAGCCGCTCACCTTGTCAGCAATCGGCGTACGAGGTTACTTCCAGAAAATGTGGAGAGGATGATGTTCATCAAAATGAATTATAATCAATTCCTCCGTGGAGACATTCACCAGCAATTGCCTCCAGAAAGTACACAGGGACCTGAGATGGTGGATTCCAGTGGGGACGAATTAATAATCTCTGAGGAGGGGATGTACACAGTGAAAGGGGTGAGGAATTGGAGGCTGAGGAGGAGGTGGACATCTTGCCTCTGTAGAGCCAGTTTGTGCAAGGAGAGATTGATTGCTTCTTTTTTGGTGGGGGCCCAAACCAACCAGTCATTTCAGTCACCGTCGTGTGGCAGACCCTGTCGCTGAAATGATGGGTTTGTTAAAGTGTGCATGTCCTGTTTATACAACATAAGGGTGGGTGGGAGGGCCCAAGGACAATTCCATCTTGCACCTTTTTTTTCTTTCATTTTTCTTTGCATCATGTGCTGTTTGGGGACTATTTTTTTAAGTGCCATCCTGTCTGACACTGCAGTGCCACTCCAAGATGGGCCAGGTGTTTGTGTCGGCCACTTGGGTCGCTTAGCTTAGTCACACAGCTACCTCATTGCACCTCTTTTTTTCTTTGCATCATGTGCTGTTTGGGGACTATTTTTTTTTGAAGTGCCATCCTGTCTGACACTGCAGTGCCACTCCTAGATGGGCCAGGTGTTTGTGTCGGCCACTTGGGTCGCTTAGCTTAGTCACACAGCTACCTCACTGCGCCTTTTTTTCTTTGCATCATGTGCTGTTTGGGGACAATTTTTTTAATCTGCCATCCTGTCTGACACTGCAGTGCCACTCCTAGATGGGCCAGGTGTTTGTGTCGGCCACTTGGGTCGCTTAGCTTAGTTATCCAGCGGCCTCGGTGCAAATTTTAGGAAAAAAAGTAATATTGTGAGGTGTGAGGTGTTCAGAATAGACTGGAAATGAGTGGAAATTATGGTTATTGAGGTTAATAATACTATGGGATCAAAATGACCCCCAAAGTCTATGATTTAAGCTGTTTTTGAGGTTTTTTTGTAAAAATACATCCGAATCCAAAACACACTCGAATCCGACAAAAAATTTTCAGGGAGGTTTTGCCAAAATGCGTCCAAATCCAAAACACGGCCGCGGAACCGAATCCAAAACCAAAACACAAAACCCGAAAAATGTCCGGTGCACATCACTAGTTGTCATGCATCAGACCAGTGGTAGTGTCCTGTGCATCAGCCATTCCAGTGACCAGTCACAGTGGTATCCTCTGCTGCCATATGTCCAGTGCTGCTGTATAATAACAAGTCCCTTACAGTACTCAAAACATAATTGATAGCAGCCTTGCGCTTGTTGATTGCTGCTTGTTCTTAGGTAATGGAGGAAACACCCAATACCTCCTATTTTACACAGATATACACAAAAAGAGAAATACCAAGAACTAGCGCTCTATATACATGCAATAAAAAAGTAATAGATATTGCCACGTAGAAATCCCCTGTACGGTCTCTCTCCTGGAAAAACACTTACAGGTTGTTTCTTTCACGTGTATCCATAAAGGTATCTTTTAGCAGCACACGGATTTCACTCACTGGCACCACAGTGTTCTTTCACTACTAGCTGACAGTTATACAACTTACATTGAATTTCTGTCCCGCGTTCCCATAAAGGTATCTTTATCCTCTCTGTATGTTGATATCCAATAGGAATTCCCAATAGGACACACTTGCTTCCAAAAGGATTTTATTAAAATAACAAAAAGTCATAAAAACAGGTCCGCATACATCAATTGGAACTGGGTATCGGCGACTGATGGAAAACCTCGTAGAAGAAAGCACCGGCTGCAGACAGGTAAGCGCACAACACGGAGTTCGAATCACCGACTTCCAGGACCTTCTGAACACAGACACAGGACGGCTTCAACGCGTTTCAGGGAGTCCACTCCCCTTTTTCAAGAAGTACCGTCCCCTTCCTCTTAAATATCGGACAAGAGGAAGGGGACGGTACTTCTTGAAAAAGGGCAGTGGACTCCCTGAAACGCGTTGAAGCCGTCCTGTGTCTGTGTTCAGAAGGTCCTGGAAGTCGGTGATTCGAACTCCGTGTTGTGCGCTTACCTGTCTGCAGCCGGTGCGTTCTTCTACGGGGTTTTCCATCAGTCGCCGATACCCAGTTCCAATTGAAGTATGCGGACCTGTTTTTATGACTTTTTGTTATTTTAATAAAATCCTTTTGGAAGCAAGTGTGTCCTATTGGGAATTCCTATTGGATATCAACATACAGAGAGGATAAAGATACCTTTATGGGAACGCGGGACAGAAATTCAATGTAAGTTGTATAACTGTCAGCTAGTAGTGAAAGAACACTGTGGTGCCAGTGAGTGAAATCCGTGTGCTGCTAAAAGATACCTTTATGGATACACGTGAAAGAAACAACCTGTAAGTGTTTTTCCAGGAGAGAGACCGTACAGGGGATTTCTACGTGGCAATATCTATTACTTTTTTATTGCATGTATATAGGCCCTCATTCCGAGTTGATCGGTCGCAAGGCGAATTTAGCAGAGTTACACACGCTAAGCCGCCGCCTACTGGGAGTGAATCTTAGCTTCTTAAAATTGCGACCGATGTATTCGCAATATTGCGATTACTAACTACTTAGCAGTTTCAGAGTAGCTCCAGACTTACTCTGCCTGTGCGATCAGTTCAGTGCTTGTCGTTCCTGGTTGACGTCACAAACACACCCAGCGTTCGCCCAGGCACTCCCACCGTTTCCCCGGCCACTCCTGCGTTTTTTCCGGAAACGGTAGCGTTTTCAGCCACACGCCCCTGAAACGCCGTGTTTCCGCCCAGTAACACCCATTTCCTGTCAATCACATTACGATCGCCGGAGCGAAGAAAAAGCCGTGAGTAAAAATACTTTCTTCATAGTAAAGTTACTTGGCGCAGTCGCAGTGCGAACATTGCGCATGCGTACTAAGCGGATTTTCACTGCGATGCGATGAAAAATACCGAGCGAACAACTCGGAATGAGGGCCATAGAGCGCTAGTTCTTGGTATTTCTCTTTTTGTGTAAGTCCCTTACAGTGTTGCTGTGTTGTCCTGCATCAGACCAGTGGTAGTGTCCTTTGCATCAGCCATCAGTCATTCCAGCAACCATTCACAGTGGTATCCTCTGCTGCCATATGTACAGTGCTGCTGTATAATAATAACAAGTCCCTTACAGTGTTGCTGTGTTGTCCTTCATCAGACCAGTGGTAGTGTCCTGTGCATCAGCCATCAGTCATTCCAGTGACCAGTCACAGTGGTATCCTCTGCTGCCATATTTCCAGTGCTGCTGTATAATAATAATAATAATAATAATAATAACAAGTCCCTTACAGTGTTGCTGTGTTGTCCAGCATCAGACTAGTGGTAGTGTCCTGTGCATCAGCCATCAGTCATTCCAGTGACCAGCACAGTGGTATCCACTACTGCCATATGTCCAGTGCTGCTGTATAATAATAATAACAACAAAAATTCCCTTACAGTGTTGCTGTGTTGTGCTGCATCAGACCAGTGGTAGTGTCCTGTGCATCAGCCATTCCAGTGACCAGTCACAGTGGTATCCTCTGCTGCCATATGTCCAGTGCTGCTGTATAATAATATGTTCCTTACAGTGTTGCTGTGTTGTCCTGCATCAGACCAGTGGTAGTGTTCTGTGCATCAGCCATCAGTCATTCCAGAAAGCAGTCACAGTGGTATCCACTACTGTCATATATACAGTGCTGCTGTATATTAAAAACAAGTCCCTTACAATGTTGCTGTGTGGTCCTTCATCAGACCAGTGTTAGTGTCCTGTGCATCAGCCATCAGTCATTCCAGTGACCAGTCACAGTGGTATCCACTGCTGCCATATGTCCAGTGCTGCTGTATAATAATAACAAGTCCCTTACAGCGTTGTTGTGTTGTCCTGCATCAGACCAGTGGTAGTGTCCTGTGCATCAGCCATCAGTCATTCCAGAAAGCAGTCACAGTGGTATCCACTGCTGTCCTATATACAGTGCTGCTGTATATTAAAAACAAGTCCCTTACAGCGTTTTTGTGTTGTCCTGCATCAGACCAGTGGTAGTGTTCTGTGCATCAGCCATCAGTCATTCCAGAAAGCAGTCACAGTGGTATCCACTACTGTCATATATACAGTGCTGCTGTATATTAAAAACAAGTCCCTTACAATGTTGCTGTGTGGTCCTTCATCAGACCAGTGTTAGTGTCCTGTGCATCAGCCATCAGTCATTCCAGTGACCAGTCACAGTGGTATCCACTGCTGCCATATGTCCAGTGCTGCTGTATAATAATAACAAGTCCCTTACAGCGTTGTTGTGTTGTCCTGCATCAGACCAGTGGTAGTGTCCTGTGCATCAGCCATCAGTCATTCCAGAAAGCAGTCACAGTGGTATCCACTGCTGTCCTATATACAGTGCTGCTGTATATTAAAAACAAGTCCCTTACAGCGTTTTTGTGTTGTCCTGCATCAGACCAGTGGTAGTGTTCTGTGCATCAGCCATCAGTCATTCCAGAAAGCAGTCACAGTGGTATCCACTACTGTCATATATATACAGTGCTGCTGTATATTAAAAACAAGTCCCTTACAATGTTGCTGTGTGGTCCTTCATCAGACCAGTGTTAGTGTCCTGTGCATCAGCCATCAGTCATTCCAGTGACCAGTCACAGTGGTATCCACTGCTGCCATATGTCCAGTGCTGCTGTATAATAATAACAAGTCCCTTACAGCGTTTTTGTGTTGTCCTGCATCAGACCAGTGTGTAGTGTCCTGAGCATCAGCCATCAGTCATTCCAGTGATCAGTCACAGTGGTATCCACTGCTGTCATACATATTTAGTGCTGCTGTACATTAAAAACAAGCCCCTTACATTGTTGCTGTGTTGTCCTTCATCAGACCAGTGGTAGTGTCCTGTGCATCAGCCATCAGTCATTCCAGTGACCAGTCACAGTGGTATCCTCTGATGCCATATGTCCAGTACTGCTGTATAATAATAATAACAACAACAAGTCCCTTACAGTGTTGCTGTGTTGTCCTGCATCAGACCAGTGGTAGTGTCCTGTGCATCAGCCATCAGTCATTCCAGAAAGCAGTCACAGTGGTATCCACTGCTGTCCTATATACTGTGCTGCTGTATATTAAAAACAAGTCCCTTACAATGTTGCTGTGTGGTCCTTCATCAGACCAGTGGTAGTGTCCTGTGCATCAGCCATCAGTCATTCCAGTGACCAGTCACAGTGGTATCCACTGCTGCCATATGTCCAGTGCTGCTGTATAATAATAATAATAATAATAACAAGTCCCTTACAGTGTTGCTGTGTTGTCCTTCATCAGACCAGTGGTAGTGTCCTGTGCATCAGCCATCAGTCATTCCAGTGACCAGTCACAGTGGTATCCACTGCTGCCATATGTCCAGTGCTGCTGTATAATAAAAACAAGCCCCTTACAGTGTTGCTGTGTTGTCCTGCATCAGACCAGTGGTAGTGTCCTGTGCATCAGGATTCTGATGGTATTGTGGTTTGTTTAAATGAGGCACCATGGGAGACACCTGTTGTCCATGGGATGAAGAACCATTGTGATGCCTGGGCAAAATACCAAAAAAGCCACCTCTTCAGTGTGAAATTATTTCTCCATAAATCCGGACAACAGGTGTCATGCCCTGTGTAGTCTCTGTCACTCTGTAATAAGTAGGGGTAAGGATGGTAACCACCTAGGAACATCCTCCCTTATACGTCACCTGCTGCGCATTCATCAGAAGTCAGTGTCAAGTTATGAAACTTTGGGTAAGAGCGTAAGCAGTCCACTGACACCTAAATCCCTTCTTCCTCCTGTACCCAAGCTCCTGCAAGCCACACCACCAACTCCCTCAACGTCAACTTCCTCCTCCGCAATGAACCATGTCCTTGGCAAGACTGACGAGTCCTCTCCTAACCGGGATTCCTCGGAAGGATCCTTGAGTGGTAATCCTACTGCTGCTGTAACTGCTGCCACTTCTGTTGTTACATCTGGGAGTCAGTTGTCATCCCAGAGGGGAAGTCGGAAGACCACTTGTACTACTTCCAGTAAGCAATTACTGCCCAACAGTCCTTTGTGAGGAAGATGAAATATGACAGCAGACATCATGTTGAAATGCGAATAACTGAGGCCTTGACACTTATGTTGGTGTTAGACGTGCGTCCGGTGTCTGCCATTATTGCAGTGGGATTTAGACAATTGATGAAGGTATTGTGTCACCGGTACCAAATCCCATATAGGTTCCACTTCACTAGGCAGACGATACCGAGAATGTACAGAGTTGTTAAAAAAAGTGTTGCCGGTGTCCTAAAAAATGCGGTTGTATCCAGTGTCCTCTTAACCACGGACAGGAGCGAAAGCTGACATCTGGTCAGGACTGAAGGACCTGCCAATGATTACTGACATGTCTACTGTCACTGCATATGATTCTGTCACCATTGAAAGCATGTTGGAGGATTATATGAGAGACAGCATCCAAGTAGGCACGTCACACAGTCCGTATGTATACTGGCAGGAAAAAGAGGCAATTTGGAGGCCCTTGCACAAACTGGCTTTATTTTACCTATGTTGCCCTCCCACAAGTGTGTACTCCGAAAGAGTGTTTAGTGCAGCCGGTAACCTTGTCAGCGATCGGCGTAGGAGGTTACTTCCACAAAATGTGGAGAAGATGATGTTCATCAAAATGAATTATAAATTCCTCCAGGAAGACCTTGACAGGCAATTGTCTCCGGAAAGTACACAGGGACCTGTGATGGTGGATTCCAGTGGGAATGAATTAATAATCTGTGAGGAGGGGGATGTACGCAGTTAAAAGGGTGAGGAATTGGAGGATGAGTATGAGGTCGACATCTTTCCCCTGTAGAGCCAGTTTGTGCAAGGAGAGATTGATTGCTTCTTTTTTGATGGGGTCCCAAACAGTCCAGTCATTTCAGTCACAGTTGTATGGCAGACCCTGTTGCTGAAATGATTGGTATGTTAAAGTGTGCATGTCTTGTTTATACAACATAAGGGTGGGTGGGAGGGCCGAAGGACAATTCCATCTTCCACCTTTTTTTCTTCTTTGCATCATGTGCTGTTTGGGGACTATTTTTTTAAAGTGCCATCCTGTCTGACACGTCCGTATATGTCCAGTGGTACTGCTATATAATTCCAGTGATACTGCCGTATATGTCCAGTGGTACTGCCATATAATTCCAGTGATATTGCTGTATAAATTCCAGTGGGAATTGTTTTTTGTTGCTTGGCTTAGTCAGACAGCTACCTCACTGCACCTCTTTTACATCTTTGCATGAGCTGCTGTTTGGGGCCTTTTTTATATCTGCCCTCCTGTCTGCCATTGCAGTACCACTCCTAGATGGGTCAATTGTTTGTGTCATTTGGCTTAGTCAGACAGCTACCTCATTGCACCTCTTCTACATCTTTGCATGAGGTGCTGTTTGGGGCCTTTTTTATATCTGCCCTCCTGTCTGCCATTGCAGTACCACTCCTAGATGGGTCAATTGTTTGTGTCATTTGGCTTAGTCAGACAGCTACCTCATTGCACCTCTTCTACATCTTTGCATGAGGTGCTGTTTGGGGCTTTTTTTATATCTGCCATCCTGTCTGACACTGCAGTGCCACTCATAGATGGGCCAATTGTTTGTGTCATTTGGCTTAGTCAGACAGCTACCTCATTGCACCTCTTCTACATCTTTGCATGAGGTGCTGTTTGGGGCCTTTTTTATATCTGCCCTCCTGTCTGACACTGCAGTGCCTCTCCTGAATGGGCCAGGTGTTTGTGTTGTCCACATGTGTCGCTTAGCTTAGTCATCCAGCAACCTCGGTGCAACCTTTTGGCCTAAAAACAGTATTGTGAGGTGTGAGATGTTCCTAATAGACTGGAAATGAGTGTAAATTAATGTTATTGAGTTATTAATACTGTACGATCAAAATTACCCCCAAATTCTGTGATTTTAGCTATTTTTATGTTTTTTCAAAAATCATTCTGTTCCAAAACCAAAACCAAAACTAAAACATGAAAGTGTGGTTTTGGTAAAACCAAGCCAAAACCAAAACACGAAAGTGGAATTATAACCAAAACACAAAACACGAAAGTGCCAGCCGCACATCTCTAGTTATAATTAGGAATGGAAGTACTAAACTCCATAGCTCTATTGGCTAAAAATATTCAGTTTTGTGGTGAACTGTGGGAGGCCTACCTGAGGTAGTCCAGATTCACCTTTTCTTTTTCTTTTTCCAATTCAAGGAAATTATATTATCAAATATGCCACCCCAAGATTTACTTGCTGTAATTTATTACTTAGACATAAAGATTGAGCCACACTCATGGAGCATGGCTACATCGCAGGTGGGCATGCCGGCAAGCACACAGAGATGCTCCCATGCGCATCTACAATGCACACACATCCCATTCATGCCTGGCAGTCCACCTAGCCGGGCACACTCAGTCGCAGATGGAGCCAGGATTAGCATGGATCTATCTGTATATCTTTATAAGGAGAACTTTAATAAAAGTTGTTTTAAGATAATTTCATATAATTTCTTCTATCTAATGCCCACAAAGGAATGTTCTTTCTATAATTGGGCTGTGTGATTATTACCTTTGATGAGTACAATATATTTGATAATCTTTGATATTCCCTATACTTTGATGTAGATCAAATGGGCACAAATAATTTTTAAGATGCAGCCAATAATGTATTTGGCACAAAAAAACATTGCAAACAAAGAAATAGGAATGCATAGGCATGTTCTCCACTGCATTCCTTCTAAATCACTGTCTAAGGGTGTTATCCAATTAGTTTACATTGGCTAATTGTCTTGCCCATGACTATCCTATTAGTCCATACTGCTGGCACTTATCAGGGATTTTGTTCCCCCGGCCTTAGGCAGGCAAATCCAAATCCACAATAAGCGTTCTTCAGAGCCACAATCATTGCCACAGAAACACATAGGTCCATGGCTTTTCGCAGAACCTATATGTTTTTATTGCTATATGGAGTAATTTACTTCATGGAAGAAATGGGATACAATATAAAAATTGTGATAAAAGACCATTTATTTTCATGCAGTGAATTACCGCTTGTAATACCGTAGGATACCCCCTTAAAACTCTAAATTTGGGACATACCTTAAAGGCAGCCGAACAATTATGCCTCAGTGGTGTAAAATTTGGGGTGGTTGTAGGAAAAAGATCTAAGATTCTTTGTGAGGGAACAGTTATGTCCAGGGCAGGCCTGGTTATCTGGTACTTCTGGCAAATGGCAGAAGGGCCAATGTCCTGTTGGGCCAGTACAACCACACAGAGATCCGGGCTGACAGCACATAGTGCAGCCTTCCCACTTTGTGATTGGCCACCCCCACCATACTGCAGTTGGTTAACAGATAGAACAGGGCATGCCATGAGGCCAGCGCAAACATTGGGGATGATTCCTCTGTACATATTTGCCATTAAGAGCTAACAGGACAGTGACATGTATTGATATTAGGAAATATAGCAATCATTGCACCAAACTGTATGTAGCTTTGCTTTGATCCAACGCTTTTTGTTCAAAATGACAGTCTACAGTAGTAATCTAATTTTGGAAAGGTATTAAGAAAAATAATAAGGTGATTTGCAAGTCCTAACTCTGAGAAAGACCTTAGTATGGCACTTACATAGAGCTGTGTATAAAACAAAAAAAAAAGCAAAACAGGAGGAACTAATGAATTCAAATTTCATAAAAGCCTGTAACAATGTTTGACCTTCCAGTTGCTCTGTCAATCAAGCAGTTATTTTATGGAACTGATGTTACAGCGCATATAGATTAGAACTAAAAAAAAATTTATTAAAACACATACAAACATGTATATAAATTTGTATCTATGCAATTTGTACCACAGGCCGGTCAACGTACTCATTCAATAATATATTTATAAACAGACCAGATACAACATGTAATGTGACATATTACTCTGTGTCCACTTGTAATTCTTAGCAACACATACTGTGGTAGCTAGAATGTAACTTTTCCGATGTTTACTGAAACTTAATAGCACACAGAGTTCTTCTTTGTATAACTATAGAACAGTCTCTTTTGGGAAAAAAGAGCTTTTTCTTCACAATAAATGTGAGCTTAGGAGCTGTTTAACTGTCCCATTTTGGTAGCCAAAGTCCGTTAATAAAGTGAAACTGTGCTTCCTCTAAAAGCGTGTCTGGCCAGACAAATAAACAGTAATGATCTCACCACTCCTGTTTGTGGATTCTTTCACCAAAAGCGTCCTCCACGGCTGCTGGTGCTCTAACCTTTATCATGCAGTCATCTCTGGGGGATCGTGAATAGAAGTGAAGGATCCGTGGAGCGTTGTAGCTGGCTATCGAGATCTCCGGAAACAGTGGTGCAAACAGCAATTAGATGAGTAAATGACACGTTTCCCCGCCTCCCTCCGGGTTCAGCGGCTTCATCAGAATGAATGAAATGCCTCCCTTCACTCTATTTAAGCTTGGCGCTTAATTGTCGGACTCCCGTCATGCTGCCGTCTCAATCTCCTGGGCGCTTCAAGCCTCATTTTGGCTATGGAGCACATACCGGCTTTGAGGCGCATAACGGCTTTAGACCGCCTCATGATTTCAATCTCACACCTGTAATCAATCACTCATTCGCTGTGTTTAAGACACAATGCAGGTGTTTAATCAATTAGTAGAGGGTTTTATGCACAGCTATGGAATAATATAATCATTCTACCTGCATTACCAAGCATATTATTTCCTTATAGAGTGTAAAGGAGGTAAGACATTATTTTAAAAAATCTCATACTACTAACTAAAATATAGTAATAAAATGTCAATATATTAATAATTAATATATTGATAAGTATCTAGGAGACATGTCAAAAAAAGATTTTTTTACATATATAAAAGAAATATAATAAGAATGCATCTCAACACATATTAATTGTTCAATCTATCAATTCATGTATGCATATAAAAACATACACACATGTATATAAATTTGGCAGAATCATCCACAAAAAGGAAGTTAATAATTTATACCAACTAAATTACCTACAGGTAACCATTATTTATTATTCCTCTCCATATGTCAATACGGAGAGGGGTTATATGTATGTATAGGAGATAGACATTTATATGATCTTTATATGATCTTTACTAGCTTCCATTTATATTGTCTGTAACAGATCTAGTATCCAGTACACATTTCTTGTGTGTATGCATAAACAAATGCATACACGCACACACACCAACAAGTGTATGCAAATGCGTGTCTATGTGTCCACACAGACACACAAAAAGAAAAAAAGAAGGAAAGAAGAAAATCCAGCTGTACAGTATACAGAATAAATCATAATAAACAAGAGAGAGGAGGATCCATATATGACGGATATATATAGAGAAACAGTATATAGGAGGGATCATATTTCTATGATCAGAGTATAAATTCTCTCTTAGAACTAACAAGACAGGGGATTCATCCCCTGTCTAATCATATTACATCTTGTCAGAACGGTGATATGAAGAGTGTATCAGTAATAGCTATTAAACATGTGAAGAAAACAAATAGAGGGGGAGATAGGTTTGGTAGATTATTCAGACGTGAGGTGTTCTGGATATTTAGATTTGACTCTATGGTCCCAAATGGACTTAATGACGCTACTGAGTTAAATAACATTTAGAGTCATATCTCCTCTTCTCTCTTTATTTGCTTCTTGATTTTATTTCCTTCTTTCCTCTCCCCCCCTTTGGTTAGATTAATGTCCCCTGTCTTGTTAGTTCTAAGAGAGAATTTATACTCTGATCATAGAAATATGATCCCTCCTATATACTGTTTCTCTATATATATCCGTCATATATGGATCCTCCTCTCTCTTGTTTATTATGATTTATTCTGTATACTGTACAGCTGGATTTTCTTCTTTTCTTCTTTTTTTCTTTTTGTGTGTCTGTGTGGACACATAGACATGCATTTGCATACACTTGTTGGTGTGTGTGCGTTTATGCATTTGTTTGCGCATACACACAAGAAATGTGTACTGGATACTAGATTTGTTACAGACAATATAAATGGAAGCTAGTAAAGATCATATAAAGATCATATAAATGTCTATCTCCTATACATACATATAACCCCTCTCCGTATTGACATATGGAGAGGAATAATAAATAATGGTTACATGTAGGTAATTTAGTTGGTATAAATTATTAACTTCCTTTTTGTGGATGATTCTGCCAAATTTATATACATGTGTGTATGTTTTTATATGCATACATGAATTGATAGATTGAACAATTAAAATGTGTTGAGATGCATTCTTACTATATTTCTTTTATATATGTAAAAAAATCTTTTTTTGACATGTCTCCTAGATACTTATCAATATATTAATTATTAATATATTGACATTTTATTACTATATTTTAGTTAGTAGAATGATATTTTTTTAAATAATGTCTTACCTCCTTTACACTCTATAAGGAAATAATATGCTTGGTAATGCAGGTAGAATGATTATATTATTTCATAGCTGTGCATAAAACCATCTACTAATTGATTAAACACCTGTATTGTGTCTTAAACACAGCGAATGAGTGATTGATTACAGGTGTGAGATTGAAATCATGAGGCGGTCTAAAGCCGTTATGCGCCTCAAAGCCGGCATGTGCTCCATAGCCAAAACGAGGCTTGAAGCGCCCAGGAGACTGAGACGGCAGCATGACGGGAGTCCGACAATTAAGCGCCAAGCTTAAATAGAGTGAAGGGAGGCATTTCATTCATTCTGATGAAGCCGCTGAACCCAGAGGGAGGCGGGGAAACGTGCCATTTACTCATCTAATTGCTGTTTGCACCACTGTTTCCGGAGATCTCGATAGCCAGCTACAACGCTCCACAGATCCTTCACTTCTATTCACGATCCCCCAGAGATGACTGCATGATAAAGGTTAGAGCACCAGCAGCCGGGGAGGACGCTTTTGGTGAAAGAATCCACAAATAGGAGTGGTGAGATCGTTACTGTTTATTTGTCTGGCCAGACACACTTTTAGAGGAAGCACAGTTTCACTTTCTTAACGGACGTTGGCTACCAAAATGGGACAGTTAAACAGCTCCTATGCTCACATTTATTGTGAAGAAAAAGCTCTTTTTATCCCAAAAGTGACTTTTTCCCAAAAGTGTTCTATAGTTATACAAAGAAGAACTCTGTGTGCTATTAAGTTTCAGTAAACATCGGAAAAGTTACATTCTTGCTACCACAGTTTGTGTTGCTAAGAATTACAAGTGGACAGAGTAATATGTCACATTACATGTTGTATCTAGTCTGTTTATAAATATATTATTGAATGAGTATGTTGACCGGCCGGTGGTACAAATTGCATAGATACAAATTTATATACATGTTTGTATGTGTTTTAATAAAAAAATTTTTTTAGTTCTAATCTATATGCGCTGTAACATCAGTTCATTTGTTTCTTGTTTGATTTTTTAATCTAATAGGGGTGAGTAGCCCTATGTTACTGGCAGCATATTGATTAGAGTGACAGAGCGCTTGATTTCAGTGCCAGTTATTTTATGGGATCCCTTATCTTCCCAGCCCAAGAAGGGATAGTTTGCCATGCCATCTTTGAAGTCTGTGTCCTGGATAAGTGGTAGATTGACTGATTTGTGACTGCTGAGTTGCAGAAAAATGACCAGCAATTTCACTCCATGATCATAATGTGGAAGATTCTTTGAGTAAAGCTCTATATAAGTAACTACTGTACAAGCTTAATTTACTGACACTAGCAAAGATCACTATAACCTTCTTTTTTCTTTGTCATAGGGTTTATAATGTGTGACAGGATCACTGCCATTGAACAGCCAAAACAGATCTAAATCAATCAATTCAATATCAGAATCTGAATGCTGTGAAGAAATAGGTATGAAGGGAAGCAACATACTATATTTGGAAAGATGTCTCTGGATGAATGATATACTGAAATGTATATCAAAGCATGGTCTGATACAAGTATCTCCCTATTGATGTTTTATGCAATTACAATACCAGTAAATAATGTAGGGCGCTATAATAAACAACATTCTAGCCAGAGATCTACAGACTGGATAATGGTATGTATATGACCTGTTGGAGGGACTTAGTAACCTGCACATGTCTGTGAGTTTATAATTATAGTTCAGCATACGTATTTACTTCCATTGGAGACAATCTGATCTTAGTGCATGTGCACCAAAAGTAATGTATGTTTATTACAACACTCTGATTAGATGTTTATGTCCATTGCGTAAATTAGCTAATATTTATTTGGAGTCATATGTTCTTTTTTTTTGGGGGGGGGGGGTAGCTAAAACCTTTATTGCTTCAAAATGCTACTGTCCATATCAGTGTTGCGCACTTTACAGGCCAACTTTTTTAATTGCACTATCTCAGTCATGCTCAAAACATGTTGGATTCTAGAATATTTTGGATATTGTGTTTTTGGATAGTGGAGGCTCAACCTGTATAACATTTCTTAATATATCTCTGGATTATTAATTAACTTGTATTTTTCCTCATTATCAGAAAGTAAAACTATATTGTTATGACTAATGCTAATCTTTTTTAATCAAAATGTATTGTTTTTTCTAGAGAGACAAATAAACTGTAACAAAAGATAAAATTATGTGGCAGTGGGTTTGGGGTGGGAGTAGTAAAAATAAGGAGGGAAGGTTATACATGGCAGTTTATCAAATACTGTACATAAACATTCACTTTACAACATAATTGCAAACCTTAATAACTTTTAAAATACTAAACTTTCCTAAACAAATGTACCTAGTAAAACACAATAATATTCTATCCATGATTTTAACTTGAATATTTCCAAATAAAATATCTAAATTCCAATTATTTGCTTTTCTTAATTTTTCCAATTTATTTTTCAATTGATCACAGTTAATTTTAAACATATATTTTAAACCTTTCCAAATAAAAAATAAAAAACTTTGAAATTTTTTTAAAAGTTATATTTCTAATACCACTAGCTTCCTATGCTGACGTTCCTATATAAAACAGCCATATAAAACAATTTTAGACATTTGCCAAATTAAACACCATGGGAGATGTAAAAGACTGCGTAAAGCAGGAAATGCAAGACTTTGGCCAATATTTACTAATATTCGTGTTTGTGTCGGTTTGTGTAGTGTTTAATGTAGTCTTGTATCGGGTGCATTTTCATGCAAATTTTTGAAACTATATATGCCAAGTTACGAAGCAGTCGACTTTATGGTTTCCGTGTTTTCCGATGTCGATGCCAGTCGTTTTTTTTGGCACATTTACGGCCGTCATTGTCGTTTGCGTTCGTGTTTTTGTATTTTTTTCTGTTTTTTTTTTCTAATTTAAACGCGGCAGGTTTTTTTTTCCCGCAGCCGCATTTTCACTTTTAGTTTCGTTTTTCATCCCCGTTCGTGATTGGTTGTGTTTCAGATGGTAGGAGTGTCTGTGCGCAACCATATAAATACGCCCCAAACCGTCCGCACCTCGTGGGTTTAGTTAGTGGTGAGGAGGAGGGAGGTTGTGCTGTGGAGGTAGGTGAATTTGTGGTTTGGTGAGGAGTGTTGGTAGCGATTTCTGAGTGTAGTATTGTGTTTGAAAGTCGTCTTGTCATTCTTGTAGTCTTGTTTTTTGTGGTTTTGTCTCATTTTTTGTCCAAGTTATTTTTCTTTATAGTCCCTTGTCAGTGTTTGTGTGGGTGTGTGTGGGTGTATGGGTGTGTGTGTGTGTGTGAGTTGTGTAGTGGTAGTGGAGGAGTGTGTTGTTTGTCTATTTTTTTTCTGTGTTAAGTGTTTAGACACACAATTATGTGTTGAAAGACGTGAAAGTCTGATCCTACTCAAATAGTCGCCACCTAATTAATGTGCTACCATCACACAAGAGGAATAATTAGAAATATACGTTCCTTAGAATTGTTCCATGAATCTCTCCATCCACATCAAGTTATTGCATAAAGTTGATTCCACATGTGGGAAGAAAACATAAACTTTTCATGTGTAGTACAGTATATTTAATGTTACATAGATAAAAACAACAACATATTTTTGAGGGTTCCACGGTGGTGCCCCTAGGGGACTGAACAATTACCAGATACGGTGGAGAACTGGTAAAAAACAGTTCTCAAACACAGCTCTTATTTGTTTATCCGAAGAAAGGCCACCCGGGTAGGCGAAAACTCCGGAACAAACTATCGATCTGGCCTCCGTCCAGCACCTCCAGGACAGCTCCAGAAACCTTGGTTCTCTGACACAGTTTACCAACGCGTTTCAACCCCTTTTGTTTGGGTCTTTCTCAAGGCAGTGTGTCAGAGTCTAATACATGCAATCCTTATAAATGAGCTCTAACCAATCACAGGGTACTGCCCGTGTGTCCCCGGCCGGAAGTGCATCATCCGCGGTGTCCACCGGTCCTAGCCGGAAATGCGTCATCTGCGGCGCCCGTTGGTCCCGGCCGGAGGTATCATTTGCGGTGCCCACTGGTCTTGACCGGAAGTACGTCATCAGTGGCGCCCGCTAGTTCTGGCCGGAAACATATCGGCGGTTGTGTTCATCCTCAGTGTGTTTGCTACCGGAAGTGCGTCGGCCATGGTGACTGAAAGTCCTGACCGGAAGTCCGTCATATACGGCATCCAGTAGCCGTGTGTCCTGGCGGAAATGTCCCACAACTCATTTGTCCGGCCTGGTGGATGTAAACAACAAATTTTAATCCCTCAAAGTTCACATTTTAGTCCTTTATATAAAAAAGAGCCTAGAGTGAGGAAAAATATAAAAAAACAAAACATCAGCAGCATGACATGAACTAATATTTAAAATACGGTACTATGACATAAAGCGACGTTTCAAGTACAAAATGGCCAAGGAGGCAAAGTCGGCTAGAAAAACCGGTGGTGGGCAGCCCTATATTGCAAGATATCTGGAGTATGAGGAGCCCATGCGGAGTGTAATACCTCCTGAAGTAGTCTCTGCAACCCATGTCTGGGATTCAGATAGGCCCAGGAAGAATGGTGAGCATGTGTATTTCCATTAATATTCTATGACCTTATATTTTTTTCTTTCTTTTTTTTAAATGTGAGTCATGTCACGTTGCATATTACTCCCATCTTCAAGTGTGTGTCAGCAAATACATTATTTTGGGTAATGTTTTTTCCAAAAGCCAATGTAACATCTTACTTTATTGTATGTCATGTGTTTTTTCCAAGTATATTTTGCATGTGTAGTTTGGACTTGGTGTTTCATTGAATTGTCCTGCAATAATGGTTTCCTTTTGGACTTTTTTTACATTTGGACTATGTTTTATATTTAGGTTATCCATGTGCAATGTTTCAAAAACAGTGGTTGTCATGTTAGAGGCTGGAGTAGTGGAAAGTGGTTTGGAAACCACTTACATGTGTAATGTCATTATTACAGAATGTAATATTTTTTTTTAAAAAACCCACTATGTGTTTGTTCTGTTTGAGTTTGTATTTGTACCCTGACACAACACTGCAGTGTAAATTTTTAATTTGTGTTTTGTTTTTGTTTGGCTCATATAGTGGTAATGTGTGTTTGGAGTGCCACATCACAGAGCAATTTATATATTGCATCTGTAATATTTTTACTTTCATTACAAAATGAAGATGTGTGTGTTTTTGGTTGTTAATTTATGTATTTTTACTTGTGGCCTATGTCAGTGTCCTGTACATGTTTTCCTGTGTTGCACTTTCCATAGTGCATATGGCTATTGGACAATGTTTATTGTTTTATGTAGTGGTTTTTTTGTTTCCGGTCCTTATGTATTTATTAAAAATAAAGCAAGCATTTCTTAAAGAATAAATTTTTATAAGCATAATGAGTAGATGTATCAACAATAGCATGAATACATGGGGTTTTTTTTTACAGTGTTTGAAAAAAGCAGTACTACTCGTCCTCCAGTAACTCCCATCACATCTGATGATGATGACGCTGCGGAAGCAGGTAAAGTGTCCATTGTAGTATAGGGGATGTTTGTAAAGGAATGGCCATAACAAAATTTCACTTTCAATAATAGGTCCATCAAAAGAAGTCTGGAGCAGCAGAAGTGGGACTTCTGTAGGACACCACCACAAAAAACCTGTGGCAGCAAAGAAAGCAAGGTCTGATGTCCAGCAGGCTACCCCGCCACGAAGATTATCGACAGTATGTTTGGTCCCCCCACTCCAAATTTTGGACACACCTCCAAGACGTCAACCACACTCCCCTCATCTTGATTGTGAGTATCCAACTGAAATAAATTTAAACAATTTCAGATCGTAATCAAACGTTTTCTTCACCACATTAAGTCAAAACACATCAAAATCTTATATACTTACCGAAGTAAGTAAAACATGAAATGGAATCCAAGCAAAATGGCCTTGTCCACATCCAGTAAAGATATGTATGTCCACTTGAGCCATACAGTAGCACATTGTGTGTTAGATGCTGCAACAGAAACTCATGTTTATTTTTTTAAATAGTAAGGTTGTTTATCAAATTTTCACATGTGTGTTTGACCTCACATTGCCAAATACATATAAAAACATTACTATGTTTGTTTTAGAAAAGCTATAAGGTAATACATTATGGATTACAATGTGTTTTTATGGTGGAGTATGTCTGATCTACAATAAAACTAAAGTGTTTGCAATCACAATTAAGTAACCAGACACATATGCCACAAACAGGCATATGTATGTATTTCAGTTCTGAGTGATGATGTTGCTAGGCAGAATATCTGAAAGCAACAGTGAATGACACGTGTTCCATGTGTAGTGATTTGTTTTCATTTATCAAACATATGGATAGCTAACGGAGATTTTTTTCAACATTTCAGCTTCTAGTCCTGGTAACAGCATCCCTCCGCAACAACAGCAACACAGTGACATGGATGAGACAATCATGTTAGAAATGCAGCCATTAAGCCAAGGAATCAGCCCCCCAGCACCTGTGAGTACACCACAACAGCAAAGCACACCACCACCACAACACAGCCCAACAACACCAGTAACACAAGGCCCTGATCAGGTGTTTTGGACCATTTGGGCTAGACAGCAGGCCACTAATGAAGATTGCCTGCGTAGGCAGACACAAATGTTTGCAAGCCTACCATGTCACCTCAGAAGAATAACCAGAAATATGAGTAGACAAAATGAACAAACCACGAGAATTGGCAATACCATGGAACTCATTCGTACAGACATTACACAGGCCATGGCCAACTTACAGCGCATAATCGAAGAACAGCACAGACTAATGGAAGAACAGCACAGACAACAGAAAAGTTATACGAACATTTTTCAAAACAATCAAAAGATAAATGAAAGTTTATTCCGAATTGTAGACAATCAAAATGCTGCTACATGTGAACTCAATGCCACCCTCACTAACCTGAATGAAACACTCAGATCCATGCACCAACAGCAAACAAGCAGCAGTTCTGGTACGACTACTCCAAATATCACGCCAGTCTCATCACCACTAAGACGCTCCACCAGAGCACGACAACATGACAGTGCTAAAGGTAAAGGGCAGGACAAGCAGGCACCCAAAAAAAATTAAAACAAAAACAACAAATTTTACATTTCTAATAAGTAAATCAAAATAGTTAGTAAGTGTATGTTTGGCAAAATATATATAACACTTAGCTCCTTGACAATTTATACAACATCATTAATTATAAGTGGTACAAACAACAACTTGAAATTTGTACGCACATTTATTCTTTACCATCTTTGGGTTTTTTTGGAGGAGGGAAATGTTGTTGGAGCTGCACATACATTTTAGCAGGAAGTAGCCAGACCACTTGATTTTTTTTCTAATCATTACTCTTTCTAGATTCCAATCAATCTCAGATCCAGCACACACAATAATTGGCAGCCAGCCAGAATGTCTTTAGCAGGAAGTAACCAGACCACTTGATTTTTTTCTAATCATTACTCTTTCTAGATTCCAATCAATCTCAAATCTTTTGAAGAAGGCTTTAAAAGAGGTCCTAGACATGAACAGACAAGACCTCTTACGTCCCTCCTCCTCAAATAAGATGGAAAAATACGACAGAAAAGAGAGAGAGATGGCCTTTATCTGCAAATATAATAACTGTGCGAAAGAGATCAAAACAATAATTGAAAGAAATTATAGAGTATTGAAACATGACAACATTCTGGGGAACCTTCTGCCAAATAAACCACAAGTGATTTATAGGAAAAATAGGGCTTTAAAGACTATACTGGCTCCCAGTTTTTTCAAAATTCCAATAGTAGAGAAAAATAAAAACGACTCAAATTGGTTGACCAAGAAACCTTTGGGTTTCCATAGGTGTGGCAAAAGTGGATGTACAATGTGTCAACATATGGAACGTAAAACTACCTGTATTCTCATCCCATCCTCCAATGAAAAATACCAGTTGAGATCCTTTTTAAATTGTAATTCAAAATTCGTGATATACTTGTTGACATGTGGATGCGGTTTAAATTATGTGGGACGAACCACGAGACCATTACACACGCGATTTATGGAACACCGACGGAATATAATACGCAAATACATGGCTCACAGTGTATCACGACATTATTACAATGAACATAATAACAATCCTGCTTGTCTTTCGATAATATGTCTTGAACACATTGCCCCTACGGATAGGGGAGGAGACCGATTTAATAAACTCTGCCGGAGGGAAGTCTTCTGGATGTTAAAGTTTAACTCTTTACATCCAGATGGACTGAATGAAGCAATTGAATTAAATTCGGTCCTCTAGTTGGAGGTTTATGCTTACCCCTGTTCTAGAATTCCTGTTCCAATACTTTCCATCCCCTCTCTTTATGTATACCATCAGAAGTTATAGGTTCTATAGGTTCTATAGGCTTTCTTGGGAGAATCTTAAAACTTAAATTCACATACAGCCGTTTGATGAAATAAAATGGGTAAAATCCCAATTTTTGATATGACTGTCAGTGCAAATGATGGTCTTTTTATATTTTTATATTTTTTTATTTTTATATTTATTTTTATATATTTTTATTAAAAAAAAATTTTTTTTTTTTATTATTTATCTAACGGTCCGATTGGTGATATCAACTCCTATCTTGGAGATTATATACACATGTGTATACGTCCATCTAATATTAAATAATAAATCCCTTACGAAAATGTGTACTATAGAGGTTCAATCAACAACCAAGTACCTTCACATGTAACTAGTGGTTTAAATTATTTAAATTATTTGTGGGTACACCTATTTAGGTGTGTATACTATGTCTCAATGTGCAGGTGTGTATGTACATGCAGTCATGTGTGTATATATACATATATATGTGTATATTAGTAAAAATCAAATCATATAGAATGACAATCACAATTTAGAATGTGCTTCACATTCATTATTCATTATTCATTTTTATTTATCATTATTTATTATTTTTTATATTTTTATGTTTTATTTGTTTTCTTTATTTGTAACACATAATGTATTGAGAAATATATAAAGAAATTCTGTTTATATGTACTAATAGCTACAGTGGTTAGTTGTAATTAAGAAACGTCCTGGACCGAGTGAATTGCGGGGAAAAAAAAAAAAAAAATCTGACAAATATTATATAATAGACCCAATACGTTTTTCCTCTGTATATATACTTATATCTCTCCATATCTGACTTATATACAATGTATCTCCTTTGTTAACTATAGTCATGCTATTTGTGAGATATGTAACTAAATCACAAGTATCGAAAAGACCAGCAAGTACCCTCTATGATTTTCCTCCTATGATGTCACTGAAATCATGTGACTATTGTGAACCAATGATTAGACAGTCACGTGATCGGAGACTCGGCGTCACGTGCACTAAAAAGATCCTTTTGAGCATAGAAACTATGAACAGTACCTTCTGAGAAGGGGATGACTGAGTCTCCGATCATGTGACTAAGATCACATGTTATACCGGACCAATGGGATTGTTTAGTTTCCCGATCACGTGTTCTCTCATGTCACGTGACCGGTTTCATTCAAATCTAATTTCATGTATAAGTTAAGTATAAATACTCGTTTTGAGGTGGGATCTGCTCTGTATATAAGAGCAGATCTTTGTGTAAATAAGGATATTATTAAAGTTATATTTTGTGACGGTTTGCTGCATTTTCTAATTAAACACCAGACAGGTGTTGTTGATCAACTCATGAAGCAGGGTATAAATAGAGACCCAATATACAGTGTATTTATGCTCCTGAGGAAGCTGGATCACCCTGTTGCCAGCGAAACGCGTTGAGCCTTTACCCCACCTGGGCACCACTCCACGACACATTGGGACTCTGACACTCTCGGCACTTATTTGGACTTTGCTCCTATCACTGGGAATTTATTCCACAAGGATAAAGAACCGGATCCACATAAACAGCTAGCAATGGACTCTTCCTAAAGCTGATGCCATCAAACATCTCTTCTGTGGAAACCGGTAATTATCTGCTGCTACAGTGAATGCTACCTGGAGACTGTCCTAGCCGTATAAAATTTTACATGTCCCAGAGGAGAGTGGATGTAAAAGTGATTATACCCAGGGGGAATTATTATACTATATATTTTAAGTGTTATTCAAAATAATAACGGGATTTTACACCTGTCTTTTTAAATGGTTTAATAAATTGACATTTTATTCAGCAAACCGTCCTTATATAAATTCTTACACCCAGCGCTGGTACCTTGTGCTTTTTATTCCAATATATTCTGGGATTTGACCATCCCCATACCAGCTGCTGCTGGCTGCGCACTTACACATCTTTTTACTTTTCTACTTTTCAATCTCAGATCCTGCACACACAATAATTGGCAGCCAGCCAGAATGTCTTTAGCAGGAAGTAAACAGACCACTTGATTTTTTCTAATCATTACTCTTTCTAGATTCCAATCAATCTCAGATCCAGCACACACAATAATTGGCAGCCAGGCATAATCATCCATGACCAATGCAACTTACAATGTGAATTAAAACTGGTTTACATTTCTTCTGTAGACGACTTTACAAGAAAAACACAATAGAGTTGTGTAAAAGTGTCCTAATATATTTGTGTACATTTTTAAATTTTAATAACCAAAATGAATGACATTATTGTTGTGGCATGTTTGTGTGTGTAAAAAATGAGTAATCATATTTAAAAACCTGAGGCACAACCCACAAAATAAAAATGATTTTAACTTTTAACACTAATGTGTGTAATAATGGATATATGTTGAAAAATGTGTATTGACTTTTAAAACTCCAAATTTACTCCAGCAAACTTAAGGCAATAAATTATTTTGGATGAGACAAGTTTGTGTCCCTTTTATAGGCATGATAAGTCAGGTGTGAATGATTTGTGTCAACACATGTAAACACGGCTGAAAAAAGCAGGTCTATTTTTTTTGCAGATTTTTTTAACGATTCGCAAAAAAAATTTGACCGCAATTGAGCACTCAGAGACTAACACCCAAATATGAATAAATAGTGAAAACCCGTGTTGTATGAAATAACAGCCGCGTTTGACCGATGGTCTATTCATTCGTATTTCTGAACTTTGTCATTCAAACCATTACGAATAGTCCAAACACTGCCGAGATTGGTGCTTAGTGAATTCCCGTGTTGGGACTTAGAAAAAAAACACAAATCGGACAAACACGATTTTTTTGTAAATATTGGCCTTTGTGAGAGTTCTCACATTTTTTTAAAGCTGCAATCATTAACGAAGGATTGCACCTATTATACTTCTTTGTTTGTAAAGGCTAATAGTTATTCATGTGTACTTTACAAATAGATTTTCTCTAATCAATTAGAATGCTAAATTCATAGTTAAAAATAACATGACACTTGGAAGATTCCTCTCATCCTTAAAATAACCAAGTCATTTGAAAAGCATGTTTTTTACCTATGCAATTACTAATTATCCACTAAACATTGTTATCCTGCCATATTACGTTTACAAAAGCTACTCCATTTGTAAGCATAATTATCTTACACTAAATTATAAAAAAGTCATAAATGAGTTGAATTGTTCCTAACTGTTATAACAATTATTTAACTCTTACCTTTATAGTACTTATGTAACAATCTTTACTTTTTAATATTTTGTTTTACTAATCTATTTCATATGGAACAGCTATTATAGAAACTCTGTCTATTTGAGATAAGATAGGAACAAACCACATTTAAATATCTGTATTATATTTCATATCCTAAATTCATGAACAATTAATAATACTGAGATATAATACACTTACAATATTCTCATTTTTATTGTTCATTTATTTATATTGTGCCAGAGCTGGTGAGAGACATTAACTCACAACAGCATGTAACCAAGATATAAATTAGGGACACATTTTTTATTATAATGATCAATAAGATCAAACTATAATTTCTATCCTTTTACATATTTTTTTATTTTTTGGATAGTATTCGTAAATAAACGTACTTTATTTATATTTAGTATAATTGATCATCCACTGTTATTTACTTTATTGCGATGTCATACATTTTATGTGCTCAATACATCATAGTTAATCTCACTTTCACACCTGTTATAGCAACATGTTATTATTATACTGTACGTTTGATTCAATATAATGTGTTATTTACTTGCAAGCATTTTATCTGTTGTAATCTATTGGAGATACATGTGAAGTGGAACGTGTCTTTTTTTTACAAACACATAACATACCTTATGCTCTACAATTTCTGCTATCAATCCGTTGAGATAACTATTTCTAATTTTATTTTAAAACATGCCTTGGATTAATAACACAAATAAAATGGAATTTATTCTTCTTGGACTTTCCAGTCAGCCCAGGACACAAGTTTTTCTTTTCATTGTCTTCCTGCTTGTATATATGTTCACATTAATTGGAAACATTTCCATCATTATTCTAATCCTGTCTGATGTCAGCCTTCACACACCTATGTATTTCTTCCTTGGCAACCTCTCGTTTCTGGATCTCTGCTATTCATCTTCCACTGTGCCGAGGATGTTGAAAGTTTTGATGTCAGTAAAGAAAACTATCTCTTATGCTGAGTGTGCAACACAAATGTATGTTTCTCTCTCCTTAGGGGAAAATGAGTGTGTTCTGCTTGTTATTATGGCTTATGATCGTTATGTAGCTATATGTTATCCACTACATTATACTACAATCATGAGTAAGATGGTTTGCATCAGACTAGCCATCGGTACATGGATATGTGGGTTTCTTCACTCTATTCTCCACGTTTCACTTACACTCAGCGTAGATCATTGTGGTAACAATAAAATAAATCATTTTATGTGTGAAGTGCTAGAAATATTATCACTGGGTTGTGGAAACATTTTGATTATGGAATTTATTATTTTTGTTGCTGGGGTGATTGTTCTCATGGCACCAATCACATTTATTGTAACATCTTATGTTCAAATCATTGTAAGTATCTTAAAAGTAGCATCTTCATCTGGGCAGCAGAAAGCTTTCTCTACCTGTGTCTCTCACATGATGGTTGTGACAATATTTTATGGCACAGCTATGGCTGCCTACATGAAACCTAGGTCGAGCTCTCTACCAGGAACAGACAAATTAATTGGTGTTTTTTATTTTATTGTTACGCCAATGGTAAACCCAATGATTTATGCACTAAGGAATAATGATGTAAAATCAGTTTTTTTTTTAATTTAGAATTGGAAACCTGTTCCGCTAATAGTAATATGGACAGTAGATGACAAAATACCATTAATAGATGGTGAGACTCCTGGAATTAGTTCCGCAAACCATTTGTCCTTCACCTGAAAACATTTTAACTCTGTTTCTTTGTCCAAATCAATGTTGACTAAAAATGGTATACATTAAGTAACATTTAACATATATTTGATATATAGCAAAGTTATTGGATAAAATGAGGTACAGTACATGCATATTTTCCATTAGGGTGGAAGAAGATGCCAGCTTACCCTTTGAATTATGGGACACAGAATGAACTCTACTTATTTGTGGCAACTCAAGTTTACCAGTTACTGAAGATGGGGCATCTTTTACTGGAAAGAGACCAACAAATCTGCTTGTGAAAAGGCAGTGTAAATTTTAAGTTTGTAATAGTCAACCAAATACTACTGGCAATCATACATTTGGTGAGGTGACAAAGTTTCTGCTTGCTCTTTATCAAACACATCCATATAGTCTCTGTAAATTGATGGAACATTTATGTCTGATATTAAAGATGCAAAACTGACATCAGGCTGAACATTGGTTGCAGTAGGAAAATAAAGTACTCTGGTTTTCCAATAAATTACAGAGGTATGTCTTTGGAGCAATGGCTTTCCAAAGCTACAATACAGCAAGCATTTAAATACAACTAACACTTATTCTTCCTAATGACCCTTATTTGCTTATACAATATATGTAAAGGTTTGAGGTTTTCTTATTAATAATGCTTATTGTGATGAGAGAATGCTAGCTTTATTCACGATGGGCATTGAATATTTTTGTTCTAAACTTTTGTCAATGTAATTACCTGTGAACCTTAAATTAATGAGAGCTACAGTACTGTAGAAAATTTAACTAGGTCACAGTTCAATGTCAGAAGTAAAGAAACATAGGAAGATACACTTAGCATGCAATAGTTCTGGTGGAACTAATTTTAAGAGGGAATTCTGCATTGCCCCTTCTCCTCCTCTTCATGGAGCTGAGGTCTTGGTTTTTCCCAACAGACTGTTTCCTCTCATTCTTAGAGTACACCAGTTCATCTCCTGACGTCTTTGATCACATATTTGCAGAGGTTCTGCTTCAGTGTTTTAAGACATTAAAGATGTAGATGTTGCTAGCACAGGAGGGAATGAAGGATTAGCACACAACATTCAGATAAGGGTTAATCTCTAGCTATGCACTGATCCTAACACTCTTCTAAGCCAGAAGATGGATCCATTTGGGATATCTCACTTATAATGTCATCATTTAACACTTTCTCATAGAGTTGATGCATGGCTAGCATATTCCAATCAGTAACCCTCATGCATTGTATAAATTCAGTGTTTTTTTTTTTTTTTTTTGAAACTAAGTTAAATTCTTTAGGTTTACAAACTTAATTTATGTGTGATTGTCAAATGCCTTAGTAAAAGTGTGTGAAATATAGGATTTGAATTACCTACTGGTAAATCCTTTTCTCGTAGTCCATAGAGGATACTGGAGTTCCATTTAGTACCATGGGGTATAGACGGGTCCACTAGGAGCCATGGGCACTTTAAGAATTTGATAGTGTGTGCTGGCTCCTCCCTCTATGCCCCTCCTACCAGACTCAGTCTAGGAAACTGTGCCTGAGGAGACGGACATACTTTGAGAGAAGGATAGATAAGGATAGTGGTGAGATTCTGAACCATCCCACACAACAAGATGAAAGCCAAGCTAATCAAACTTGAAACAGGAACTGCAATGGCTGAACCAACATTTCTTAACTAAGTAACAGTGCAGGAAAAACAAAGCACCAGGCGGGCGCCCAGTATCCTCTATGGACTACGAGAAAAGGATTTACCAGTAGGTAATTAAAATACTATTTTCTCTTACGTCCTAGAGGATACTGGGGTTCCATTTAGTACCATGGGGATGTACCTAAGCTCCCAAACTAGGTGGGAGAGTGCTGAGGTTCCTACAGAATTGATTGCCCTCTGAGGACCTTCAGTTTGGTCAAAGTATCGAACTTGTAGAACTTAGCAAATGTGTTCGAACCTGACCAAGTAGCTGCTCGGCAGAGCTGTAAAGCCAAGACACCCTGGGCAGCCACCCAGGAAGAACCCACTGACCAAGTAGAGTGGGCCTGTACAGATTTTGGACATGACAAACCTGCCGTGGAATAAGAATGCTGGATAGTAAGCCTTATTCAGCATGCAATTGTCTGCTTTGAAGCAGGAAACCCAATTTTATTGGGATCATAAAGAGAAAACAGCAAGTCCGATTTTCTGTGATGAGCTGTTCACTTTACATACACCTTCAAAGCCCTAACAACATCCAAAGACTTTGAAGTAGCAGAGGTGTTGGTAATAACCGGAAACACAATAGGGTGGTTGATGTGAAATGCATACACCGATTTAAGAAGAAATTGCTGACGAGTTCTGAGTTCAGCTCTGTCCTCGTGGAAAATTAAATAGGGACTTTTGTGAGACACAGCCCCCAGCTCCACCACATGTCTTGCTGAAGCCAAGGCCCACAGTGTGATGGACTTCCACGTAAGATATTTTACGTCCACCTCCTGTAACGGTTCAAACCAGTCTGATTGGAGGAACTGCAGCACCAAATTGAGATCCCAAGGTGCCGTGGGAGGCACAAAGGGAGGTTGGATGTGCAGAACACCTTTCAAGAAAGTCTGGACCTCAGAGAAAGAAGCCAATTGTCTTTGAAAGAAAATGGACAAGGCCGACATCTGGACTTTTATGGAGCCCAGACGTAGGCCCACATCCACATCTGCCTGCAGAAAAAGCAGGAAACGTCCCAGATGAAATTCCACCACAGAATAATTTCTGCTCTCACACCAAGAGATGTATTTTTCTTCCAAATATGATGGTAATGCTAAGAAGTTACCACCTTGGATCATAGTTGGTATAACTTTGTTAGGGATCTCTCTTCCTGGGTAGAATCAGCCGTTCAACCTCCATGCCATCAAACGTAGCCGCAGTAAGTTCTGATAGATGAATGGGCCCTGTTGCAGAGGATCCTCGCAAAGAGGTAGAGGCCATGGACGAACCAGACTGGTCACCGAGGTATCCCACTTGTTACTATCAGAGAACCGACAGGAGAACACCAATTTAAAAATCATTAATCTTTCAACAAAAATCCTGATGGTAGATCATATTAAAGTCCTGGAAAAAGGTTTATCTTTTGCACCCACAAAATCGAGATTCCAATGGGAGAAAGACCTCAAATTTTTCGGCCGTAAACTCCTCCTAATGAAATTTTATGCAAAAAACAAGGAGGACCAACCATCAACGTCTTCCATTATAGAAGAAGAACCGATGACTCCAGAAGAATTAGAAGCAATAGCCACACTAGAGGACCTTCAAACAAAAGACCTAAACCAGTCAGCAAACCGGTTAGATAAGGAAGCAAGACCGATTGTAAGAAAAAGTCCACTTTTTTTCCTACCGAAAATATCTGTCCAGAAGTAACAGTATTCCAGGAACTGATCTCCAGAGATCTCGACCAGATATACAAACAAACCAGGATCAAGACACTTAGTAATGACAACCTGAGCAGACAAGAATGAGAAGCATTAATGGAAATTGATACATGGACAGACATTGTAATAAAGCCTTCGGACAAGGGGGGAAATATCGTGCTCTGGCCCTCTGATATGTACACACGTGAAGTAATGAGACAGCTTGGGGACCATGACTGCTATAAGCCCATACTCCTTAATCCAACCAACAACTACAAAATGGAACTTAAAAGATTGTTGAATGAGGCTTTTTCAGAAGGCACGATCACAAGTCATGAACTAGGATATTTACTGACCGACAATCCCAAGACCCCCACCCTGTACCTCCTCCCAAAGGTTCACAAGAATATCACCTCACCACCGGGCAGATCAATTGTATCAGGTCAGGACGGACTTTTAGAAAAACCCAGTTCCTTCCTGGATCTCCACCTAAGGAAGTATGTGCTCACCCTACTGTCATACCTTAAGGACACCCGGGACGTTTTGCAAAGACTCCATGACGTGAAATTAGATGAAAATCATCTCCTGGTGACACTGGACGTGGAGTCCTTATACACCAGTATCGATCACGGAGCAGGCGTGCAGGCGGTTAAATACTTTTTGGACATGGAGAGACAGAGTGACTTCAATGAATTTCTAATCCAACTGTTAACTTTCGTACTTACGAAAAATTATTTTACCTTCAACAACCGTTTCTTTCTATAAACGAGGGGTACAGCAATGGGTGCGGCATGTGCTCCCACCTATGCCAATCTCTATCTAGGCTGGTGGGAGAGGGAGATAGTCTATAACCCTGGAAATGAGATGTACACCCAATACATAACAGCTTGGTGGAGATATATAGATGACATCTCGCTAATATGGGAAGGAGACAGGCCATCTCTAATGAAATTCATTGGCACACTCAACCAAAATAACATCAATTTGAAACTCACACATCACATCAGTGAAACATCGATTCCTTTTCTAGACCTCACCATATATAAAGATATGGAAGGACAATTACATACGAAGCTGTAACAGGAAACAGCAACAAACAGTGTATTACACCAAACAAGTGCCCATTTCCCACCTACGGTGGAAAACATTCCAAAAGGTGAGTTCCTACGCCTTAGAAGGAACTGTTCGGATGTAAACATTTTCAAAGAAAAAAGTGAGGACCTCTCACGCAGATTTCAGGAGAGAGGGTACAGTCGTCGGTCCATTAAGAAAGCTAATAAGCTCACACTGTCCACCACTAGGAACTCTAAGTTTTTTCCAACAGTGCCAAGACCAGCGACAGAGCAATACAATCAGTTGACAACAAGATAAGATTCGTGGGAACATACTGTAGGGAATGGACGGAAATAACAAACTCCATTCAGAAACACTGGTCGGTCCTTCCATTGGACGAAGATCTATCCAAGAGTCTAGATTCTAAAGTATCTTTTAGCTGGCGACAATCCAAAAACTTGAGGGACCAACTGGTCTCCAGCCATTTCAGAAGTCTCCCCAAGCGAACACCAGTAACTATTGGCTCTTACCCCTGTGGAGGATGCAGAGCATGTTCGTACATGGTAAAAACGACAAGCCTCATGGACAGATATGGGAACATGAGGAGCATCAAGCAATTCATAAATTGTAACTCAGAAGGGGTAATTTATTGCTTGGTTTGCACCTGCGGTCTGCATTATGTGGGGATGATGACCAGAAAATTAAAATCCGCATATTGGAACACGCAGGAACCATAAGGAACATTGTCCCTGACTTGAAAATAATGATGAAACTGACCACAGTGGCAAGGCATTTTCAATGCCTCCATGGTTGTGACCCAAAGGACTTGAAAACTTTTGGCCTGGATCAAGTCAAATTTGGAAAACGGGGTGATGACCTAACTCAGGAGCTTTTGAAGAAGGAGTCAGAGTGGACCTATAATCTCAACTGCCTTGCACCACGAGGGATGAATAAACACATTAATTATGGAACCTTTATATAAAGCACAACAGAGTGGCCATTCTCTGTCAATCACATTTATCAGGACTAAAAAGATAATACACCTGGCGCTGTCACCTTACAAGGTGAAAGCAGCTAGTCTCGGGGGACTGATCCCAGTTCACCCAAAGATATAAACAACAAAATCAAAAGAAATGAGACAGCGCTATTCACTTTGTATAAAATCTATATATCTTGTTTGATTGATAGTAAAACAGCTGACTACAAACTATCAGCTGCACCGTTCATTACACGTTCAGTGTTTTAATAAATGAGTTTGCTACAATAAATGGACACTATCTATAGATTATAGGAATAATTCTTATAATTGTTATTATAATATATATATTGTATTTGGTTGAGATCGTGTTTGTTAGTGTCCAAGTAGATTAGCTTTTTTTGACCACTGTGCTATATTGATTCTAGGAGTAAGAACTCCCATTAAAGGGACCAAGAGTCTGGTAACGCAGGTGGTTAGAAAGGTTGATTTAGTGTGGAAACATTCAGTGTTGACATGGTATAGTTTTTAAATAATTCTTAATAGATTAATATTAGTACCGGCCGGCACTATAGTCTAATATTTGTATTGTATAAATTGTATGTTGTGTTCTTTTTTATATATACAGAAAAGTAAACTAAAAGGATTTTATACAAAGTGAATAGCGCTGTCTCATTTCTTTTGATTTTGACATTTATCAGGAAATATATCACTTTTATCTAGTGGAATTAATACCATTATCCAACCCAATATACTGTTTCTCCGTAACTAATCTACTTTCTCCCCAACTAATTAACTTTTATCCACGAAGGTCTATTCACGGTTTCACCTAGAGTGCACACACGTTCATCTTTTTCAATTTTTCATTACCACCATTTTGTATCACGGCATACTTTTTTTAATTTCACGTCCTCGCTTCCCCTCACTCCAAACATAAATGCCCCCCCTTTCCCCTCTCTTCCCCTCACTCCAAACATAAATGCCCCCCCTTTACCCTCTTTATGCAAGGGGGCTCAGATCCCAATATTTTCCTTTCTCTGTGATATGACACTCACAGCTGCGTTCTTTTTCTCCATTTTTGACTTGTTACAACAATCACATCACTTATCATAGCTTTCTCACTCCAACACCACTCATATATATATGCCTCACACTTTAGAAAGTCACATCAAAATAGTATAATCAAACTATAGTAGTCACTTTACACAAACCCACTTTCACGCATGACAAGTACACAACATTGTCACCCTATCCAATCCTTTCCCTCTTTACATAATTTCCCCCCCCTCTTTCTCCCTCCAGTCCTATTTCATATTCTTCCTCCCCCTCCCCCCCCCCCCTCCTTTTCACGTATCATAATACACGTACAATAACATTTAATTTTTTGGTTCATTAGGTTTCCCCGTTACTGGTACCATTAATTCGATATAAGACCCCAATTAATAACCACTTGATTATTACTTTGCCTTTTATAAATACAATTCTGTATGACACTGCACATCCCAATTATTTTGGATCACGCATGCTCAGGAAATCTAACCCATTGCTGTACTACCATAATCTTATTGTCCACTACATCGAGCTGTAAGAATGATATGCCTGGTCAGACAATGGAAACATGGGGGTGCACGTCATGGGGCCGCGCACTTCCAGATAACACGCCCACTGCCTGGCAACAGGCTTGTGTAACTCGGCTTAACCTAGGCAATGGTTGCTGGGGGATGTGCATCACGATGATGAGCACTTCCAGATCCACGTGTCCACCATCGAGCTATGTACGGCTCCGCTTGCCAGAGAACGGTCACCCTGGCAACGGCTGCTAAGCAGGGCGCACCCGAGTGATGTGCACTTCCGGACCCATTTGCCCACTATGGCAACTACAATATGCGGCTCACAACACAGGTGTAAGATCGGGCAGTATTTGCAGGAGGCGTGCCTTACAACGACGCACACTTCTGGGGAGCGATGCCCTCATTTCAAGTCCCGCTATGAGTCTGTTGACCCTCACAAAGTGATGCCATATGTATGCTGATAACACTTTTAAGTCACATGATCTTGCTCCCCCTTTCTTGCAAAGTGTATAGTGCCCATTATGTGATATACGACATACTGGCAAACTATGGGCAGGATCACTCAGGAAGTGATGCAATACAGGAAGTGTGGATCATCAGTGATGTGCACTCCAGCACACATGGTGATCCAGCTGAGGATTGTGAGCTATTAAGTAATTAGGTATCCAGCATATATACCCTAACTCTTAGTTACTACCTCACCAGTGAACAAGCCCACTTGAGGTGAAATGGTCCGTTTGGTCCACGAGAGTATTGGGAATGCACAGCCCATACCAACTCCAGGAGTTCCCCAGTCCAGTAAGCGCCCATTTGGGCTTTTTTGATTGTACTTTATATGCTTACTTTTAAGTGTAATTTTCAAAGTTGCTGATTTAACATTTGAGTTATTAGTAGATACTGAGAAGTCATACAATGTGAATGTTTCTATTTGGGTATGATTAGCATCTCACAGGTTACCATTCACTCTCTAGTTTAACAGACATGTAATACAACAGCCGATCATCACATACTCTAGGACAAATATCCACCTATAATTGTATTATTATCACTTAACCCTTGCTGTTAAACAGCAATTTAGTTGTAAGAAATAAGTGTTTTCTTCTTCTGCACTCAGACTATTGGTTTTTTGGGTGATATGCCAGAATTGCCGGCAGCAGGATAAGCCTTTGTTTTCAGTAAATATATCGGTCTCCCAATTATAGGAGTTGTCTCATTTTTTTAACTAGGTGCATCCTTGGTGCAGTTTTTGAACATACAGTTTCTTATATGATTTTTGAATTTAATTTATGTCACAATTTGGTCATTTTGCCGCCAATAAGAGTGTGTAACCATGGATTGCCAAACTCACGCATATCTTTACCCATAAAACCGGGCTAGCGGAATTATTATTTTTACATTTCTCTATTCTTCTTTCTTCTTTCTCCTTTCTCTTCCTTTTTTTCTCTTTTCTTTATTCTAAATGTGCTCTCGCATCCGGTTGGACAGCAGAAGAACTGGTTTCCTGCTTGGTAAGAGTACTCACTCATTCAGCAAAGATTACTGCCATACTCCACAGGATAAGCCCAATCTCATAAGATCTTGAAAGCCAATCTCTGGTAGGCCTGGTAAGTAATTGATGGCGAGACCTGCAATGAATACCAGGTACAGTAAACCTATATGCTGAACAGCAGAAGGAAACTACCCACTTACCATTTATTTTCGATCTAATTTTCAGTGTCTACCTGGACACACTATGTAAGACCTTCTTCATAAAAATACAAGGGGTATGTGATAAGGATCCTTTCTAGGTATCATGAACCACAACAAAGGGAATACTAGATACTAATAGCCCCCCTTCTGTTAGGGGCATTGAGAGATACAGGCTTTGTAACCAATGTCTTTTTGATAGTTAGACCTCAAGGAGGTACTAATCCTTTGAATTATAAAGCCTTATGGTAACACCACTGTCTCAAAGTAGAGCAGCAGGCGTTTAAGTACCCATAGAGGCAACATTTTTACTCACTAAGATCTATAACTTGTACCTTTGAGAGTGATAATATTAAGAAATTATCTGCAACTATAGAGACCGCTGAACAATGACCGCTGAACCCTGTGGGGAGAATTAATATGTCTTGTGATATTAAGTATAGACAGTGACATTCGAGTAATTATTTATTAAGTCAAATATTTTCACCTAGGCAGTTATTCACTATCAAGTACAACTCCATCTATGGGGTGCTGATTATGCAAAATAAACTGGTAATTTGCATATATACATAAAATAACTCTTTGAAGTTGTGTGCTACTTAATCCTATTTTTTAGTTTTATTGTCTGACAATCATAAGAGTGCCCCAACACAGAGTCTTTCTCTTTTCTTTTTCTTTTTTGCCACATCCACATCTACCTGCAGAAAAAGCAGGAAACGTCCCAGATGAAATTCCACTGCAGAATAATTTCTGCTCTTACACCAAGAGACGTATTTCTTCCAAATATGATGGTAATGCTTAGAAGTTACCACCTTCCGGACTTGGATCATAGTTGGTATAACCTTGTTAGGGATCTCTCTTCCTGGGTAGAATCAGCCGTTCAACCTCCATACCATCAAACATAGCCACAGTAAGTCCTGATAGACGAATGGGCCCTGTTGCAAAAGATCCTCGCGAAGAGATAGAGGCCATGGATCGTTGAGGAGCATCTTCAGAAGGTCCACATACCATGCCCTTTTTGACCAGTCCGGAGCAATGAGTATTGCTTGAACCTTTTCCCTTTTTATTCGCTTTAGAGTTCTTGGGATCAGAGGAACTGGAGGAAACACATACACCATCTGATAGATCCATGGAGTTGTCAGGGCGTCTACTACCACTGCCTGTGGGTTTCTTGACCTTGAACAATACCACCTGAGCTTCTTGTTGAGATGAGAGGCCATCATGTTGATCTGTGTATATCCTCATTGATGTATCAAGCACCTGAACACTTCCGGGTAAAGGTCCCACTCCCCCGGGTGCAGGTTGTGTCTGCTGAGGAAGTCTGCTTCCCAGTTGTCTACTCCCATAATGAATACCGCTGACAATGCCACGGCATTTTTTTCTGCCCAGAGGAGAATTCTTGACAGCTCTGACATTGCTGATCTGCTTTTCGTTCCGCCCTGTCGGTTTATGTACGTCACCACCGTCACATTGTCTGACTGGGCCTGAATTTCCCAATCTTGAAGAAGATGTTAGGCCTGAAAAAGGGCATTGTATATGGTGCTGAGTTCCAGAATGTTGATTGGAATCATGACTTCCTGACTTGACCATCTTCCTTGAAACTGCACCCCCGGGGTGACTGCTCCCCAACCTCTGAGGCTTGCATCTGTGGTTAACATAATCCATTTCCAAATTCCGAACCTGTGAAACTCAACAAGATGAGAAGTCTGTAGCCACCACAGAAGGGAGATCCTGGCTTTTGGTGCATGTGAAGATGCGATCTGGACCATTTGTCCAACAGATCAAGCTGGAAGGGACTTGCCTCAAACCCTTCATATTGAAGTGCCTTGTAAGCGGCCACCATTTTCCCCAGAAGGCAAATGCATAGATGCACCAATATCCGGGTTGGCTTCAGGACATCCCGAACCATCGACTGGATTACCAATGCCTTTCCAACGAAAGAACACTTTCTGTGATTCTGTGTCCAGTATCATTCCCAGGAATGTAACCCTCCATGTTGGCTCCAAATGAGATTTTGGAAGGTACAGAATCCACCCGTGATCCTGGAGGAGTTTGGTTGAGAGACCAATGCTGTCCAGCAACCTTTCCCTGGACGGTGCTTTTATCAGAGGATCATCCAGGTATGGAAATACGTTCACACCCTGTTTGTGGAGTAGAAACTTTATTTCTGCCATCACCTTGGTGAACACCCTTGGTGCCATGGAGATACCAAATACCAGGGCCTGGAACTGGTAGTGACAGTCCTGCAGTGCAAACTGTAGGTATGTTAGGCGCGGAGGTCTTCGACCGTGCCCTGACTGAGCAGCGGTCATGGCCGCCGTGCCTCTCTACTTCCCTGTCCCCCGCACGGCGCCTAGCAACACCAGGATGCCGTGCGCACGATAGCTGCCGGGTCCCTGGCAATGCAGGATGCCGTGCGTGCAGGGCCGCCGGGTGCATAGCAACGGGGACGCCACAGGTGGACCGCGTTCCCCGTTGCTAAGAATAGTTAATTAGGTTGCTCGTGTAGCAGGGCAGCTGCACGGCAACTAGTAATTAGGGTCTGGGGGCTGGTCCTGCTGGCCCTCCCATTATTGGCCAGCAGGGCCATTTTATGTGAGCCAGCACACTGCAGCCTCGCCGGTGATAGCTTCTTGTATGCTGTTCCTGCCTTGCAGAACTCTGTTCCTGTCAGCCGTGTTTGGTGGATCTTGCTCCCTGCCCTCTGGTACTTTGAAGGTCCGAAACCAGTCCTGGGAATCCTTCTAGTCCTTGCGAACCTGTTTATTTCATCTGGGGTTCTCGCCTGGTTTCGTGAGTAGCGGCTTCTGCCGTGTGTTGTGGCCTATGCCGCTTAGTGTTTACTTCACTGTGAATTGGTGCATTTGCGGAGGTTTCCGCTTTCACTGTCCTCCCCGGAACTCGGCGGTGCTGTGTGGGGGAGTGGACAGTGGTTTCTTTGTAGTTCTTTTCCTTTGGCGGCGTGCCGCACATACGTTTAGTTTTTAGGTAGTTTATAGCCCGTAGCGTGGTTGTTTCAGTTAGAGGTCCCCTTGTTATTACCCTGTCTCAGTTCACACCTTGTCTCTCTTTAAGACCTGAGGGGGCATCGGAGTTGGGCAGACCTAATCCGCCCTTCAAACGCGGCTGCCATGGGCCCAAGAAACCATAGTCGTTCAGGCGTGAATTGCTAACACGGGTAAGACAACGGAGGTAGGGTGCTAGGGGCTATTACCTTCCCATTTCCCAATCCCAGCATTCCGTCTTGGTGCTCAGGACTCACTACATAAGATCTCCCCTGTCCTGAGCATCAGGATCATAACAAGGTATGCCTAATGATGCGGCCAGATCGGAATGTGAAGGTACGCATCCTTGATGTCCAGAGACACTAGGAATTCTCCCTCCTCCAGACCTGAGATTACCGCTCTCAGAGACTCCATCTTGAATTTGAACACTCGTAAGTACACATTCACCAACTTGAGGTTTAGAATCAGCCTTACTGAACCGTCCAGCTTCGGTACAAAAAACAGATTGGAATAGTACCCCTTGTTTTGCAGATGAGGTGTAACTGGAACAATGACTTGAGCCTGTACCAGTTTTGGATGGCATCCTGTAAAGTTATACTTGCCTCTTGTGAAACTGGTAAGCATGATTTGAATTATCCGTGAGGTGGGAGCTCTTGGAACTCCAGTCTGTAGCCCTGGGAAATAAGATCCATGACCCAGGGATCCTGGCATGAAGACCTGAGGTGGCATCGGAGTTGGGCAGACCTAATCCACCCTTCAAATGCGGCTGCCATGGGCCCAACAAACCATAGTCGTTCAGGCGTGAATTGATAACACGGGTAGGACAACGGAGGTAGGGTGCTAGGGGCTATTACCTTCCCATTTCCCAATCCCAGCATTCCGTCTTGGTGCTCAGGACTCACTACATAAGATCTCCCCTGTCCTGAGCATCAGAATCGTAACATTATCACCGGCCCACATAAAAAAGTGGGTTTAATTTTTTCTGTTGTATTGGTGGGTCTAGAAATTCGGCCTCATGAATCCGGCAGGTTTAGGGCCAAACCCCAGTCAGCTTTTGGTTAACCAAATACAGGAATTAACTCAGATGGTTCAGGACCTTACTCTTCGGGTGAGATCGCAGGAAGATCTTTTGCGAGCCTCCCCGAGTATGGTTCCAGAACCTAAGATGCATTTACCTGACCGTTTTTCGGGTAACCGAAAGGATTTTTTTAATTTTAAGGAAGCTTGTAAGCTTTATTTTCGTTTAAGGCCCCGTTCCTCTGGTACTTAGTCTCAGCGGGTCGGGATTGTGATGTCTCTACTTCAGGGTGATCCACAGACCTGGGCGTTTGGGCTAAGAGCGGATGATGCTGCTTTGTTATCAGTAGACGCCTTTTTTAAATCCTTAGGCCTCTTATATGACGACCCAGAAAAGAAGCATCAGCTGAGAGTCACCTGCGTGCCCTTAAGCAAGGCAAAAATCCAGCAGAGGTGTATTGTACCGAATTTAGCCGTTGGTCGAACAACTGTTGCTGGAATGACCCGGCCCCGCGCAGTCAGTTTCGCCTCGGTTTGTCGGAAGTTATTAAAGACAGTCTCCTTCAGTACCCCGCTCCTGAGACTCTAGACAAACTCATGGAGCTCGCTATTAAAATTGATCGTTGTCTCCGAGAGCGGAGGGCTGAAAGAGGAACAACTTTTAGGCCTAATCCATGTGTATATACTTTTCCTGAGGACGTCGAGGAGCCCATGCAAATGGGTTTCTCCCGGCTGTCCCCAGAGGAAAGAACCAGAAGGTTAAGTTCTGGTCTTTGTTTGTATTGTGGTGGTAAGGGACATATCGCACGTAACTGCCCGAACAAGCCGGGAAACGCTCTGACCAAGTGAATTGTGAGGGGGTTCACTTGGGTCTGCAGTTAATCTCCTCTAATAATTCTCTATTAGTTCCGGTAAAGATTTCCTTTGGCAGCCTCAGTTCGTTGGTGTCAGCCTTCGTCGACAGTGGAGCTGCAGGAAATTTTATGGATTTAGCTTGGGCTAAGGCTTTAGGCGTTCCACAGATACCCTTAGATAGACGTAGCACCATGCACAGCTTGGATGGGGGTCCGCTTTCCAATAGGGTTATTACTCACTGCACACCTCCAGTATTGCTGACAGTGGGGGCCCTACATTCAGAAGAAATAGAATTTTACCTTACACATTGTCCGGCAGTTCCAGTAGTTTTGGGTCACCCCTGGCTTGCCTTTCATAATCCCACAATAGATTGGCGGTCTGGGGAGATTTCCCAATGGTGTCCTTTTTGTGTTAAGGAGTGTATTTCCCATCCAGTCCGGGTTGCGGCAGTTACCCCAGAACTTATTCCTTTGGAATATCAGGATTTTGCTGATGTTTTCTCCAAGGGTAATGCGGACGTTCTGCCTCCCCATCGGTCCTATGACTGCGCTATAGATTTAGTTCCCGGGGCCACTTTACCTAAGGGGAGATTATATGCCCTCTCCGGGCCAGAAACCACGGCTATGGATAATTATATCCAGGAAAGCCTGAAAAAAGGCTTCATTAGGCCCTCGAAATCTCCTTTGAGTGCAGGATTCTTTTTTGTTGAGAAAAAAGATGGGTCGCTCAGACCATGTATTGATTTTCGGGCTCTGAATAAGATTTCTGTTAAAAACACCTACCCTTTGCCTTTGATGTCAGTGCTTTTTGATCAGTTGCGCTCTGCCGTTATCTTCTCAAAAATCGATCTTAGAGGAGCTTACAATCTCATCCGAATAAGATCTGGGGATGAGTGGAAGACGGCATTCAGCACACAGTTGGGTCATTATGAATACCTTATGATGCCCTTTGGGCTGTCAAATGCTCCTTCGGTATTTCAAGACCTCATCAATGATGTTCTTCGTGACTTTCTTGAAAAGTTCGTTGTCGTTTATTTAGACGACATTTTGATATACTCTGAGTCTATGGAACAACATATTACCCAGGTGCGTCTGGTTCTTCAAAAACTTCGGGAGAATCATTTATACGCAAAACTAGAGAAATGTGATTTTCACATCACGGAAGTGTCCTTCTTGGGGTATATTATTTCTCCCCAGGGATTTTTCATGGAACCGAAAAAAACTCCAGGCCATCCTTAATTGGGCGCAACCCACAAATTTAAAAGCAGTTCAGCGCTTTTTAGGGTTTGCAAACTATTATAGGCGGTTCATTCATACCTTTGCTGATTTGGTCGCTCCTATAGTAGCATTGACTAAAAAAGGAGCGGAAAAAAGGAGCGGACCCTTCCAATTGGTCGCCTGCAGCCGAGTCTGCCTTTCGGGCCTTAAAGCAGGCCTTTGTCTCGGCTCCTGTTCTCAGGCACCCTAACCCGGAGCTCCCCTTTATAGTCGAGATAGATGCCTCAGAGGTTGGAGTGGGGGCTATCCTATTTCAGGAAGATCCGGAGTCTCAGGAATTACACCCTTGTGCCTTCATGTCCAGGAAATTCTCCTCCGCAGAATCCAACTATGACGTTGGTAATCAAGAATTGCTGGCAGTTAAATGGGCTTTCGAGGAGTGGAGGCATTGGCTGGAGGGAGCTAGGCATACCATTACAGTGTTTACTGACCATTAGAACCTGCAGTATATTGAGTCAGCTAAACGGCTTAATGCTCGGCAGGCACGTTGGGCATTGTTTTTTACTCATTTCAGGTTTATTATCACCTTCAGGCCCGGTTCCAAAATTACTAAAGCTGATGCCCTGTCACGTTGTTTTCTTCCGGTCCACAATAACCATCCTGCTACTACCCCCATAGTTCCATCATCTGTCATCCGGGCAGGCCTCACACAGGATTTATTTACTCAGTTAGTCCAGCTTCAACAGCAGGCTCCTAAACTTTCTCCTGCTGATCGTCTCTTTGTCCCTGAATTTCTGAGAGGCACTGTTTTAGCTGAGTTTCATGACAACAAAGTCTCTGGTCATCCAGGTATCACTAAGACCTTGGAGTTAGTCTCTCGCTCGGTGTGGTGGCCTAGTCTTTCTAAAGATGTAATGGAATTTGTCCATTCCTGTCAGGTTTGTGCACGGCATAAGGTTCCTCCTTCATTGCCTATCGGGCAACTCGTACCTTTAGCCGTTCCTCTAAGGCCATGGTCACATATATCCATGGATTTCGTGGTGGACCTTCCTCTTTCAGCCGGATTTCAAGTCATTTGGGTGGTAGTAGATCGTTTTAGTAAGATGGCTCATTTCATTGCTCTTCCCCAATTACCCTCTGCTCAAGGGTTGGCAGTCTTGTTTCTCCGTCATGTGTTCAGGCTCCATGGGTTGCCCAGGGATATTGTCTCTGATCGGGGTCCGCAATTCATTGCTCGTTTCTGGAAACGTTTTTGTGCCTCATTAAATATGAAACTCTCTTTAACATCTGGGTACCATCCACAATCTAACAGACAAACCGAATGAGTAATTAAAACAGTATTTACGGTTGTATTCGGCCAAACTCCAGAATGATTGGTCTGAATTTCTTCCTTTAGCCGAATTTGCTTATAAAAACTCTTGTCATTCTTCCACCAAGGAGTCCCCATTATTTTCGGCCTTTGGCTTTAATCCTAGAGCCAACTCTTTTTTTCCTCATTCTCCAGTCTCCTCATTGACCTTAACCTCCCATCTCAGAACAATTTGGAGAAAGGTGCACCTTGCCTTGAGAAAAGATGCCTTCCGAGAAAAGAAATTTTCTGATAGGCTCCGACGTCCTTGCACTTTTAAGGTGGGAGATAAGGTATGGTTGTCAACTCGCAACATCAAGCTCCGACAACCCTCGGCTAGATTGGGACCCAAATTTATTGGACCATTCCTTATCACTAAGAAGGTCAACCCAGTTGCTTTTCGGCTACGCTTGCTGAGATCTCTCAAAATTGGCAATACTTTTCACTGTTCTCTTTTGAAACAGTATTTTTCTTCCAGGAGATTTCCTCGGAGGACTTCCCAGGGTAGATCTCTGGTGGATGTTCAGGGGCAACAAGAGTTCTTGGTGGAGACGGTTTTAGATTCTAAGCTTTCTCGGGGTCGGCTCTATTTTTTGGTCCACTGGAAAGGTTATGGCGCTGAAGAAAGATCTTGGGTGTTGGATAAGGATTTACATGCTCCTAAGCTTAAGAGGATATTCTTTCAGGAGTTTCCTCAGAAACCTGGCTCTAGGGGTTCTTTAACCCCTCCTCAAGGGGGGGTACTGTTAGGAGCGGCGGTCTTTGGCCGTGCCCTGACTGAGCAGCGGTCACGGCCACCGCGCCTCTCTCCTTCCCTGTCCCCTGCACGGCGCCTAGCAATGCCAGGACGCCGTGCACACGATAACTGCCGGGTCCCTGGCAACGCAGGATGCCATGCGTGCAGGGCCGCCGGGTGCATAGCAACGGGGACGCCACAGGTGGACTGCGTTCCCCGTTGCTAAGAATAGTTAATTAGGTTGCTCGTGCAGCAGGGCAGCTGCACGGCAACTAGTAATTAGGGTCTGGGGGCTGGTCCTGCTGGCCCTCCTGTTATTGGCCAGCAGGGCCTTTTTATGTGAGCCAGCACACTGCAGCCCCGCCGGTGATAGCTTCTTGTATGCTGTTCCTGCCTTGCAGAACTCTGTTCCTGTCAGCCGTGTTTGGTGGATCTTGCTCCCTGCCCTCTGGTACTTTGGAGGTCCGAAACCGGTCCTGGGAATCCTTCTAGTCCTTGCAAACCTGTTTCTGTCATCTGGGGTTCTCGCCCGGTTTCATGAGTAGCGGCTTCTGCCGTGTGTTGCGGCCTATGCCGCTTAGTGTTTACTTCACTGTGAATTGGTGCATTTGCGGAGGTTTCCGCTTTCACTGTCCTCCCCGGAACTCGGCAGTGCCGTGTGGGGGAGTGGACAGTGGTTTCTTTGTAGTTCTTTTCCTTTGGCGGTGTGCCACACATACGTTTAGTTTTTAGGTAATTTATAGCCCCTAGCGTGGTTGTTTCAGTTAGAGGTCCCCTTGTTATTACCCTGTCTCAGTTCATGCCTTGTCTCTCTTTAAGACCTGAGGGGGCTTCGGAGTTGGGCAGACCTAATCCGCCCTTCAAACGCGGCTGCCATGGGCCCAAGAAACCATAGTCGTTCAGGCGTGAATTGCTAACACGGGTAAGACAACGGAGGTAGGGTGCTAGGGACTATTACCTTCCCATTTCCCAATCCCAGCATTCCGTCTTGGTGCTCAGGACTCACTACATAAGATCTCCCCTGTCCTGAGCATCAGGATCATTACAAGGTATGCCTAATGATGCGGCCAGATCGGAATGTGAAGGTACGCATCCTTGATATCCAGAGACACTAGGAATTCTCCCTCCTCCAGACCTGATATTACCACTCTCAGAGACTCCATCTTGAATTTGAACACTCGTAAGTACACGTTCACCAACTTGAGGTTTAGAATCAGCCTTACTGAACCGTCCAGCTTCGGTGCAAAAAACAGATTGGAATAGTACCCCTTGTTTTGCAGATAAGGTGTAACTGGAACAATGACTTGAGCCTGTACCAGTTTTGGATGGCATGCTGTAAAGTTATACTTGCCTCTTGTGAAACTGGTAAGCATGATTTGAATTATCCGTGAGGTGGGAGCTCTTGGAACTCCAGTCTGTAGCCCTGGGAAATAAGATCCATGACTCCGGGATCCTGGCATGAACTTGACCAGATCTGATTGAAGAATCGTAGTTGGGCTCCCACCTGACAGCCTTCCAGGCATTGCAGTCCAGCGTCATGCTGAAGGCTTTGAGGAAGCAGAGCCTGAGCTCTGTTCCTGAGCACCTGCAGTTGCTGGTTTGCGTGGTTTAGCTCTTGCACCACTGGAGGACGTAGAAGCACCTCTGGATTTGCCCTTGAACTTGCCCTTGAAGCTAAATAAGTCTTCTTGGTTGGGGGGGGCTGCAGAAGGAAGATACGTAGACTTTCCTGCAGTAGCTTTGGAGATCCATTTGTCTAGTTCATCTCCAAACAAGGCCTCTCCTGTGAATGGTAGACCTTTTATGCCTTTCCTGGAGTCCGCATCTGTAGTCCACTGGCATAGCCACAAGCCTCTGACACTGCCATAGCGGTGGTGCATGCATTAAGCAAACCTATCTTTTTTAAAGCCTCCACCATAAAGTTCGCAGAGTCCTGTATATGCTGCTGTAGTAAAACAACATCCCCATAGGCAAGGACTCTAACCCATCAATTAGGTTACCTGACCATTTATCAATGGCTTTTGTGATACACGCACATGCAATAGTGGGTCTTTCGGCCACCCCAGCAGCTGTGTACAATGATTTGAGTGTAATCTCAATTTTACGATCAGCTGTGTCTTTTAGGGAGGCTGCATCAGGGACAGGCAATACAATATTTTGTGACAGCCTAGAGACTGATGCGTCCACTATGGGCAGATTTTCCCATTTTGTCCTATCTTCCAAAGGAAAAGATGAGAGCAACCTTTTAGGGATTTGAAATTTCTTATCGGGATTAACCAATGGTTCTTCAAACACGGAATTCAATTACTTTTATGGAGGAAAAGTGACTGGGGACTTCTTTTTTACATTAAAACAAGATTTCTCACACTCCTCTGACACCTTATCAGAAATATGCAGAACATCTCTGGTTGCCTCTATAAGAGCCTCTATTCCCATTGAAAGAGCTGCACCCCCCCCCCCCCCCCCACACCAAAGCCACCTCACCCTGCTCCATGTCTCACCTGTCAGAGTCAGACTGCAGGATATGAGCCAGAGATCATTTTGTGATAGAAAGAATAAGAGTGTTTAACCACTCCAACTCCTGGCGCAAATGAAAGTTAAATTTAAGATGGCTATACAGCAGCTGCAAGCACTGAGGGACTGCTACCTCCCTCAACCAACAGAAAAATATATACACAGGAGTGCTGCGCTTGATGTATGCTTAATAATAATTAATTGAAAATTTAAAAATATACAGGTGTCTGCTTAGATCAAATTATAACACATATGGAACTTGCTGATAAATTTTAAACAAATTTATTTACACATACAATACTATACAGTAAAAACCATTAATAAAAAGAAGCTCAAGCACACTGATAGACGTTCTAAAAATGTCACTTTGTTGAAATGATTCGTAACAATATAACTTCAATGCTGCCACATAGACCTAATTGTGGTCTCTTTGTATCAATAAACTGAATTGCAACAGTTAAAAAGCCTGCACGAGAATGACTGTAACTCCCGTCCTCAATGCTACTGGCGTCCCAGTGCAGAGGAAATGCTGCTGATCATATTTACCCGACCTGCGGGGAGATTCGGGAGAAATCGGGATACCTTCCAAGCGTCCGCCGGCACTATCACGGTGCAGATGATTCTGTCCTGGCGGGCGGATACGGACGCTGCTGTGGTATGCTGACCTGGCGTTCCGGTATTTCCAAGCGTCCGCCGCCGGCACTAGTATGGTGCAGGTGATTCTGTCCTGGCAGGCGGGTACGGACGCTGCAGTGGTAGGCTAACCTAGCGTACCGGTACAGGTTCTCTGAGGCTGTTTGTCAGATTCAAATTCACCGCTGCAATGGAATGTGGCTAGCAGCGATCAGTGCGTCAGTGGGCTGAGCAAAAAGGAGTGACGTCAACGCGTTTCGTCCCGTCTCCCGGGACTTCCTCAAGACTTGAGGAAGTCCCGGGAGACGGGACGAAACGCGTTGACGTCACTCCTTTTTGCTCAGCCCACTGACGCACTGATCGCTGCTAGCCACATTCCATTGCAGCGGTGAATTTGAATCTGACAAACAGCCTCAGAGAACCTGTACCGGTACGCTAGGTTAGCCTACCACTGCAGCGTCCGTACCCGCCTGCCAGGACAGAATCACCTGCACCATACTAGTGCCGGCGGCGGACGCTTGGAAATACCGGAACGCCAGGTCAGCATACCACAGCAGCGTCCGTATCCGCCCGCCAGGACAGAATCATCTGCACCGTGATAGTGCCGGCGGCGGACGCTTGGAAGGTATCCCGATTTCTCCCGAATCTCCCCGCAGGTCGGGTAAATATGATCAGCAGCATTTCCTCTGCACTGGGACGCCAGTAGCATTGAGGACGGGAGTTACAGTCATTCTCGTGCAGGCTTTTTAACTGTTGCAATTCAGTTTATTGATACAAAGAGACCACAATTAGGTCTATGTGGCAGCATTGAAGTTATATTGTTACGAATCATTTCAACAAAGTGACATTTTTAGAACGTCCATCAGTGTGCTTGAGCTTCTTTTTATTAATGGTTTTTACTGTATAGTATTGTATGTGTAAATAAATTTGTTTAAAATTTATCAGCAAGTTCCATATGTGTTATAATTTGATCTAAGCAGACACCTGTATATTTTTAAATTTTCAATTAATTATTATTAAGCATACATCATGCGCAGCACTCCTGTGTATATAGAGATCATTTTGTGGACAAATGGGAAGAGATTGAGACACTGTTTTGGGGACTGAGTCTCTGTTCATAAACTCATCCACAGTCTGTTTAAAGTATTGCATCTATTTCTCATTGTGGGACAATGGAGATAATTTCTTTAAGAGAATTAACCCACTCCAGTTCAGCCCCGCTATTCTGGGATGGTACACTGCCCTGAGTACTCAGTAGTGAGCCTCCTGGTGAACAAATACACTCCGCTGTACATGAAACACAGTCTTTGCATGACATAATGTAAATATGACAGCACACATACAGGAAAAGGTTAAGCACAATTAACCCACAAAGAGCCCTCCAGTGAGACACAGAGTTGTTGGAGCCAGCCCCCACCACACCCTCACTGCTAATGCCAAGCTTAGCTGGGTCAGAGACCATTAGTACACTAAAAGACGCTCCCCCCTGCTATGACCCCATGGTACTGCTGAGGTAATTTGGAGTCATACCGAAGGAGCTGTGTGTCCCTGTCAGTCAGTGTCTGCTGTGTTCACTGCAAAGGGAAAATGGCACTGGTGAGCTGCTGAATCCTCTCATAGAGAAGCCCGTCCCTTCAATGGTGGTCAGTCTTCCCACTTTTTGTCATACTGACTGAGGTAATTTCTGTGCTTAAAATGGAGCAGAACTGTTTTAAGGCTGTGTTTGCCAGTCTGGGAACTGTGTACAGTGTACAGAGACGCAGTTGTGTACTCTGTCTGGCGATGCATTCGGCCTCATTGAGAAGCCATGCATCTCCATACCCTCATGCTGCCATAATGGCCAGAGCCCCGCTAACCAGGACACCGGCTCAGTACTCACCACTCTTCAATCCTCTGGCTATGTTAGGGGTGGCGACGTGCTGTGGGAATGTATGATCGCAGTGGTGGGGCTTTTGAATAGTTCCCTTAGGAGCTCAGTGTCCTATCAGCAGGGAATGGGACCATCAACCCTTCAAGAGGTTGGGCCATTGCCCCCTTAAGTTAGTTGAAGGAGGCATGCTGGTGCCAACCAGCCCTGCCTGAAAATAACAAACATATAAAATAAATGCAGAAAACTCTTCAGGAGCTTTCTTCAGCGTGACTAGATCCTCCTGGCATATTTTCTTAAATGAGTCTGGTAGGTGGGGCATAGATGGAGGAGCCAGCCCACACTATCAAACTCTTAAAGTGCCCATGGCTCCTAGTGGACCCATCTATACCCCATGGTACTATTTGGAACCCCAGTATCCTCTAGGACGTAAGAGAAATAATGGCAGTCAATTTAGTATTTGGTCAAGGTATCTCCCAAAAAAGTGTGGCCCATGCTAATACTTGCCATTTCAGACTTGTGGAACATAACATATAGGTCATCTTCCTGATTATTTCCATGTGCCAGGTCACATCTTCATTAACAATAAGTGAGTTCTGATGTATCACTTGGAGACTGACAACAAATCATATATACTGGGTGGAAGTAAGCATATTGCCAAAAGGCTTTCTCCTCTAACTTTGCATTTAAAATTGTTGTCCCATGTTAAAAAGTAAGTTGCGAGAGATAGTTTAAATCCAAAAAATTTAAATTGTTAAGGTGGAAATGGCAAAATTGTGGGGGTGAACACAAGGGAGGAATTAAGCATCATGCCCAGGCAATGGACTTGATGGACAGAAGAAAGGGTGTTGTTCTCAGTAGATAAAGAGAGATGGGAAGGTAAGGGATCCTGGATAGTGGGAAGATGATGAGTTCCTAGCCATTATGCTAACTGCACTGCCCCATTAGTATTTGGGTGATAACATGGGGAAATCTGCAGAATATGTTCACCAAAGCTTACTTTTCTTCAAAATACTTCATAGCAGCCATGACAATTTTCGGCATTTCATACTTCTGTAGGCTGGTATAAACAGTTTTTTTTTAAACACACAATGTGGTATATGTTTTTTACAGCACAGAACCTCATTATGAGACAGACATATACATAGCATGACCTAGAATGTGCCATAGGTAGCAATGTGTACTTTTTCTTAAATTTTCATCTTCATGGTGAACATGGATATAAAATAGCATAGTGTCAAGCAGGTGTAGAAAAGACAGGGGTGATAATATAAAACTTCTGTAGACAGAAGCTGCTGGGGGGTGGGGTTGTAGATATAGAAGGGTAGAAGTATGGAATATCCCAAATATACTCAGAGGATATGTCGATAAACTCTCAAGCCTTTATACTGAGAGAGAGACATGTGGAGCATAAACTCCATCCCTACTAAGAGGGGGAGAGAGGCATTAATCTGGGAGTAACTGGAGAAGGAAGAAGTAGCCACATGTCATGTGGGTGTTGGGGGTTGTCTTATGGGGAAAAGGATGACATAAGGAGGCAATTGCTGGTGGAAAAGCTTACCAAACTCAATATGTGAGCCAGCAGACAGAAGGCAGGCTAGTCCTCCAACTCTACCGTGTCTCATGAAGTCTAGGGGATGGCACATCACCCAGAAACCAAGTTCAGTCTCCCTGTAGGAAGAGGCAGCTCCTCTGTGGATGTGTCCCACAGGGTGTTATAGTGGCACCACATGATATCATCGAAATTGAATCACAATCAGTCACTCTCTTATATTAAAACACTTACAGAACATTAAAATGTCTTGATTCATACACATAAAGATTTTTTTGTGTCCAGTTAAGCCTTTTCTTGGATTCCACTTGTGTCCTAACATGAGAAAAATGGATAGGCAGTAATCCTAATGTGGCATGCGCTCTAAATGAGCCACTATGTACAACAGGATTAAAAACAATGAAAGGATATTTAATAAAAAAAATATTGTTCCGGGTAAAAACCAGCAATAAAAGTCAATTAAAAAAATTAGGTAGTGTGCGTAAACAAAACAGTTAGCTGAACCCGTGTGGCATGATGGAACAGGAGCCTATGCCCTATGAGAGTCCCAGGAACTGGCTTGCAATAGCGACTGCCCACATGGATAGAAATTTTGGAACCATCTGTTACAAATTGAAAGAACACACACACACTTCCCGGTCAATACATTTTGGTTTTCCTAAAATTTAATTAAGACATAGGGAGTTGTGTGCAGATTTCTTTAATTAGACACCTAACAGCCAATCAGCCAACAATCAATTCAGTAAAACTAAATTTCCAATACAAAGTCTCTTAAAATCCTTAATTAATTATAACTTGATTCACAGAGAAGATTAAAGAGAAACAACATACACAGTAACATACAACTGAAAATAGACAATACGTCCCTATCTGTCTCTCTAGTGTGCAACTTCCTTCACGTATGTAACTGACCAATCAGTGATATTTGCCTTGTGTACACTTTGTTATGGTACAAATGTTGGAAAAGTGGGACCAAATTAGCACTACATATAGGAGACAGCAACTTTTGTACACATGGAGAGTTAATCTACAGAGAACCTAATAGATATGGAGAAAAGGTAGAGTAAGTGTACCAAAATGGCACTCATCAGGTGAGTGAAAAAATGAGGAAGGAACAGAATGACATAGTAAAATGAATAATTAATATAATAAAGCTTTCCTAAAATATATGCTGACACTTTCTTGGCAGTACTTACTGTATAATTTAATTAAATATATTTAAAAAAATTGATGTCAAGGTCAAGTATTACAATATATGTATAAGAATCAAATATTTTTAGTAAATAAAAAATATACATGAGGGGCTAAAGGGTAAAAACTCATACAATGTATTCAAATTTCATAATAAAATAATGTTGTTCATTGATTTTAGTCTTGTAAAATGGAGACCTGCAGGTGAGGGTCCTGTATAACGTTTCTACGAGAACTCCAAAAATGGTCTTGTTTAGCACCTGAAATAACTTTTTTTCCAAAATACAATAAATGATAAATGTCAACTATATAAAATTCTTCTAACTCCTACCAATTAAACTGACTCCTATGTATTAAAAACATAACATATGATCCATATTCAGTAAATAAGATACCCAGAAAAAAAAAATACAAATGTTACTTTATAGAAACCATTTGAGCTTAAAGTCATTTTTTTGACCCTGAGGAATAAGGGTAGCATAATTATAAGTGAAACTCATTTCACACTTAGCTAACATTATATCTCTATTTTTATATTTAGTTGTATCTTTATGGCTTTTGAAATACAAAAATGTTTCTTTAATTTTTTTAATAAAACTAATGAGTGTTCCTTTAAAGTATAATGACAAGTCAGGAGTCTTAATACCCTTTTTATGTTCTCTGTTCTCCAATACTTTTTTTTAAGGGTCTGGATGTCTTCCCCGCATAAAAGTTATTTAAAATGTTTTTTTTTTGTTCTTTTTGAAGTGCATTTAATTGCAGAAATTACATATTTAGTATTATAAGTAATGAAATCCCTGATTGTTTATCCTTTTTGTTGATTTTAATACCTCCACTTTTTCAAATCCATCCCTTTTGATGTTTCTACATCCCTGGAAGTTTCCACACCTATAAAAGCTCCTAAAAGTTTTTGTAGTGGGGTTAGGGGTTATTAGTACTGGTATTCTGTTCTATTGTCATTCATGCCTGTGTTAAATCATAACCACAGGCTTTAAATTTGTTCCTCATCTCTTTTGCTTGCACAGAGGATATACTCTTCGACTGTGCAATTCCTTTTAAGGCCATTAAATTGTCCACTGGGGATAGAATTAAGTCAATCAGCATGGTGGTCACTATCAAATCCAATGTAAGGTGAGTTTAATATTTTATCATTGGTACTTAAGCATTTACTAACATCATCCTAGAGTCCTACTCATTCTCTAAATAAATAAATGTTATTTATGTATTTATGATATGAAACTAGGTTTACTCCAAACATGTTGTTGGCACACAGTGTCTAGCTTCAATTTATCATAAATTTGCTTAGCTTGGAGTGAATGTACCATAGTGGCCATCACTGAAGGTGTCATCTGCAAAAATAATTTGTCCTTAACCCTTCTGCTCTGTTTCATGTCTACTATATGGATATACTGTTCATGTCAATATGACCCATATCATAAAATTATGTTTCTCATTATTAAATCAAAGGACAATTCTATAACCTTTTATTGGGTTAAATAAAGACATTTTTCTAAAAAAAAATCTAAAAGTTGGAAAAGTTGATTAAAATAGGTATTTAGTTGTTTCCTCGATTTTTCCAGTAATATGGGATTTACAAATACAGTATGTTTGTTGCACTTGGTACTGTACATGTAAAATTTGTTTTAGTAACATTTTTTGGTGGACAAAATTTGCATTTGGCACGGCTGACTGCTCCAACTCTCCCAGTAGAAGTTTCTGGTTAAGGATCATAAGTAGTTGAATGTATATTCTTCACAATATTACATGACTCTTCTGTCTGTGGCATATATTGTCTTGAGGAAATATTGGGCTTGATAAGTGCTTTTCCAAACCCTTCCAAAAAATTTCTACTCTTGGGAAGATTCTTTTCATTCTTAATTTTTATAGTTTCCAAACACTCCTGATATTCCATATTACATTTTTAACTCTCTCTTAATCTGAATTCTATTGATTTTTTTCATTGCCTTTTAATTCTCCTTGGTCAGGAAAGAGGGTATGAAGAAACTGGAAGGAATTTATCTTGCCATCTAAATTTTTAAGATTGTTTCTTCTCTTCTGAATAATGTTTGTTAATAAGGAACAATCTTCAGTGATCTTGTTAAATTCACTTTTAAAATGTTCTCCAGATCAGGAGAAAGAGGCATGTTTTTAGCTCTTTAGCCCATGTGGAAGTAATCAGAGTACCAAAAAATCTCTAAAGTGACCACTTCCCACTATACCTTATTTTCTTTCATTAATACATCCTCCAAATGTTTCATAATATTCTTTAAATATTCATCCACAATTTCTAGTCATCCAAAATATGATTAAGAGTGGATTTTTTCTTCAGCTCATAATTTAAACATATTAATGTTTCCAGTATTTTATATTTTTCTAGCAGTGGAAAAAAAAATTAATAGAGGTAATTAAGAAATTTGAAATGATGGCCCAGTCTCTGTTTTATTGGTATTATTTAGAAGAATTTTATGTAGCTGACATGTATAATTTAATATATTTTGAAGAAAAATTTTGTTATTCCCAAAACTAAACATTTGCATTTTTAGAGTTGCCCTTGAAATTCTATACCAGAGTCTAACTTGTTGGTCTTCATTTAGAAAAACTATCCATTATCAATAAACAACATTGGGATCACTATAGAAACCATCACAAATCAAAGACACAGCTGAATGCTTATCTATTATGCTTCTCTTTGAATCAAGTCGAATTAATATCTGAGCCTTCTTAGACACTGGAAAATAATGGGAAAAACTGCATGGGGTTAATCCTATTTTCCAATAACTAGAATCAGGCAGAACCAGTCAGGAGGCTGATGCTATAGCCAAGGAACACAGTATGGGGTCCCCTTGTGTTAATGTCCACCAGCCCCAAACTTGTATGGCCAGGACAGGGGTCCTTAGGGAACAAAATAGGGTCTCACCTCCCCAAGGCCAAGGGCCCATCTCCACACCAACTGGGCTTTGGGTACAAGGGCCCATCTCCAAAACAACTGGTCTTTGGGTACAAGGGCCCATCTTCAAACCAACTGGGCTTTAGGTGCAGGTTTAATTGTAATGAGAGAGTTAAATTGTGTATTGTTTTAAAGGTGGCCTACAGTTCCCAGTGAGCCACCTCAGCATGATGGCACTTGTCTAACCACAAAAACAGTAGATGTTGTTGTTTGGAGGAGTTTGAGTTGGAAGGTGTCTTGTGCAAATTACTGTTGTCACATTTAAAAGTTTGTCTAATTTTTTTGTTGTGTCTGTGTTTTATTGTGTGCATGTGGAGAGTGCTTTGTTAGTGTAGGTTTTATTTTCCTGTGTTTGTTTGTATTGCCTGTTTTTTGTGTTGTGAGAGGAGGTGGGGCAGGGAGGAGGAGAGGGAATGTAAAATGGGTGAGGATACGCAGGAGGTGGAACATGGATCTGAGTATAATACGCAGCCCACCAAAACAAAATCTGGCAGGACTGTCAGATTTCCCATGATGAAACTGTGGCCCTGATTTCCTCTCTTCTACTGAACATGAGGTCCTGTTTGATAGTCAGGCTACTAGGACCTCTGTGAGGAGGAAGAGGCAGCAATGGTCCATAAGGGTGCAGGATGTGAAGGTACAGATGTGGTCATCTTCATTGCATCCACGGCTATACTGTACATGGGTGTGACTAGCTTGCCATGATGTGTGTGTATATTAGCAGATGCATGCGCATTATTGCACCTGCAGTCCATAAGGAATACACTATGCGATCACTTGTGTGACTAATCGCTGCCGAGATGCATGCTTACGTGTGGCAACAATGAAATTGGGCATATCTGTAGTTAAGCATTTTAAGTGGCATCTGGGGCATTGCAGGAAGCACTTCTCTGACATTAAGAAAAGGATAAAGGAGGAGATCTGGTCAGGATCCTGGTGGTTGGGATCCCAGCAGCTGAAATACCAATGCCAGATTCACAACACTGCTCAGAATGCCGGTGTCGGCATCCTGTGTAGGATCACAATCCCAGCGCTGGAATCCTGAACCGCCGGGATCCTGAATGACTGTTGCAGGGACGCCAGAGAGGTAATCCACGGTGGGGGGGTTAGTTTTAAGATGCAGTGGAAGGGTTATTGTTAGGTTTAGACTGCTGGGAGGGGGTTAGGTTTAAGCACCCCTGAGGAGGGTTAGGGTTAGGCTGCAGGGTGGGGAGGGTTAGGTTTAGGCTGCGGGAAGAGGGGGTTAGGTTTAAGCACCACTGGGGAGGGTTAGGTTTAGGCTGTGTGGGGAGAGGGTTAGTTATAGGTTGCAGGAAGGGAGGGTTTGGAAAGTAGGGGTGGAGGGTTAAAATACTTAACCAACCCCTGTTGGGATTCTAACCATCGGGGTGCCGCAGTCATCCCAAATGCGGGCATATCAGCCCCAACGTTAAACAGTAGTTATAATTACCACTGTTGACTTGTTGCAGGTAATATATCACAATATTAAGACCACCTCCTACATTTGACTTCAGCAGCACATAGCCCATCAAGTACATCACGTGTCGCACGCTGGCTGGTGGTTATATAAGGTGTGGGATAGGCCATCTGCACATATATCACTCGTTGCTGTCATGGGTAAAAGGGGCGATTTATCCGAGTAGCAAAAAGGGATGATTATTGGCTTTCGGGTCAAGGGTGGCAGTATTTTTTGAAACATCGCATTTTGCAAACTGTTTGTGTGCTGCTGTGGTGAAGGTGTATCGTGACTGGACAAATGGCACCTTTCTAAATAACCGACGTGGAAACTGTGGAGCACCACATGCCATTGATGTGAGAGGTGAACGTCAGCTCCAAAGGTACGTGAGGGCCAACTGACACGCTACAGTGGAGCAGCTCACCATCAAAATGAACCTGGGAGCTGCCAGACATGTATCTTAAATGACAGTTTAGCCCATTTGTCCCTGCGGCACACCATGGTTACTCTGGCTATTAGCTGGTGATCATAATAATGTGACTAAACTGTGTAAATCTCCCATGGAGCAGAAGGGAATAAGGGTGTTAGATTATACAAGAAAATAATGAAAACTTTCTATCAAGCTACTACATGTGGTTAAAAAATATAGTTTTTCGATCCCACTGTCCATGCACTTTAGATGTGTGATTTCTCCTCAGGGCAAATTGTGACTGTGAAGCTGACAAGTTGTTATGTGTATAGAACATTTAACAACAAAGGAATAAAAAAATTCCTTAGACACCCAATCCCTAAGAATTTGTTTTTTTTTTAAGTGATAGGTTTAAAAGTTTCAAATTTAATGTTTCATTTTATTCCTCAGGTTTCCACGGCAACTAGTTCCATTATTTAGTCTGTTTTCACACAATTAAAAAATCACATCTTTTATTCATAGTTATACATTCTAAGTACAGCTCTCAGATGACTATCACAGCCATAGTTATTTTCTGTTCAACCAATCAGTCTTTAATCATTCTTTAAACTTACACCTTTTGGCAGAACATAAGGCAGCAATGAGCAATAAAATGAAATATTCCAAGACTAAACACTTCCTGTTTGCAATACACAGCAGGAATTGATAACTGAGAGCAGTATTCTTGGAACTAAATTAATGATCATTACAAATTATAAGATATTAAACAATAAAGCTTGTTGCAACAAGTCCTATTAAATAATGAATATTAAAAATCTGGGCATTGCTAAATTACTCCTTGGCAGTGTATGGATTATTTTAGCTCTCTTCCAGCAAAAGTAAGGTAAACTGAGCTGATGTATACAGTTGTAAATGTAAATATGCAGGAGGTTATGCCCAATGTATTGTTGGGAAGCTACTGTATGTCTCTTTGAGGTTTCAGAGGTAAAATATATTATGACTATATTCTATCCACTAGAGTTCAGACATAGTATGTTTTTACTCTCCCTGTATTAGCATCTACACTGCTCCTGGCATGTCCACCCAGGGGTAACATCTTTATACCATTTGGATAGATTGGCTATCCAACTCAACTCTGGGACTTGATCAAATTGAGGCATTAATTGATATGCTTGGGGAAAGCTCTGTCCAGATGCTTGTGCCTCATCACTGAAGATTTGGATATGGTGTGGGATACGTGGAATAGCATTCCATCAGAGGGGGAAGAGGCTAAGACATTAGATCAATTGAAATATACTTGGGAATTGAGATACGATATCCTAACAAAGAACTAAACATCAAATAATTTTCACTGTTTAGAATGTCACTCCACCCTGCTTTGGTTTACAATTTTATCTTTATGTCATAACCTTCCTTTCTTTTAGTAGTTTATAAAAGTCAAATATAAAGAGTTATAAAAAAAGCGACTCACAAGAGTCTCTCAGGATGAGTGTTTGGTCATTCCCTACATGCTAAGCCAGCTAAGGAAGGAGAGGAGATTTGGTTTTGTGCTTGCAGAGTTTTGATGTAATTGACCATTTGAGACATATACACCAAGGTTTAACATTTACACACAGGAATACTATAGAAGATTTATTAAGGGCCCTTCCAAGAGATTAGAAATCATTATTGGAGATATCCAAGAATTTGTGTTTAGTCGAAGGTACGTTTTATTCCCATTGCCAAATCATTTGTGTCTGATTTTCATGAGATATATTATTTTTATCAAAATAATTGTATCTTTTTAGACTTTTCTAAATTGTCTTCAAATGTAAAAATTTGAATCATGTTAGTTAATAAATGTAGATCAAAATATTCTGATAATTAAATTGCAGCAACTTTATGTTTTGAAATAGGTTAGTTATAAATCACATTTTCTTGGTTTAACAAAAAGCTTAAAAAAAAAATTTTTTTAAGCCTACTGTATTTTACTATAGTAAATTTGGGTAAATTAATAAAATACAAAAGATATACAAGCATTGACTTACATGATATAGAATATCTTTCAGATGAATTTATGAGATTGATAAAAAAATAAATTATAATCAGCCTCTTTTACTTGCCTGTTACTTCAAATAATTATAAAATAAAATCCCAGCTGGCAAACAGCTACACAGATAAACATTTCTAGCTATGTTAAGTTTTGGTAACTCTTTTATATAAAGAATCATATGTTTTAGGTTTTATAGTCTTTTAATTAGACGATTACCACTTTATGTCCTCATTCTATTTCTATGACTAAAATTGTGATAAATGTTCAAGAAGCACAACAATATTACCTGTATATCTAATCATCATGGCTTAGATTAAATGTCTATCAGATGGAGTACCACAAGGTTCAGTCTTAGGCCCTCTGCTTTTCTCAATCTATGCCTCATCTCCTGGCAGACTAATCGGCTCTTTTGGATTTCAGCATCATATGTATGCAGATGATACTCAAATCTACCTATACTCCCCAGATCTGTATTGGTTCATGTCACTGACTACCTCTGCCATTTCATCTTGGATGTCATCTTGCCACCTCAAACTTAATATTTCCAAAACAGAAGTCATTATATTTCCACCAGCCAATAATAGTTACCAACCTGATTTCTCTATCACTGTTGATACCTCAACCAAGCTCACTGCCTAGGTATCATTCTTGACTGTGAATTGTCCTTTGTTCCCCACATCCAATCTGTCTCAAAATCATGTTACATACACCTAAAATATATCCAAAATACAACCATATCTTACAGAAGACACTGAAAAAATGCTAATCCATGCACTCATTATCTCCGGTATTGGTTATTGCAATATTTTCCTTACTGGTCTTACCAAAAAAAGGCTCTCACCACTGCAATTCTTTTTGAATGCAGCTACAAGGCAAATCGTCCTTGCAACAATTTATCTTCTGCTGATCTTTTCCGTCAGTCCCTCCACTGGTTACTGGTATTCTACCATATTCAATATTACATGCTTTTATTTACATACAAGGCTATTAACCAAACTGCACTAACATACATCTCTTCACTCATATCACAATATCTCCCTACCCAACCTCTCAGTGCTGCACAAGATGTACATCTCTCATCCACACGCATTACTTGCTCCCACTCAAAATTCCAGGACTTTTTCAGGGCTGCACCCACTCTGTGGAATGCCCTCCCATACACAATAAGACTCACCTCTAGTCTCTAAAACCTTAAAGTGCTCCCTGAATACTCACCTCTTCAGACAAGCTTATCAAATTCCGGACCCACCCACATAACTTTCAGTGCCTTGGACAACATTGCTGTGTGACCATAACATACAGCCCAGAACTTTTGCAATCTGGCTGGACCATTATGCATTAGGTAGCATCTAGCCTAGCATATCAATGCCTATTTCCCTAAAGATTATAAGATTGCGAGAAGGGTCTTCCTACCTCTATGTCTGTCTGTTATTACTCAGTTTTGTTCTGTTACTGTTTCTCCAATTGTAAAATGCAACAGTATCTGTAATTTTAACAGGAGGCATTTGGTTTATTTGGTTATTTTACAAAAGTTACCTTATTTCTTCAATGCGAACGCTTGAGAAATGCAAAATTCAATTAGAAGTGGCATTGTGCAAACATCGTGGCAATTTTGCATGATTTTTCTGCAAAAAGCGACCTGGGAGATGTACATGAAAAATAGGGAAATTGCGCTTTTACCTTCTACGCAAGCATCCCTATCGGTATGGGATAAGTTGCCACTAAACTTTCTTTCTCTGTACTTCAGCCTTAAAACATCTCCCTAAAGACGTTATCTAAATTAATTCCAAATTTAAATCCCACAAAATGGATTTTATGTGGTGCGAAATCACTCGGAGAACTACTTCAGGGTTTATATCTATTACCGTTTTCTGATTTACAGTGGAAATTCTCCCTCTCTGAGTCTGAGCTTTTTTACTACTTCCAAATTCATCATTGGTGAAAAACTGTATCTAAGCAAGCCAGATCGATACATCCCCTAACCCAAAAAGTCTTCACTCGTCTTACACAGACTAATTCTAAAGGGGACATCTCACTTTGGTATAAAGTTTTTATTGATTTAATTCCTATTACCAAATCTAATGCACAGAAAAAATGGGAGGAGTTAGGTTTTAGGTTGTCCCCACCTCAATAATGCAAAATATTTCTGTCTTCGTATACTATGTCTAGATGTTTAAATCACACCAAAATGCATATTAAGTTGATGCATAGACTTTATTTAATGCAAAACAGACTGCACATGTTTTGGCCCTCATGCTCCAAATTCTGTTGGCGAAAATGTGGTGAAATAGGTCACATATCCCACGTCTTTTGGTCTTGTCCTGTCATCTGAAGGTTTCGGTTGGACATTTTCAGCTTGATAAATAAAGTACTAAACATGTCACTAACACCATCTCCCTATTTAGCTTTACTTCACATAGTCCCTGATAGTATACCGTCTCATGCACGGTATGTCCTTGGGCATATTCTTATAGCTGCATGTGTAGCCTTAGCTCATATCTGGAAACAACCTGCTCCTCCTTCTCTCTTAAAAGTTATGCAGAAAGTTAATTTTCATTTTGTCATGGAAACAGAGTATTTGCCATACTCATATTCTGCTTCCTTCCCACTTGTTTGCTTTTCGCTATGGCATACTTACAGTATACAACAGAAAGAGAGGGTGCCCAGTATTTCCCTAAGTCTTCCCAGACTGATCTCCTTCAATTTAGCCTCAATGAGAGAGAGCTTGATCACACCACTGTTGTTTGATTTTTTTTCAATTTGGTTAATATCCTGAATGGGTTCTACACCTAAAGCTGCCCATACACCTAAAGATGTATTGTCCAATCTGGCTGGTTGGAACAAATATCTGGTAATGGATGGGAGCAAATGACAATTGACCATTTGCTCCCAAACAGACAAAAATGGTAAGACAAATTGGTAAAATCCATTTGAGTTAACCAATTTATCTGAATGACCGTGTTTGTCAGTTTTTATGCATTTCGTAGCAAATGGTCATTTGCTCCTATCCATTACCAGATTTATGTTCCAACCAGCCAGATTGGAAGATAAATCTTTAGGTACATGGGCAGCTTTAGTTGTTTGCTTGGTTTATATACACGTAAAATGCATGTTTACAAGGACTTTGTGTAATAATGTGATCGATACCTGTGTCTCACACCATGTTATACCTTCTGAGACTTGTGATATTTGTATGTTTCTGGATCTTGTTCCCCCTCTTCTTCCTGATCATTCCATCTTTTTTTCTGTATCCCCCATAAAATTCTAATTTTCAAAATAAAAACGGAGTTAAAAAAAATAATAATAGGTAATTCATTCTGAACCCTGAAAAGAAGCAACCAAGCTTTTAGGAGCACAGAGATGGATATTAGTCACCATAAGCAAAGTACAGATGTTTCTTAATAGGTGTCAAATGGTTGATGTTTATATTTTTTAATAATGGTCAAAAAATGATAGGCAGCAAGTGTTTATTATTGTATTTTGTATTTCTCTAAAAGAAATATGAAACCCTGCTAGGAAAATTTCACTTTACTTGCAGGTAAATCTGGATTGGCAGGATTTTCTGAATCAACCTGATTCTTACTACACCACAGTTATTGGAGCCACTACTGTATATCTGGTTTATTTCAGTCAAGGATAACTTGAAAGACAGATTGTGGAAGAATACAATGGAGATTTCTATAATTTTGGATTCAGTCAATTAAAGAGTTAAGGGCCGTACTGATGGGGAGATTCCCCAGAGATGTGTGCTGAGCGGTCTAGCACAGACCACTCAGCACACATCTCTCCCCCTGCTCAGCACAGCGTGATGTATAGTGAGTGAGGGGGGATGGACATGGGGGGCCGCTCATTTCACCCAGTGGTGAAATGAGTGACCTGCTAGATTGTACCTGCATGCACCAGCAATAGCAACGCGCAGGACAGTGCATCACTGTTGCCGGCACCCCTACACACGGAGCGATATGAGTAATTTCTAAGCAATCTAGTCGGATTACTTAGAAATTAAGTGAACATTGCTCCATGTGTACCCCCCTTTATAATTGCAAATCAGTGTTGAAGGGTCAGTGAGTTTCCAGGAAATATTTGAGTGGAAATTTATGGTTGAAGAAATACAACCTCATAAAATTTAGGGCCAAATTCAATTAGCTGCGAAATCGCAGTAATTTATCGAGATTGCAATTTTTGCTGATTTTTTTACAGCAAAACTCCCACGATTCTCCTATACAAATGCAAATTCATGAAAATGGGATTACTGCGAAATGTGTTGCTGAAAGTGAAAAGTTAAAAATGGGTAAGTCTGCCTGTAACACCCAAAAAATGGTTTTCATCTGCTCAGAGGTAGTAAATTGAAATTTGGGGTAGACTTACTGCAAATCCATTTTCGCCTACAATTGAAAAGGCACTTTTCACAATTCTCTGTAAAATCATGTTTTTACAGCGAAAAATGGTTTTTCATAGCCAATTTGAATTTGCCCCTTAATCTGGTTTTTAATCATTGCATACTTTTTGCAGCAGATTTTTATGCTTAGTATTTTGTCAATTCTTTGGTTTATTACTATGGCAGTGGTTGTGAGGTTCAAAATTGTCATGGCCTTTTCTGCACATGCATAGATAATGATGTTATAAAGCCTCCCCACTACTACCCAATAATTGATATGCCGGAGTGATGATAGTTAATTCTATGGAATAAATGAAGGCATCTCTGGAAGTGCCAATAATGTAATGGCAGGGCTGAAATAAGTACCTACTTCAGTGTCTGGAAATGAAAACTTCAGCTGGTTTTGGTGCTACATCCAGTTTGGGTTTAAACTAGAGATGAATGTGTTCCGTTTGGAGAAATCCAAAATGACCCAAACTTGGGGCTTCCTAGTGAATCTGAGTTCTGATTTGAGTCTTCACGGCAAAGTTCAGATCTCAAAATGAAGCAAAATATTATTTTCTTGGTAACTTCAGATTTACATATTTCAGATTGCATGGAAAAGTCTCTCTCTCGTGAGTGTGTGCTCCTTCACACAGGAGAGTGCAAGGAGAGGATGTGAGCTGTAGTTGGTCTTAAAAAAACTGGAATTAGCATGCCATATGGAGGACAAAAAAAGTTGGAGTAGGTGGGAAGGATGACTGCTGGCACCTTTGTCAATGTGTGTGTGTCAGACAAACTAGTTGCAATTGCAATCCAGTGCACAGCAAAGCAAATGGCAAGCAGGCGATTGTTTCACCAGGATCTCTACTCTGTAGTATATGTTACTTACTAATATAAAAGGACAGAGACTTGGGCATGTAGGGCCCCCCAGGGGAATGCAGTGGTAAAGGCCCATGTTAGGGGTCTGGCCAGTTTGCAGAGGGGGTGTGGCCTGCCACATCATTGGTTTGACTAACCATTAGAGGGTGCTACGTCTGGGCCCCTTCAGAAATATATACAGTAAATTCAGCTGCTGCATGCATGATAATGTACCAGATTAATAACAGCAATGCACTGTAGAACATACACTATAGTCCAGTATAAGGTAACATATGTATAATGTATAATTCAAGTGCACAGTCTGGAACCTGATCCTTAGAGCAGAAGGTGGGCCCTCAGGCAGTAGGGCCCACCGGTGGTTTCCTCTGTACCCCTGTGGGCCAGTCCAAGCCTGATTGCAGGCTTACATCATGTTTGTTTTAGAGAGAATGGCACCAATACTGGATCCAGTATCTGGAATGCCAGCGGAAACAACAGCGGCCATTGACAGGATAAATTATATGGACATCAGCTATGAATTAAGGGTTAATGAGTTTTTGAAGGGCATTATGGATATATAAAGACTTCCAGGATCAATAGCCATACACAAATTTAAAAAGGATTTAGTAAGATAAGATAATATAATAATATTGTGTGATTATGATTTTAACAACAGGATGAGGATGATGATGATGATGATGATGATGATGATGATAACATTTTCCAACTGTTGGAGTTACCAACTGTTGAAATTACCTTAAGGTCATTGATAGCTTGTTTTAACCAAACCACCAATATGTCTTCTTTTGTTGAGGCCCAGACAAAGCAAGCGCTTAAGCCACAAAAGTGGCAGTCCCTGTGCTTGGTTTGTTAATCTGTGAATGTCATGTTTAATATACAATATAAGGGTGAGTTGGAGGGTCCAAGGACAATTCCTTTGTGCACTACTTTTCATTATGGGCTTCGCCAAGATTGTGTGTGTTTGACAGATGGCATATATTACTGCACATTACTGGGGCATTGATGTTCTGTATCTTGCAAGGTCATCTCACCAGCTTCTCATCCAGGTATAAAGGCCCCGTTTTTAGCACCTTCTCCACAGATGCAGAGTAGTATCATCCTTCTCATTATCATCCTTTATTGTGTGTGTTTGACAGGCAGTATATATTACTGTACATTAATTGGGTTGTTGATGTTCTGTATCTTGCAAGGCCATCCATCAACAGCTTCTAATTCAGGTGTATAGGTCCTATTTCTGATACATTTTCTACATAAACAGAGTAGTATCATCCTACTCAATATAATATTTATTGTGTGTGCTTGACAAACAGCATATATTACTGTACTTTACTGGGGTGTTTATAGATGGGTTCTCTGTCACCTTACAAGCGATGTGTACTTATTGCAGAAAGATGATCGCGGCAAGAGTGCCATTCTTGCACTCTATTGTCCATTTGCACAGCAGTGTATTGCTGCGTATAGTCACTGGTGCAACTATACACAGCTCGGTGCAGCTAATCTTATACGTGATGTATATACATGTGCGAAAGCATTAACTGTAAGATGATAAGAGGACACATCTGTATGTACACAGGCATATAGACCTCATTCCGAGCAACTTCTCCACTTGAGATGACTGAGATTTTTTTTTTCACATTACTTTAAGGTATGTCTTGGAAAAATCAAACCGTGGTAACGGAATTTATTCTTCTTGGACTTTCCAGTGAGCCCAGGACAAAAGTTATTCTCTTCTCAATCTTCCTGCTGGTGTATATGATCACATTAATTGGAAACATCTCCATCATTACTCTAATCCTGTCTGATATCAGCCTTCACACACCTATGTATTTTTTACTTGGCAACCTCTCATTTCTGGATCTCTGCTATTCATCTTCCACTGTGACAAGGATGTTTAAAGATCTGATGTCAGTAAAGAAAACTATCTCTTATGCTGAGTGTGCAACACAAATGTATATTTCTCTATCCTTAGGGGAGAATGAGTGTATTCTGCTTGTTGTTATGGCTTATGATCGTTATATAGCTATATGTTATCCATTACATTATACTACAATCATGAGTAAGATGGTTTGTGTCAGACTATCCATCAGTACATGGATATGTGGGTTTCTTCACTCTGTTCCCCATGTGTCACTTACACTCAGTGTAGATCGTTGTGGTAACAATGAAATAAATCATTTTATGTGTGAACTGTTGGAAATATTATCACTCGGTTGTGGAAACATTTTGATTATGGAATTTATTATTTTTGTTGTTGGTGTGATTGTTCTCATGGCACCAGTCACATTTATTATAACATCTTATGTTCAAATCATTGTAAGTATCTTAAAAATCACATCTTCAGCAGGGCAGCGGAAAGCTTTCTCTACCTGTGGCTCTCACATGATGGTTGTGACAATGTTTTATGGCTCAGCTATGGCTGCCTACATGAAACCTAGGTCGAGCTCTCTACCAGGAACAGACAAATTCATTGCTATTTTTTATTTGTTATTACGCCAATGGTAAACCCAATGATTTATGCACTACGGAATAATGATGTAAAAGCAGCGTTTCTTAAATTTAGAGTTGGAAACCTGTGCCGCTAATAGTAATATGGACAGTAGATGACAAAATACCATTAATAGATGGTGAGACACCTGGAATTTGTTCTGCAAACCATTTGGTCTTCTCCTGAAAACATGGTATACAGTAAGTGACATTTAACATACATTTTATATACAGCAAAGTTATTGGATAAAATGAGGTACAGTACATGCATATTTTCCAATGGTTCCCAAGAATTGTATCTGGACAGATAGCTGTTGGGGTGGAAGAAGATGCCATCTTAACCTTTAAATTATGGGATAAGGGGCGTGGCTTTGCTGGCAACTGAGAAGGCTGCACATCTCAAGGGCTCCTGCCTGCACTCATTCAAAAAGCCCTTTTTCACCCTCCCCTGTGCCCTCCGTCCCCCTGCATCTATACCCTAATATCACATCCTACACTCCTGCATCAGTGAGAGTGTGCCGCGGAATCGGGGGGAGGCTTAGGCCGACCCTGCGGGTTGCGGCCCTCTCATTTCAACGGAGTCGGGGACTAAATTTTGAAGACACTCTTGGACAGGAGACGGAGCCGCGCGTGGGTAGCCGGGTTTGCCCTCTTTAACGGACCACTAGCTGGCGCCGACCTCTCTGCTCCCCCTCACCATCTGGGCTCCTCATGTGAAGCTGAAGCCGGCGGGAGCAGGGCGTTTGAGAATTCCGGGCGGAGGTGCCCCACAGCGACGGCCATCTTAGCATCCCACGAAGATACGGAGATCTGCGTCCAGCGCCTGTGAGTACTGGGGTGCCCCACTGGATCCCTGACCTGCTAGACAGTGCCCTGCAATCCCCCCACTGCTCCCCACACTCCCGGAGCCGGGAGACGATAGCGCGGACACCTGCGACTTCTGGCCTTGTCGAGCCCCGGAAGCCGGGACCTCTAGTTAGAGCAGCGGCCGGGTCGTGAGCTCCAGGACACCCATCCCACAATTAACTGCTGTGGTTGCCCGTGGAAACTCCCTGCCGCCTTGCACTACCCTGAGCCCTTCCATTGCTCCCTGAGGATTCTCCACGCGGCTGTGTCCTGCTTAAGGAGCCTAGCTGGAGCTCACCGTCTGGGCTACCTCCCCTGCTGCTCCACGGCGGCCATCTTCCTGGCGGTCACCAGCACCAGCACAGCCTCCTTACCTGGGTTGTATGAATATCAGCTGGGGGACATAGCCAACCTTCCTCTATATACTGCCATGCTGCTGACTCCAGCGCCCACTGATGCTTGCCTGATGTATATTCTGCTATAATGTGACCAAGCCACGCAGAGGGGATAACGTGTTGCAATACCTACTGGGATATGTCCTAATATTTCCTTCCACGAGGCGCTGTTCTGGATTCTGTTCTCTCCACTCCGACAAATGACAAGACGCCGCCGCTCTGGCAAATCATCAAAAGCTAATTCCACAACCTCACAAGCTGCAGCCTTCCGTACTTTATTTGGCACTCCCATACCCGACCCCATTGCCTCTACGCTCCTCTCTGATTCCTTGACATCGAACATCATGGAGGAGAATGGGGCCCTGACTTCTTCCCCCAAAAAACGCCAATCTGGGTCTGCCAGTAAAGACTCCGCCGACATGGCGGCAGTCCTTATACAGCTACACTCTCTTCCGACTCGCCAAGACATTCAGCAGGATTTATCCAGCATGGAAAAACGGATTCACGATTCTCTACAGGCGAGTCTCTCCACCATCCAATCTGATCTCACACAAGTAGCGAATAGAGTAGTTGACCTAGAAGACCACAGGGATGAAACGGACTCTAAGCTCGCTGACTTGCATGATCTTGTATCTCGATACTCACGTACCACCACTGAAATGAGACGTAGATTGGATGATATAGATAACAGAGGTAGGCGGAATAACCTTATTATAACCTTTATCATCCCCAAACAGGAAAGATTATGCATATCAGGCATAGACTTACCTGTAAATCTAAGTTCACTGTTTATCAGATAATCTGTCCGTGCGGCTTATCCTATATAGGTAAAACGGAGTGCCCCTTTAAAGATAGGATGGCCGCTCATCGATCGGCCATTAAGGCTGCCTTAATTGTTGGTAAGAGCGATCAGCCAGTGGCGAGGCATTTTTTGGCTGCTTCACATAATCTTACCACTTTGAAATATAGAATGATAGATCATGTTCCACTGTCCCCACGAGGTGGTAATAGGGTCCTCAAATTATTACAATGTGAGGCACGCTGGATATTCAGATTGGGTACAGTGGCCCCGAATGGCCTCAATGAACATTCAGGTATCAATGTGCTGGCCAATTGCGATTAATTAACTGCACTATACTAGTGTTATGCAGTATTTGCAGACACATTATTACGTGAATATGCCATGTTCATATATTGGATGTGTTGCTATATGGCATTTTTTTAACCGTATGTAGTATTATCTGTATACGGCTAGTTCCTGTACTGTGACCCATGCTTGTCAGTCATGATAGCCATTTAACTTGCATCTCTAGTAAATACTAGTATTAGTGCTGTATGTGATCTTTTTATGATTATCCTTACTAGTTGTGATGTTGTTCATGCATAGTATAGTGATGTTAATCTGACCTATTGCTGCTTATTGTTGTCACTTGTAACTATGGTGATGGTGTGTCACTGTTGAGGTCCGGCGTCTCGCGTCTGAGCGCCGTGACGTCATCACGAATGCACCGGGTGCCGGGCGTGAAGCCCTGCTGCGGCGTCCTCGTGTCACACACAGGGTGATACCTATTTAAGGTAAGATGTCTGTATGTTCTTTTTGTTTACCTGATGAAAATGCCGCATAATAAAGGGCATTGAAACGTTGTAATTCCTGTTTCACGTATTCTCAAATCATTGGAGTGCCGCACCTGCTGCGTTCGCTGACTATCTCTATGTGAAGGCACCCAGTGTGTTTTATTATTTAAGTGGCCGTGCCGGACCCTCACCGATCTTCTATATATATATATATAGATATATATATATATAGATATAGTATATAAGAAGTGTGATATCATACTAGATCTTGTGTTAGTCAAGTTAAGGTAAAGATAATGAAATCTCTAGAAGTTCAAAGATACCAGCTAATTAAGAAATGCTGGGCTCACATGGGCCCACATCTGGAAAAGGAGGGGAATAGACATCTGTCCCCACTACATATTAGCGTATAAGGGTTTTAATTTGTTTAAAGCAAATACATACTACTAAATAGAGTGTAATATTTTTTAGAATATGTATAAAGAGAACTCCAAGAATGTGTTGTATATTTATTACTAACAAATAGTGTTCAAGAAGTGGTTTAGAGAAATGTCCTACTCAAACCCAGCTAATTGGTTTAGCGGGATCAAAGAGTAGATTGTTGAAATAGTGATGTTTTTATTAAAAATTGTTGGCTTAGCAATTTGCATATATCTGTGTTTTAAGATGCTATTTTGTTTCCTTTCCTTTCAGCTTGAAAGAAATCTGTAAACTCAAAGATGTGAAACCTTCAAGTTTAAGAAACTACAGAAGAGCTTGGCAAGAAGGATCCGTGAACAGTCTACCTTAATGGATATGAAGCGAATGGTTCTTTATCTTCCGTGGCATAGAATGACAAGCACGGTCCTATGGGAACATAGCCTTTTGCACCAATATAGCTAGACTGTTTGCTTAGTCTCTTGTAGGTAGAGTTTGTGTGATGCCTTGTATTTCAACTGTAATGTCATATTGTTATCAGCTGTAATGTCATTTTATTATGAATAGGAGGGACTGAGGAAGATAGATGTATTTAGCTTAAGCAGTGTCACCCATTTTGTTAAGTAGCAGCCATGATGTAGTGAAGTAGAAGTATGCTTTCCTAGATAAATCATAATAATGCTGACATTTCACAGTTAGTATATTCTGTGCAAAGCAAGGTTGTGGCTATAAGTCTTGAAAACATGTTATTAGACAATTTCCATGTGTTTAGACTTCTTGTGAAGGACACGGAGGAGGGTGTCAGCCTGAGAGAAGTTATGAGAAGAGATGCATTATTGTTTTGAAATTGTGATGTGTATCAAGTGTTCATGCAAGTACCTTTTTTCTCTATATAATGTCATGCTGAATAAAGTGGAGGCAGTCTCATTTGGTGGACATAACTGCATGTGTTGTCTGCTTCCTGGGATTCACAATCAATTGGTAAAGAAAGGGTAACGAACAGACAATTTAAAGAGTTTGTTAGTAGGAGGTTTATCTCCGACACAGACCATGACTTAGAATGGGCCATAGGTAGCAATGTGTACTTTTTCTTAAACGTTTCATCTTCATGGTGAGCAGTGATATAAAATAACACAGTATCAAGCAGGTGTAGAAAAGACAGGGGTGTGAGATGTGGAGATATTATAAAACTTCTGTAGACAGAAGCCGATGGGGAGGGGTAGTTTACATAGAAGGGTAGGATTAGGCAATATCCCAAATATACTCATAGGATATGTCAATGAACAATCAAACCTTTATAGTGAGTGAGAGGCATGTGGAGCATAAATCTCTGAGGGGCATTGATCTGGAAGTAACTGGAGAAGGAAGAAGGAGCAGCAAGTCATGTGGGGGATGGGGGTTGTCTTTCGGGGTAAAGGATGACATAAGGGGGTACTTGCTGGCGGAAAAGCTCACACTATGTGAGCCAGCAGGGAGAAGGCAGGCTCGTCTTCCAACTCTACCATGCCTCAGGAAGTCTGGGGGATGAGTTTCCCACCTGATCACAGGGCCTGTAGGCAGGCTGTAACTAGAGGGCCCCCTAAGGGGCATGCACCCCGAGAGCAGGATTTGAGGGGGCACCAAGGAGTTACAGAGGAGCAGGGGTTTTTATTTTAACTGGCAGTGCTGTGCTGCTCCAGTGAGACAGCAGACAGCTCCTGGGGAAATGTCTCTGATCCACCTGTCTGCCCGCAGCTGACTCCAATGCTGTGCGGGTGAGCTCCAGTACCTGGGATCTCCGCTATGGCAGCTACTGTCTTAAACTCTCTTCTTTGCGATGCAGTGCTGAGACTAGCACCGTACAAGCTATAGAAGCTCACTGTGCTCCCAGTTAGCAGTATCAACCTCCACTTTGCCTCTTAGATGGGGGGATTTGGAGTAGCTAATAGGGGGGGGTGTAGTGTATTGATGTAGTGTACCATATAGGGTGTGTAATGTAGTAATGTATTGCAGTATAAAGGGGCATGTAGTGCACGGATGTGGTGTAGCATATAAGGGGATGTAGTGTAGTGATGTAGTTCAGGGTGTAGGGGATGTAGTATAGTGATGTAGTGCAGTAGATAGAGGAAAATAATGCAGTGATGAAGTGTTATGATATAGTGCAATGTATTGGGACACACAGAAGAGCATGTAGTTTAACACGCTGGTGGGGTATGTGATGCATAGGGCATTTGAGGCACATAGGGGAATATTGTCCAGTAGTATCCCCTCTTCTTAAATTTTTGATAATCTGATTATTTTAGTCTGATAGTTTTTTTTCTTTCTTTTTTTTTTTTGGGGGGGGGAAGGGGGTGCCAAATTACTACCTTGCCCTGGGTGACAAAAATCCTAGTTTCAGACCTGCTGTAGCCCTAGTTTCAGACCTGATGTAACACCTTGTGGGACACATGCAGCTCCTCTGTTGATGTGTCCCACAAGGTGTTAGAGTGGCACCACATTATATCATGGGAACACACTCCCCAACATGACCCTCTCCAAGAGGGACAAAATGCTCTGCTCCTGGACTTCCCTCTTAATTTAGGATTGCCCTTACCTGCTTTAAACAGGTTAATTGATAACAATGGTGTTTCAACACAGGTGAGGGCAATTTTAAATTAAGAGGGAAGTCCTAGAACAGAGCATCATGTCCCTCCTGGAAAGGGCCTTGTTGGGAGGTATGTGGGAATGAAATCACCATCAGGCACTCTGTTTTATTAGAACACTTGCAGGTCATTAAAATGTCTTGATCCATACGCATATAGATTTCTTTATATCCAATTATGTCTTGGATTTCACGCGTGTCCTCACATGAGAGAGGGGAATAGGCAATAATCCTAATGTGGCATGAACTTAAAATGAGCCAGTATGTCCAACAAGATTAAAAACAAGGAAAGGGTATTTAATAAAAAATATTGTTCCAGGTTAAACCAGCAATAAAAGACAATTAAAATAATTAGGTAGCATGTGTAAACAAAACAGTTATCTGAATCCATGTTGTATGATGGAACAGGAGCATATGCCCTGAAAGAGTCCCGGGAACTGGCTTTCAATAGTGACTCCCAACATGAATGGCAAATTGGGAACCAGCTGTTACAAACTGAAAGAACACACACACACACACACACACACACACACACACACACACACACACACACCCTGGCAATACATTTTGTTTTTCCTAAAGTTAATGAATACATAGGGAGGTTTGTGCAGGTTTCTTTTTTTAGACAACTAACAGCCAATCAGCTAACAATCAATTCAGTACATCTGATCTCAGCCTAAATTTCCAATACAAAATTTCTTCAAGTACTTTAATTTAATTATAAATTGATTCACAGAGAAGCCTTATAGAGAAACAACATATACACTATCATACAACTGAAAATAGACAAAAAGTCCTTATCTGTCTCTCAAGTCTCTGTGTTGCCCGCCATTGACATAGTGACCTAGTGTGTAACTTCCTTTAGTCATGTGATTGCTTCTGACCAATCAGTAATATTTGCCTTGTGTACACTTTGTTATGGTACAAAAAGTTTTAAAAGTACAGTAGGACCAAATTATTACTACAAATGGGATACAGCAGCCTTTGTACACCGGGATAGTTCATCCAGAGAGAATCAAATAGATATGGAGAAAAGGTAGAGTATGTGTACCAAAATGGCTCTGATCAGGTGAGTGTAAAAATGAGGAAGGAACAGAATGGCTTAGTAAAATGAATAATTCGAATAATAAAGCTATCTTAAAACAGATGCTGACACTTCCTTGCCAGTACCTAGAATTTAAAAACATATATTTAAAAAAAATAGAGATGTGCGGCTGACACTTTTCGGGTTTTGTATTTTGTTTTTTATAGAATAAATAAATAAGCAAAACGTGAAGACAGTGGCTTACATTTAATACAATGTAGGACAAGTAGAGGGTATATAAACATAGCTGCATCAGAAAACAGCACTGAAATAAGCATCAGGGTGGCAGAAAACTGAAGGATTTGGTGCCATCAAAGGGAGTATTGAAAAGAAGATCGGTTAAGTAAGAGACGTAAAAGAACATGAGGGGAGAGGACCCTGCTCATAAGAGCTTACATTCTAAAGGGGAGGGGCACACAAATAGGGATGACACGGATGGGGTAGAAAGTGAGCATGGGCCACAGAGGGCTTAGGATGAGACATGGCTGGGTTTGGTGAAGAAGTGGGTCTTGAGAGCCCATTTGAAGTTTTGTAGAGAGGTGGAGAGTCTGAGTGGGAGTGGTAGAGAATTCCAGAAAAAGAGAGCAGCACATGCAAAATCTTGGAGGTAGGAGTGGGAGGAAGTAATCAGAAGGCAGGAGAGGCGGTGTGCATTAGCAGAGCGAAGAGGACTGGCAGGAGTGTAAAGGGAGATAATGTCAGTGATGAAACGGGGAGAGGAGTGGGTGAGGGCTTTGTGAGTGTGTGAAGCTTGAAATGGATTCTGTACTGATGCCATGATAGAGTCCCATATACACATGACACCACAGTAGAGTCGCTATGGAAGTAGCTGTATTTAACTATATACTTGTTATCAAAATAAATAAAAAAAAATGCTATGTAAGCCCTGACTGACCTGACCTCACAACCCGCCAATGCCTCAATGAAAATAATGCCCCAAATGTGGCACCCCCCACAGACCTGAAACCCCCCCCCCCCACAGACCTCAACTCTCAATGAAAATAATCCACCAAAACTACCCCCCCTGACTTAATATTCCCCCAATGTCTCAATAAAAATAAATACTTAGAACTGCAATCCCAAATCTGATAATCCCACTATGGCTTAATGAAAATAGTGTCCCAGAATTGCCTGTAGGGCAGATTGAGGTACTGCAGCTGCCTGAGAGGCAGATCGAGGTGCTGCAGCTGTCTGAGAGGCAGAATGAGGTGCTGCAGCAGTAACTTGGTCAGGGAAAGGTGCTGTAGCATCAATGTAGTGAGAGGTGCTGTAGCAGCGGGGGCAGAGAGAGGTGCTGCAGCTGCTGGGGCAGAATAGGTGCTGCAGCAACTAGGGCAGAGAAAGGTGCTGCAGCATCTGAAGTAGAGACATGTTCTGCAGCTTCCAGGAAAGAGAGAGATGTTGCAAAAGATGGGGCAGAGAGAGATTATGCAGCAGCCGAAGCAGAGAGAGGTGCTGCAGCAGCTGGGCTAGACAGAGAGAGGTGCTGCAGCAGCGTAGGCAGCGAGTGGTGCTACAGGACAGAAGTAACCCTGCTGTGCAGCTGCAAGCACCCAGTGAGCCATATAAAGACGATGGGCTGGGCACCAGCATATACTGGCTTTTAGTATCTCCTGCTTTCACCTCTGGCCTGCCCTGTTCTCTACTTAGTCTCAGAGTCCAAGTGAATGTATCCTCCTCCTGCTCTGCAGCTGTCTGTACTGTGGTCTGCAGCATAGCTAGAGGTGGTGACACGCCCTCTATCTTTGCCAGTGCCTGGAGCTCACGCTCCACCGGAGCCACCCTTACTACACCCCTGGGAAGGCAATACATCTACCCATTGGGCTGTCACAGTCATGTAGTCCTTTGTTTGCCCTGCTCCACTTATCCACATGTCCGTGGTTAAGTGGACAGTGGGTACAACCGCATTTTTGAGGACACTGAGGACACTTTTCTTAATGTCCCTGTACAGTCCGGGATTTGCTTGACTAGTGAAGTGGAATCTAGAAAGGATTTGGTACCGGGGACACAGTACATCCATTAACTATCTAAATCCCACTGCATGAATGGCGGATACCGGATGCACGTCTAACACCAGCATAGTTGTTATGGCATCAGTAATCCATTTTGCAGCTTGGTGATTGCTGTCATATTTCATCTTCCTCACAAAGGACTGTAAAATAGTATTTGCTTAGTTGAAGCACTGCAAGTGGTCTTCTGACTTCCTCTCTGGGATGATGATAGACTCCCAGTAGCAACAATAGTAGCGGCAGCAGTAGGCCTACCACTCAATGATCCTCCGGAGGAATCCTGGATAGGAGAGGACTCATCAGTCATGCCAGTGACATGGCCTGCAGGATTACTTATGTTCCTGACTGAGGAGGAAATTGACGTTGAGGGAGTTGGTTGTGTGGATTGCAGGAGATTGGGTACTACAGGAAGAAGAGATTTAGATGTCAGTGGACTGCTTACGCTATTACTCAAAGTTTTTGACGTATAAGGGAGGATGTTCCTAGGTGGTTAATGTCCTTACCCCTACTTATTATGTATTGACAAAGGCAACACATGGCTTGACACCTGTTGTCCAGATTTGTGGAGAAATAATTCCACACTGAAGAGGTGGCTTTTTTGGTATTTTGCCCAGGCATGACAATGGGCTTTTTCATCCCATGGACAACAACTGTCTCCACTGGTGCCTTATTCAAACAAACCACATCACCATCAGAATCCTCATCATCAACTTCCTCCTCAGCACCAGTTACACCAATATCCTCCTCATCCTGGCGTACTTCTACAGTGACATCCTCAATCTCAATATCAGCAACTGGGCTGACGGTGCTCCTCCTAGCACTTGCAGGGGGTGTGCAAATGGTGGTAGGAGCATCCTCTTTCCATACAGTCTTGGGAAGGTCAGACCTATACATCGCAACCACTGACACACTTGTGTCACATTCCTGACTAAAATCATATCATTTGGTGACTTACCTCTGCCATCTGTCCTGTAACCTGCATGTTTCCTGCTGGCTGGAATAAACAGTTCACCAGTATCATGAGTTCTCTGTGTGCTGAGCTCCCTCTCTGCTAATAAGTGCATTTGTATTGATTAATCTTCTGTATGAATACAGAACTCAGTAAGTCTCTGCAGGGTGTGCCTGCATAGCAATCTTTGAGGATTCTCATGCAGTCCTTTTCTTCCGTGCCAGCATCCACAAGTCCAGTGGTTACCAGATATACCTTCCTGTGCACTCAGGACCTGTGGCCATTATTGCCTGTCTATGCACACACAACGCCGGAGTTCCCCCCAAAACCAGCTATGGACGCTGCCATGTCAGTTCCTGGTCAGCTGACCTTCCGGGTTCCAATCCAGATTCACTTCCGCATCATGTGAGCCGCTCATCCACTCAGCTGTAAACACTGGGTATAAGATCCATGTCTCAAGCACTAGAAAGCTGTCAGTAATCTGGTGTCTCTCAGCATGGAGAGAGCTCCAGAATCTCCTGCTAGTAATAGACTTTGTGCAAGTTACCATCCCCCACAGTGCCTGACTCCCTGGATGATTTAAAGGGCCATCACTGCCATTACATCCTGGCATCTCCAGACTCACTGGAAGTCCTCCAGTAAACCAGAGGGACAGTCCTATATCCCTAGCGGCCTTAAAGACTTTGTTGGTTCTTACCAGCTTCCAGTTCTCCGCTGCACAAGGTAGCGCACCATAGTTTCTGGAAAACCTGCCACTGCTGTCTACAACATTGCAGTATCCATTGTGCAGAACCAGTGCATCCCAGCTACTGGGAAACCAGCAGTGCCAACACTGCACAGCATACGGAATCCCCATTGTGCTACCTCAGCTGCCCAGCATCTGGAAACCTGTGTTGCTGAAATCCTCAGCTTTGGTAACAAGTATTGCTGACATCCTCAGCTTCTGCTACAAGCATTGCCGACATCCTCGGCTCCGTCTACAAATATTGCTATCGTCCTCAGCTTCTGCTACAAGCATTGCCGACGTCCTTGGCTTCGATTACAAGCATTGCTGACATCCTCAGCTTCTGCTACAAGCATTGCCGATGTCCTTACCTTTGGTTACAAGTATTGCTGACGTCCTCAGCTTCTGCTACAAGCATTGCCGACATTCTTGGCTTTGTGTTCAAGTATCACTGACATCCTCAGCTTCGTCTTCAAGTACTGCTGTTGTCCTCAGCCTCGTCGACAGCTATCACACTGGTTCCAGCCAGTGATCTGGGACTTTCCTGCATTGCTGATCATCCCAGCGTTCCATCAACTCACCAGTTCTCACGTGACTTTCCATTAGGTGACAACCCAGCTACCCATTGCACTGGTGGCTTCCACCACCAGTGTTCCAGTACCCATAGCTGGTCACCTTACCTCATAAAGTATACTGCCTTAATGCCACATCTGGATGAGTGGATCTTTCACTATGCCAGCATGATTCTGTCCACTCCACTCAAGACCAAACCCAGTGTCCAGTAGTAGTCCGGGTTCACAAATAACCTGAGCTGTGACAACTTGGACTCTCCTTGCAGATTTGTGATTTCTCTGAACGCACAGTTGTTTTTTCCTGTGCTTTAACAAGCTTCATTTTTTTTGAGAGGGAGGAGGGCTTCCACCCTCATGAGAAGCTGAACCACCAGTCATGAACATAGGCCAAGGTCTTAGCCTTTCTTTGCCACTTTGTGTTGTGAATGGCATATTGCCAATTTTACATTTCTCATCAGATAATTTTTTTTCTGGTTATTAATTTTTGCTTCTTGGATTTTACATGCCCTCTATGACATTGGCCATCGGCCTTAGCAGACGACATTGATGGAATTGGGTCAAAGGGCCAGTGTACTTTTACTTTAACAACAGCACCCCTGTATTTGGGCCACTGTACTTTTATTTTAAGAACAGCTCCCCTATATTTTTACAGCATACAAGACAGGGCCAGTGTACTTTTATTTTTAAACAGGACCCCTGTATTTGGGCCAGTGTAGTTTTATTTTAATAACAGCACACCTGGCATTTGGATCAGTGTACTTTTATTTTAACAGCAGCACCCCTTTATTTTTACAGCATACAGGACAGGGCCAGTGTACTTTTATTTTAACAACAACACCCCTGTATTTGGGCCACTGTACTTTTATTTTAAGAACTGCATCCCTTTATTTTTACAGCATACAAGACAGGGCTAGTGTACATTTATTTTAACAACAGCACCCCTGTATTTTTGCAGCATACAAAACAGGTCCAGTGTACTTTTATTTTAACAACAGGACCCCTGTATTTGGGTCAGTGTACTTTTACTTTAACAACAGCACCCCTGTATTTTTCCAGCATAAAGGACAGGGCCAGTGTACTTTTATCTTAACAACAGAACCCCTGTATTTTTACATCATATAGGACAGGGCCAGCACCCTTGTATTTGAACAACACCCCTGTATTTTTACAGCATACAGGACAGGGCCAGTGTAATTTTATTTTAAAAACAGCACCCCTGTATTTGAGCCAGTGTAACTTACCTGAATTTTTACAGCATACAATACAGGGCCAAAACCCTTATATTTTCACAGCATACAGGAGGCTGCAGCATCCCTAACAGCACATTAAAAACCAGTGACAGCCAAATACAGCACCCCTAACATTACAGGGACACCACAGTGACAGGACAGCACCCTTAGAAAGCACACACTGACCTGACCTAATGCCACCATCCACAGAGAGAGAGAGATCTGTCTCCCCCACGCTCCAAGTCCAGAGTGAAAATGGCAGTGACGCGCGGCTCCTTATATGGGATCCAAAACCCACGAGAATCAGACAGCCGGATGATGACGTTTTGCCTCGTTTAGAGATCCGAGTCTGGCAGGAAGTCCCAAGTTGTACTCGGTTCCCGGCTCGGATCATGAAGTTCGGGGGAGGGTTTGGTTCTCTGAGAACCGAACCCGCTCATCTCTAAAAAAAACTGATGTCAAGTTCAAGTATTGCAATATATGTATAAGAATCAGATCACTTTAGTAAGTAAAACTATATATATATATATATATATATATATATATACATACACACACACGAGGGACTGTAGGGTAAAAACTCATACAATTTATTCAAATTCATACTCAAACAGATAAAAACAGTCCAAATGATATGGCAGATAAAAACAAAAATAGGCAAAAGATTTAGACTTTGTACTAAAGTACTGTAGTCACCAGTTTAGGGGATGTAAAATAATAAGTAGTTCTGGACTTTCGGGAAAACAAGGTGGTGAAATACACAATCAGGAAAGTCCTATCAGCTGCAGCATGTTAGGAGCTTGCCAGATCTTGATGCTGCCAATGCATTTCAAGAGAGGGATCTCTATCCTTTAGGGCATTTATATGGTAAGCCATTGTACCAATTTCCTCTAATCACATGAATAGACACCACTCAGCACCATCTTTGATTTATGATAGTTTATTTAATGACCCCCATTGTTGTTAATTGAAATTAGAGCTGTTAATTAGAGACCTTCAAGTTAGAGTCCACTATAACATTGCTATGGAACTCCAAAAATGGCCTTGTTCAGCATAGGAAATAACAACATTTTTATTTCAAAATATAACAAAATGATAAATGTCAGCTATATAAAATTCTTCAACATCCTACCTACAGTATGATATATAAATAGCACTGACTCCTCTGTATTAAAAACATAACATATGATCCATATAAATGAGATACCAAGAAAAAAAATATTACAAATGTGACTTTATAGAAACCATTTGAGCTCAAAGTCTTTTTTTAGACCCTGAGGTCACTTAGCTAACTTTATATCTCTATTACTATACTGCATGTAGTTGTATCTTTACTGCTTTTGATACACCAAAATGTTTATTTTACTTTTTAAATAAAACTGCTGAGGTTTTATTTACAACATAATGACAAGTCATGTGTCTTAATACCCTTTCTATTTTCTATGTTCTCCAATTCTTATTTTTAAAGGGTCTGGAGGTCTTCCCTGTATAAAAGTTATTTAAAAGTAATTTATTTATTTATATAAGTGTATCTAATGGCATAAATTACGTATTTAGTATTATAAATATTAAAATCCCTGATTGTTTATCCTTTTTGTTGATTTTAATATATTCAACTTTTTAAAATCCATCCCTTTTAAAGTTTCTACATCCCTGGCAGTCTCCACACCTGTAAAACTCATAGAAGTTATTGTAGTGGGGCAAAGGGTAATTAGCAATGCACTTGACAACAATTTGGATTTCAAATTCAGTACCTTCCATTTTTAGGCAGATTTACTGGCCCTTTTATGTAATCTGTTTTTAATAGGCCCCAATGTTTTCTCATGACATTTTAAATGACTGTATGTTGGTTGTTGAATTTTATTATGAATACTCACTGTAGCCTATCATCTTCATTTTTCTCCTTCTGTTTAATAGACCCTTAATATTGGTACTGGTATTCTGTTCCATTGTTATTCGTACCTGTGTAAAATCATAACCACAGGCTTTAAATTAGTCCATTATCTCTTTTGCTTGCACAGAGAATATACTATCTTCTGTGCAATTCTTTTTAAGGCATTTCAATTGTCCACTGTGGATAGAATTAATACAAAAAAGTTTAGAAATTAACTACTCAGGCTTCTGTAGCAGCTTCCTACTGCATTCTGGTACTCAATTTCAATACTTTATCTTGGAGGAATAGAGGAATTTCACCAGGATAGGACCAAGAAAGATACCTTTATATGAATAATCTCGACAGTAGAACTGTAAGTAGGGTACGCGCTATTACATTATTATCTTGTCCATGCTTGGGTGTAAGGAAGGCTGTCTGGTACTCTGGTAGAAGATCTATGTTAAAGATACCTTTATAGGTGGATTACGCATGTGTTTTCTGTGAGTACAGTATGGCCGATTTCTTTTCTCACTTTGATAGTGGAGCTATAATTTAATCATCAGACACTCATTGGGTGTATACTCATGTTCTTAAAATACATATTACACTTGAATATGTCCTTTAATTAAAAAAAAAAAACAACAACAACATCTGCTGAGAGAAAAAGAAAAAAGAACATCTCCTGATGCGGTTATAGAAGTAAGGGAGGTAATTCAGCCAAAGATCCACATTAACGATACCTTTACAGGTGGAATATGTACAACCGTTGTGTAAGTATGGCATGCTGCTTTGTTTCCATTTGGTGAAAGACACCAGGAAATTATTACACACATTGGGTGTACCCCCTCCCCCACCCCCGATAAAGAATTATTACACTATATTTTCTTTTGGCTTAATTAAACATCCATAGTGAAACTGAGCACATATTAGAGGATCACAATTGAAAGACAGTGATTCGACCAATCCAAGATATTTATAAGGACTTTATCTTAACACCGAGGTCTGAGTAATCAATTTATTCACTATATATATATATATATATATATACGTTGTGAATGTAGATTGTGTGCGCTGGTGAAAATTGGAGTGTATTCTTTTTTGTTGGTATACAATTAAGTCAGTCTGCATGGTGGCCACTATTAAAACCAATGTTAAGTGAGTTTAATATTTTATCATTGGTACTTAAAAATTTAATAAAATCATCCAAGGGTCCTACTCATTTTCCAAATAAATATATGTTGCCTATGTATTTGTCATATGAAACTAGGTTTACTCACAATGGGTTGTTTGCACAAATAGTATCTAGCTCCAATTTTATCATAAAAATATTTACATATCTTGGAGCAAACCTACAGTAGTGCCCATCACTGTACCTGTCTGCTGCAAAAATAATTTGTACTTACTGTACCCCTGCTGTTCTGTTCATGTCTACTATATGCATATATTGTTTGGGTCAATATGACCCGTATTGTAAAATTATGCTTCTCAGTATTATTAAATCATAGGCCAATTTTCTAAACTTTCATTGAGTTAAATAAAGACACTATTCTTAAAAAAAATACTAACATTTTGGAAAAATTGATTCATATAGGTATTTAGTTGTTTCAACAATTTACAAGTAATAAATAAAATGTGATTTACAACTATGTTTGCTGCACTTGGTACTGTACATGTAATGTTTGTTTATTATCATTTTTAGATGGACCAAATTTGCCTCTGGCTTGTTTGACTGATCCAACCCAGAAGAAGTTCCTGATTGAGGATCATAAGTACTTGAATGTATATTCTTCACTATATTGCATGACTCTTCTGTCTGTGGCATATAGTGCCTTGAGGAAATATTGGGCTTAATAAGTGCTTTTCCAAGCCATTCCAAAAACTTTCTCTTCTTGGTAAGATTCTTATCATTCTTGATTTGTATAGCTTCCAAACACTCCTGATTATCCATATTAAATTTCCTAACTTTTTTCTTATTTATTATAATATTTTTAGTCCTTCTCAATCTGAATTCTATCAATTTTTCCATCTCCTTTAAAATCTTTTAGTCAGGAAAGAGGGTAAGAAGATACTGGTACAAATTAATCTTGTATCTACATTTTTGAGTTTGTTTCTTCTCTCCTTAATAAAAAGGTTTGTTAATGAAGAACACTCTCCAAAGATATTGTTGAATTCTCTTTTAACATTTTCTCTAGATGAGGAAAAAGTGGCCACTTTTTGGCTCTTTAGCCAAGGTGGATTAATTAGTGCACCAAAAACATATATAAAGTGACCACTTCCCAAAATACCTTATTTTCTTTCAATAATACATCATCCAATTGTTTCATAATATTCTGCAAATATTCTTCTAAAATATATGCTATCTAAAGAGTCATCAAAAATATGATTAAGTGGATTTTTTTCACCTCATGATTTAAACATATTGATGCTTCTGGTATTTGAGCTTTTTCAAGCCGTAAAAAACAAAACAAATTAACAGAGATAATGAAAAAATCTTAAATTATTTTTAAATGATTCTATTTTATTATATTTTGAAGTAAACATGTTATTTCCTGAACTGAACATTTGTATTTTTGTCCTACAAATGCTATACTGTACTATAACTTGTGGGTCTCCATTTAGATCAATAAATAACATTGGGATCACTATAAAAACCATCACAAATCAAAGACAGTGCTGAATGCTTGTCTATTATTATTTTCTGCGAATAACATAGATTTAATTTGAGAATTTCAATATATTTTGATTTCCTATGTAAGTTTAGGCTTAGACGGTATGATTATAAAATAATATATATTTTAGAGATGGGCAGTTCAGTTGCTGAAAACCAAACACATCATAACCTTGTGTTGCCAGTTGACAACATTAGTTGCCAGAGTTAGCTGAGACAAGGTGGAATTTTCATTGGAGGAGATGCAGTCAGGTGGTTTTCTGAAAATGGCAGCACCCATGCACCTACACCAGCAGTGTTTGAAGCAAACCGGCAGACCAGTATGCTGGAGGAGAGCAGTTGGGACTAGCAGATCTTACTGTCGCAGTAAGTAATGGGGATTGAATCCCAGGATCAGCACTACACCCCTGCTTTTAAAGTTACTTATAGTCAATAATTAGTGGATAAGATGATGTGCATGCATATTTTCAACTGGTTTCCAGGATTATTCCTCCACACCGTACCCTTTCCACTTGACCAGGAAAAACAATTGTTTCCCTTTAAATATAAAACCAAGAATATAGTCAACTATATACTCCATCTGATCCTTAATCTTAAAGCATTAAGAACTGATCTAAAATCTCCCTGAAGACGTGCATTTAATTGATGATGGGCACTGAATATTTCTGTTCTAAACTTTGGTCAATGTAGTTTCCCATGATCATCAAATTAATGAGAGCTACAGTACTGTAGATAAAGTTAGTAGGTCACAGTTCACTGTCAGAGGTAAAGAAACATAGCAAGATACAGTAAACATGCAATAGTTCTGTTGGGACAGATATTAAGAGGGACTTTTTCATTGCCCCATCTCCTCCCTCTTCATGGAGCTGAGGTCTTGGTTTTTCCCAACTGACTGTTCCCTCCCATTCTTAGAGTACACCAATTCACCTCTTGACTCCGTTGACTACCCAATTGGAGAGGTTCTCCTCCAGTGTTTTCAGACAATGAAATTGTAGAATGTAATTAACTAGCTGGAGGGAATGCAGTATTAGCACTAGTGATTTGCACCGGACATTTTTCGGGTTTTGTGTTTTGGTTTTGGGTTCGGCTCCGCGGCCGTGTTTTGGATTCGGATGCGTTTTGGCAAAACTTCACCGAAATTTTTTTGTCGGACTCGGGTGTGTTTTGGATTCGTGTGTTTTTTTCAAAAAACCCTAAAAAACTGCTTAAATCATAGAATTTGGGGGTTATTTTGATCCCAAAGTATTATTAACCTCAATAACCATAATTTCCACTCATTTTCAGTCTATTCTGAACACCTCACAATATTATTTTTAGTCCTAAAATTTGCACCGAAGTCGCTGGATGGCTAAGCTAAGCGACACAAGTGGCCGACACAAACACCTGGCCCATCTAGGAGTGGCACTGCAATGTCAGGCAGGATGGCACTTCAAAAAAATTGTCCCCAAACAGCACATGATGCAAAGAAAAAAAGAGGCGCACCAAGGTCGCTGGATGGCTAAGCTAAGCGACACAAGTGGCCGACACAAACACCTGGCCCATCTAGGAGTGGCACTGCAGTGTCAGACAGGATGGCACTTCAAAAAAATAGTCCCCAAACAGCACATGATGCAAAGAAAAAAAGAGGCGCAATGAGGTAGCTGTGTGACTAAGCTAAGCGACCCAAGTGGCCGACACAAACACCTGGCCCATCTAGGAGTGGCACTGCAGTGTCAGACAGGATGGCACTTCAAAAAAATAGTCCCCAAACAGCACATGATGCAAAGAAAAAAAGAGGCGCAATGAGGTAGCTGTGTGACTAAGCTAAGCGACCCAAGTGGCCGACACAAACACCTGGCCCATCTAGGAGTGGCACTGCAGTGTCAGGCAGGATGGCCCTTCAAAAAAATACTCCCCAAACAGCACATGATGCAAAGAAAAAAAGAGGCGCACCAAGGTCGCTGTGTGACTAAGCTAAGCGACACAAGTGGCCGACGCAAACACCTGGCCCATCTAGGAGTGGCACTGCAGTGTCAGCAGGATGGCCCTTCATAAAAATACTCCCCAAACAGCACATGATGTAAAGAAAAATGAAAGAAAAAAGAGGTGCAAGATGGAATTGTCCTTGGGTCCTCCCACCCACCCTTATGTTGTATAAACAGGACATGCACACTTTAACGAACCCATCATTTCAGTGACAGGGTCTGCCACACGACTGTGACTGAAATGACTGGTTGGTTTGGGCCCCCACCAAAAAAGAAGCAATCAATCTCTCCTTGCACAAACTGGCTCTACAGAGGCAAGATGTCCACATCCTCCTCATCGTCCGATTCCTCACCCCTTTCACTGTGTACATCCCCCTCCTCACAGATTATTAATTCGTCCCCACTGGAATCCACCATCTCAGGTCCCTGTGTACTTTCTGGAGGCAATTGCTGCTGGTGAATGTCTCCACGGAGGAATTGATTATAATTCATTTTAATGAACATCATCTTCTCCACATTTTCTGGAAGTAACCTTGTACGCCGATTGCTGACAAGGTGAGCGGCTACACTAAACACTCTTTCGGAGTACACACTGGAGGGAGAGCAACTTAGGTAGAATAAAGCCAGTTTGTGCAAGGGCCTCCAAATTGCCTTTTTTTCCTGCCAGTATACGTACGGACTGTCTGACGTGCCTACTTGGATGCGGTCACTCATATAATCCTCCACCATTCTTTCAATGGTGACAGAATCATATGCAGTGACAGTAGACGACATGTCAGTAATCGTTGGCAGGTCCTTCAGTCCGGACCAGATGTCAGCACTCGCTCCAGACTGCCCTGTATCACCGCCAGCGGGTGGGCTCGGAATTCTTAGCCTTTTCCTCGCACCCCCAGTTGCGGGAGAATGTGAAGGAGGAGCTGTTGACGGGTCACGTTCCGCTTGACTTGACAATTTTCTCACCAGCAGGTCTTTGAACCTCTGCAGACTTGTGTCTGCCGGAAAGAGAGATACAACGTAGATTTTAAATCTAGGATCGAGCATGGTGGCCAAAATGTAGGGCTCTGATTTCAACAGATTGACCACCCGTGAATCCTGGTTAAGCGAATTAAGGGCTCCTTTCACAAGTCCCACATGCCTAGCGGAATCGCTCTGTTTTAGCTCCTCCTTCAATGTCTCCAGCTTCTTCTGCAAAAGCCTGATGAGGGGAATGACCTGACTCAGGCTGGCAGTGTCTGAACTGACTTCACGTGTGGCAAGATCAAAGGGTTGCAGAACCTTGCACAACGTTGAAATCATTCTCCACTGCGCTTGAGTCAGGTGCATTCCACCTCCTTTGCCTATATCGTGGCCAGATGTATAGGCTTGAATGGCCTTTTGCTGCTCCTCCATCCTCTGAAGCATATAGAGGGTTGAATTCCACCTCGTTACCACCTCTTGCTTCAGATGATGGCAGGGCAGGTTCAGGTATGTTTGGTGGTGCTCCAGTCTTCTGTACGCGGTGCCTGAACGCCGAAAGTGGGCCACAATTCTTCGGGCCACCGACAGCATCTCTTGCACGCCCCTGTCGTTTTTTTAAATAATTCTGCACCACCAAATTCAAGGTATGTGCAAAACATGGGACGTGCTGGAATTTGCCCAGATGTAATGCACGCACAATATTGCTGGCGTTGTCCGATGTCACAAATCCCCAGGAGAGTCCAATTGGGGTAAGCCATTCTGCGATGATCTTCCTCAGTTGCTGTAAGAGGTTTTCAGCTGTGTGCCTATTCTGGAAAGCGGTGATACAAAGCGTAGCCTGCCTAGGAACGAGTTGGCGTTTGCGAGATGCTGCTACTGGTGCCGCCGCTGCTGTTCTTGCAGCGGGAGGCAATACATCTACCCAGTGGGCTGTCACAGTCATATAGTCCTGAGTCTGCCCTGCTCCACTTGTCCACATGTCCGTGGTTAAGTGGACATTGGGTACAACTGCATTTTTTAGGACACTGGTGACTCTTTTTCTGACATCTGTGTACATTTTCGGTATCGCCTGCCTAGAGAAATGGAACCTAGATGGTATTTGGTACCGGGGACACAGTACCTCAATCAAGTCTATAGTTGACTCTGAATTAACGATGGATACCGGAACAACGTTTCTCACCGCCCAGGCTGCCAAGGCCTCAGTTATCCGCTTTGCAGCAGGATGACTGCTGTGATATTTCATCTTCCTCGCAAAGGACTGTTGTACAGTCAATTGCTTACTGGAAGTAGTACAAGTGGTCTTCCGACTTCCCCTCTGGGATGCCGATCGACTCCCAGTAGCAACAACAGCAGCGCCAGCAGCAGTAGGCGTTACGCTCAAGGATGCATCAGAGGAATCCCAGGCAGGAGAGGACTCATCAGACTTGCCAGTGACATGGCCTGCAGGACTATTGGCTTTCCTGGGTAAGGAGGAAAATTACACTGAGGGAGTTGGTGGTGTGGTTTGCAGGAGCTTGGTTACAAGAGGAAGGGATTTAGTGGTCAGTGGACTGCTTACGCTGTCACCCAAAGTTTTTGAACTTGTCACTGACTTATGATGAATGCGCTGCAGGTGACGTATAAGGGAGGATGTTCCTAGGTTGTTAACGTCCTTACCCCTACTTATTACAGCTTGACAAAGGCAACACACGGCTTGACACCTGTTGTCCGCATTTCTGTTGAAATAATTCCACACCGAAGAGCTGATTTTTTTTGTATTTTGACCAGGCATGTCAATGGACATATTCCTCCCACGGACAACAGGTGTCTCCCCGGGTGCCTGACTTAAACAAACCACCTCACCATCAGAATCCTCCTTGTCAATTTCCTCCCCAGCGCCAGCAACACCCATATCCTCATCCTGGTGTACTTCAACACTGACATCTTCAATTTGACTATCAGGAACTGGACTGCGGGTGCTCCTTCCAGCACTTGCAGGGGGCGTGCAAATGGTGGAAGGCGCAAGCTCTTCCCGTCCAGTGTTGGGAAGGTCAGGCATCGCAACCGACACAATTGGACTCTCCTTGGGGATTTGTGATTTCGAAGAACGCACAGTTCTTTGCTGTGCTTTTGCCAGCTTAAGTCTTTTCTTTTTTCTAGCAAGAGGATGAGTGCTTCCATCCTCTTTTGAAGCTGAACCACTAGCCATGAACATAGGCCAGGGCCTCAGCCGTTCCTTGCCACTCCGTGTCGTAAATGGCATATTGGCAAGTTTACGCTTCTCCTCAGACGCTTTTAATTTTGATTTTTGGGTCATTTTACTGAACTTTTGTGTTTTGGATTTTACATGCTCTCTACTATGACATTGGGCATCGGCCTTGGCAGACGACGTTGATGGCATTTCATCGTCTCGGCCATGACTAGTGGCAGCAGCTTTAGCACGAGGTGGAAGTGGATCTTGATCTTTCCCTATTTTTTTAACCTCCACATTTTTGTTCTCCATATTTTAATGTGTGGAATTATATGCCAGTATCAATAGCAATGGCCTACTACTATATATACCGTGCACAACTAAAATGCACCACAGGTATACAATGTAGATGGATAGTATACTTAATGGATGACGAGTGACGACACAGAGGTAGGTACAGCAGTGGCCTACCGTACTGCTATATATAGTATACCGGTGGACACTGTCAGCAAACTGCTAAACTAGTCTAAAATGCACCACAGGTATACAATGTAGATGGATAGTATACTTAATGGATGACGAGTGACGACACAGAGGTAGGTACAGCAGTGGCCTACCGTACTGCTATATATAGTATACCGGTGGACACTGTCAGCAAACTGCTAAACTAGTATAAAATGCACCACAGGTATACAATGTAGATGGATAGTATACTTAATGGATGACGAGTGATGACACAGAGGTAGGTACAGCAGTGGCCTACCGTACTGCTATATATAGTATACCGGTGGACACTGTCAGCAAACTGCTAAACTAGTCTAAAATGCACCACAGGTATACAATGTAGATGGATAGTATACTTAATGGATGACGAGTGACGACACAGAGGTAGGTACAGCAGTGGCCTACCGTACTGCTATATATAGTATACCGGTGGACACTGTCAGCAAACTGCTAAACTAGTCTAAAATGCACCACAGGTATACAATGTAGATGGATAGTATACTTAATGGATGACGAGTGACGACACAGAGGTAGGTACAGCAGTGGCCTACCGTACTGCTATATATAGTATACCGGTGGACACTGTCAGCAAACTGCTAAACTAGTCTAAAATGCACCACAGGTATACAATGTAGATGGATAGTATACTTAATGGATGACGAGTGATGACACAGAGGTAGGTACAGCAGTGGCCTACCGTACTGCTATATATAGTATACTGGTGGACCCTGTCAGCAAACTGCTAAACTAGTCTAAAATGCACCACAGGTATACAATGTAGATGGATAGTATACTTAATGGATGACGAGTGACGACACAGAGGTAGGTACAGCAGTGGCCTACCGTACTGCTATATATAGTATACTGGTGGACACTGTCAGCAAACTGCTAAACTAAAATGCACCACAGGTATACAATGTAGATGGATAGTATACTTAATGGATGATGAGTGACGACACAGAGGTAGGTACAGCAGTGGCCTACCATACTGCTATATATAGTATACTGGTGGACACTGTCCGCAAACTGCTAAACTAAAATACACCACAGGTATACAATGTAGATGGATAGTATACTTAATGGATGATGAGTGACGACACAGAGGTAGGTACAGCAGTGGCCTACCGTACTGCTATATATAGTATACTGGTGGACACTGTCAGCAAACTGCTAAACTAAAATGCACCACAGGTATACAATGTAGATGGATAGTATACTTAATGGATGACGAGTGACGACACAGAGGTAGGTACAACAGTGGCCTACCGTACTGCTATATATAGTATACCGGTGGACACTGTCAGCAAACTGCTAAACTAGTCTAAAATGCACCACAGGTATACAATGTAGATGGATAGTATACTTAATGGATGACGAGTGACGACACAGAGGTAGGTACAGCAGTGGCCTACCATACTGCTATATATAGTATACCGGTGGACACTGTCAGCAAACTGCTAAACTAGTCTAAAATGCACCACAGGTATACAATGTAGATGGATAGTATTCTTAATGGATGACGAGTGACGACACAGAGGTAGGTACAGCAGTGGCCTACCGTACTGCTATATATAGTATACCGGTGGACACTGTCAGCAAACTGCTAAACTAGTCTAAAATGCACCACAGGTATACAATGTAGATGGATAGTATACTTAATGGATGATGAGTGACGACACAGAGGTAGGTACAGCAGTGGCCTACCGTACTGCTATATATAGTATACTGGTGGACACTGTCAGCAAACTGCTAAACTAAAATGCACCACAGGTATACAATGTAGATGGATAGTATACTTAATGGATGACGAGTGACGACACAGAGGTAGGTACAGCAGTGCACTCTGCACTGTACTCCTCCTATATAATATTAATTATACTGGTGGTCCCCAGTCCCCACAATAAAGCAGCACACTGTGAGCACAGATATGGAGTGTTTTTCAGCAGACAACGTATACTGGTGGTCACTGTCAGCAAAACTCTGCACTGTACTCCTGCTATAGCTGCTCCCCAGTCCCCACAATTAAGCAGTGTGAGCACTCAGCACAGATATATCATGCAGCACACTGAGCACAGATATGGTATGGAGCATTTTTTTCAGGCAGAGAACGGATAAAAACTGGTGGTCACTTATCAGCAAAACTCTGCACTGTACTCCTAACAGCTGCTCCCCAATCCTCCCCACAATTAAGCAATAAATAACAAACAAGAATCAACTGTCTTCTTCAATAAACGGAGAGGACGCCAGCCACGTCCTCTCCCTATCATCTCCAATGCACGAGTGAAAATGGCGGCGACGCGCGGCTGCTTATATAGAATCAGAATCCGACAGCGGGATGATGACGTTCGGGTGTGCTCGGGTTAGCCGAGCAAGGCGGGAAGGTTCGAACCTGCCTCGGACCCGTGTAAAATGGGTGAAGTTCGGAGGGTTCAGTTTCCGAGAAACCGAACCCGCTCATCACTAATTAGCACACAATAATTTACAGCGTTCTCTCCAATGCTCATATAAAGGCTAATCTATAATTATACACTGATCCATAAATACTTCTAAACCAGTCTATGGATTAATTTGTTTTCAGTGTCATCTGACAAGAAGAATGGGGAGGTTCTAAGACACAATGCCAGGAAATGCTCCTGGCAACAGACACCAGAATGAAGAGGGCCAATCCCACAGGCACTGAACAATGTGGCCCAACTCTTGGGAATGCACAGGGATGAGATTATGACCAGGGCCAGTCACGTGGTGCCACAGGAGTCCTCCGGGACACTTGACACACAACCAGGAAGCAGTGGATCACAGCACACTTCCCAAATGGGACAAAGTGAATGGGCAGCAAGGAGCCACATCAGAAATCAGTTTTGGAGATTGCCTAGCCTTTGTATTCAGTGTAATGTATGTGTTTTTCACATTTCACAGTCAATTATGCTTGGCTTTCTTTATTTCTCCAATTATCAGCATTTACATTATTTTCACACAAAAAATATTCAAATTGTTAAATAAATTAATGATTTTAATAACATTATTTGGTATTTTTTATCACTAACATTCAGTAATGTTAGCACTGAAATAGGTTAATTCTGAAACATATTTTGTTGACTTTAGAAAAACCTGTTACACAGTACAGTATGTACAGTATATTACTGGGCATGAATAAAATATGAACTGTACTTAAACCTACTGTATTTTATTTGTAAATGCAATAAATACAATAATTAGAACTATTATTTTCAGGCATACGGGCATATTATGGAATATTGTTAATACAATTTTGTGAACTTGATTCGTTTTCTTTGGTAAAAGGTTGCTTAAAATTATGGTAACATAAAACAGCAGCTTCCACTCTGATCTAGTTACAGAGATCCACAGTGCAGTCTGTATACAAAAAAAACATGACTGCGCAGTTTATACAATCCTAACTTAAAACAGTCTCAGCTTACACTTGTGACTGACTCTGAATAAAGTGAAATGTGTTTCTCTGCATATTAGTATAGTAGAAAACTGCACCGGGCCTCCCTACACTTTTCCAGTTTAGTTAGTAGTCTCTAGGCTGTAAATGTTGATGATTTAATTAAAATGTAGGGCAGGATGTAATATGTTTTACATACCACCCGTAATCTTCTATTCCTGGTCAATATGCTGTACATTCTCTATACTTTTGTGCAGACATGGTGCTTCTGCTATGATTTTTGTTTTTCATTTAGTGTATGGGTACCCATGAGTTATTTAAGTCTAGCTGCACACATTAAAAAGAAATCCAAGAAAATTAGTTAGTGTTATCTGAGATGGTGATATTATGCTTCTAAGCTACTAATCATTTATGTTCAAAAGCCTAAGTGCATCAATTGGAACTATTTTTGTATACAAAACCACAAACAAAAAAACAAATTCCAAGGCTGAAACTTGAGCTAATTAACCAGTCATTATTTATATTAATCATATGAATAAAAATAATTCAGTTTGAAATCTATGTATATTTGATATTTTTTGATATTTTTTTACAAGTTTCTATTTATAAAGCAACCAATAATGTATTAAGAGACAGAAAATTGACAACGTGCCTGGTTTACCCTGTAAAAAATCCCTTTACCTAGCAGCTGTGTCAGAGAGGGGAATACTCAACCCCTTAAAAGAAAAACACAAATCAGAAAGAATTCAATGACAAATGCACTTGTAAAGTATTAAGAAACACAAATTAAATTTATTAAAATATTAATATCATATACCCCACAGTCAACTGGACAGAAAACATATTAAAAACCCACAACATATAAAATGCTATATAGTATGAGCTTTTGCATATAACAACACTCACCAGAAGGCTAATTCAAGGATTTGTCCATATAATATTAATATTAATATTGATCACTTTAATGCTGATTATGATTGTTCACTTGCGAATACAGCGCTGCAGTTTTATAACTCTGTGCACAGAGAATGTTCTTTCTGGAAATCTCACAGCATAGTGATAATAAAAGCTCTTTATCTTGGGGTATCCATAGGTACTACACATATACCTCTCCTTATTAGGATGCTCCCGGCTGCTGATTGAATCCTTTAAGCACAGCTCTGGCTTCAGACAGAAACGGAGGGCAGAGATGGTTTCCTGCATATGCAGGTCAGCTCTCTGTCAATAGTTCAGACACTGTAGGGGCCGTAAAGTAACGCATTTCCCCACCTTCAATCGCTCAATCAGCTGTTTACTCAGACATTAGACACCTTTGTATCAGCTATAGTGTTTTTATAGCAGTGATCCCACTTTCTGCACGTGCTGGTTTCCTTGTTGGACTAACAGTAAAGCTGTAACTTTGTTGCTCATTAGTTCAACAATCAGAGACTGTTTAGGGTCCTGAAGTTTCATAGTGCAAAAACACTCCAAGTGCTGCATTTTGTAGATTTCCTTAACTTAAGCTCATATTAGCCTCATATTCTATAGTGTCTTATCAAAAAGCATATATGTGTACAAAATGACAGTCTATTTTTTTTATAACATTTTATTGAAGGTTTTCAAGTTTACAAGTTAACAAGGTTCAAGACGAAACATATACTGAGTCTCCAAAGAGGCTATATATAAAGTATATAACAAAACAATATCATTAAATGCACCTAACATGGTAGACAGATACAAACACAAAGACAAGACAGAAATACGGAGGGAAAGAAGGGAAAAGGGGGGGGTGAAGAGAAATGATAATGGTTAAAATGGAGATAGGGTAATAGAGATATCATCTGTAAAAGAGAAGGCAGTAACAACTGACATCAATGCAAATGACCTTGACATATATAAATATGTAACAACTCAATATTAGTCTATGGTGCTGATGATGACGGAGTTCAAGAAAGGCTTCACATAAAAGGACAATTCAATCTCTAATGAGTTTCAAAAGTCCACTCATAATTGACAGCCGTTTGTAGGAGGAATGGTCAATGAAGAAAGCGCTGGAGATATACTGTAATTAAGGGTATGAGAATCAGATAGGAGAGTTCAAATATGGTCGGGCCCTTTTCCAATCCAATATTCCAAAGAATTTAGAAATCACTTCTGTGTCTACATCGTCCAAGGAATCTATGAAGAAGTCCCATCTGTTGTGAAAGGTTGTGGTAGACCCAGAGACATTTATAATAACGGAACGAAGATCAAAGTATAGATGTTGAAGTAATTTTCGATTTCAGCTCGTGTAGTGAAGTAGCAGATTTATTGAGCCAATGTATTAAAAGAAGCTTCTTGGCCAGAGTCAAAACTATGACAATAAAGGGGACATATCTGGAAGTGGGAGTTCCCATTTTCCAATTGCCAAATTGAAATAATAGACACGCTTCAGGGGAGGGGGACAGGGATAGTTCAAGCAAGGAATTTAGATAACATATTGTCTTAGCCCAAAAACATCTGACTTTAGAACATTCCCAAAAACAATGAAACAGTTTAGCATTTGACATGGAGCATTTAATACATTTCCCTGATTCATTAGTGTTCATGTGCTTTCGTTGTGCTGGGGATATGTAGGCCCTGTGCATACAACGAAAGTGGGTTTCCTGTAAGTAAGCCGAATGTAAATGCCTAGAATACTTGCTATAGTTTAGGAGTATAACCTCTTCCGATCCTGATATATGAGGGATATCCCCTCTCCAATTAACTAGAAATTTTTGGGAGTGTTGATAAGAATTTACTTTGGCTTTAATTAGAGAAGGGTATAGTTGGTGTAGCTTGTAAATTCTAGAGGGCAAGCCGTTTAATAGATTAAGTATAATATGTGAGTCGTCACATAGAGGTAAAGAAATTGGTAGAGCCTGTATATAGTGCCTAACTTGTAGATAGAGGTAAAATAGTTTGTTTGGAATAGAGTATAATTGCTGGATGTCTTTGAATGAATAAACGAAGCCCCCCGGGTCAAAGACTCTGTTCACGAGAGCAATTCCTTTTTGTTTCCACATTTGGGAAGAGGGATTGTGTAGGGATGGTGGGAAGGCCAGATTTTCCCAGAAGGGAATAAAGGTAGAGAATCTGAAGTCTCTCTTCAATTTTTAATGTAAGCTTACCCAGTTAATGTAAGTGTCATGAAAAATAACATGAGTGTAAAGGTTCTTTGGGATGGAGAGAGCTTTGAGATGAAGTAATGCTGAGGGAGAATAAGATTCAAAAATAGCATGATCTGAATCAATGTCGGAGTATATGGAAGTCTCCATCAACCAGTCGCTGGCATACCGAAAGAAAACAGCGACTGTGTATGATTTAAAGACAGGAATCTTGAGACCTCCCAGAGACTTTAGAAGTACCAACTTTGAAAGCTCTATTCTAGACCTTTTGCCTTTCCATAGGAATTTGGTGATAGAAGAATTTATAGTTAAAATGTCTCGATTGTTTAGTGCAATAAGTAACATCTGTATACCGTAGAATAGTTTGGGGAAAATTACCATCTTTACCGCAGCAGATCTGCCCAGAAGTGAAAGGGAGAGTAAATTCCATGAAGTCATTAAAGCTGTAACCTAGTCTACAAGAGGGGAGAAGTTTGCCTTGTAAAGTTTATCTACAGTTCTGGTAATGTGGACTCCAAGATATTTTAGGTGGGAAGTGTTAATTTTAAAACCTTCAAAAGTTGGGGAGGAATGCAGTTCAAGAGGATAAGTACCTAAAGGGAGGATCTCAGATTTGTCAATATTTACCTTATAACCTGATGCTTTACTAAATACTTTAATAATGTGCATTATAGTGGGAATAGATTTTAGGGGGTCAGAAACAAAAAGCAGCATGTCATCTGCAAAGAGTGAAACTTTTAATTCGTAAGAAGACATTTTTATGCCACTAAAGCACAAGAGTCACGGAGCACAATAGCCAGCGGCTCTATAGCTATTGCGAACAAAATGGGGGATAAGGGACAGCCCTGTCTAGTGCCTCTGTATAGCTCAAAACAATCAGAAATTTGTCCATTGCACATAATTTGGGAGATTTGGTTGGTGTATAGCGCTTTAATGTACGAAATAAAATGGGGAGAAAATCCAAACCTACCTAACGTATTATATAAATGAGGCCAAAGGAAAAGGTTGAAGGCCTTTTCTGCGTCAAGTGACATGATAACCACAGAGTGGGCAATGCCAGATGATGTTTGGAGATGTTGGACAGCAGAAATGACCTTCCTGACATTAAGAACCGAGTGTCTACCTGTAATAAATCCGGTTTGATCCAGGTGTATAATAGCAGGCATCACACCCTTGAGTCTATTCGCAATAACTTAAGCCAGTACCTTATAGTCCGAATCAAGTAATGATATAGGTCTATAGGAACCTGGAAAAGATAGATCTTATTAGGCAGCATTAAAATAAAGTGGAGGGGTTCCAGACTGTAATATGTGGTTAAAGGCAGCCACCAAAGGATCAAGGATTTCAGAAATCATTCATTTATAGAAGCAGCCTCCAAACCCATCTGGTCCCGGAGCCTTAGATGAGTGTAGAGACTTAATCACTCTAGAGACTTCATCAGATTTCACCGATCTCTCCAGATCCATTTTCATTTCCTCTGTGAGAGAAGGAAATGGGATATCATGCCAACAAGGTATGGGTAATTTAGGAGGAGTATCAATATCCTCCGACTCATGGGGACAAGGGGTATACAGTTCAGAATAAAAGTCTTTCACAATTTGTGTAGCCTGTTTGTTAGTGGATGTAAGAGAGCCGTCTGGGCACTTTAGAGGGTGTACAGCTGCTGAAGATCTATTATCATTTAGAATGTTAGTGAGCAATTTCCCAGTTCTGTTACCAAATCTATGGTATCTGTAGTTAGTACTATACAAATGTCTGTTGCCCTGTTTATTTAAATATGCATTGAAGTGTATCTTAGCCATAGAATACTTCTGTTTATTAGCTTGATTTGGCGTACAGCAGTAGGCAGTGTAAGCAGTAGATAGTGATTTTTGTAAGTCAACGTACGCTTTAGCGTAGTCTTTATTTAAATTTGCCACATATGAGATTATATCTCCTCTCAACACAGCTTTAGCTGTCTGCCAAAACAAGGGAGGATTGGGATCAGCCTGCGACTGGTTATTAGAGCAATAATCTTTCCAGCTATCCGACAACATAGATTTAAATACAGGGGAAGCTAAAAGATGAGAGGGAAAACGCCATATGATCTGTGAAGAGTGTTCATCAGATATGTGTAATGTGAACCTTTGTAATGCATGGTCTGAAATAGATATTGGTTCAATGTAGATCGAAGACACTCTTGGGAACAGAGTCTGGGAAACCAGCAGGTAATCAATTTGTGATAGAGTACGATAGGCAGCCAAGAGGCAGGTAAATTCCTTTAAAGTAGGGTTCGAGGCTCTCCATATGTCAACTAAACTTAATTGTTCGGCAATCTGTGGTATACCCAACTTAGGTAGAGTAAAACCTCGCTTAGGGCTAGATGATCTATCTAAAAATACATCAGATATTAAATTAAGGTCTCCACATGCAACTAAGGAGCCATGAGAGTATGGTATGAGTTCAGCAATCAGCCCCATAAAAAAGGATTTCTTATAAACTGTGGGGGCATAAACATTACATAAAATGTAAGGCATAGAATATAGGGAGATATGGGCAATAACGTATCTTCCTTCTGGATCAGAAGTTATTTTAGTTATCTCAAGGGGAACAGAACGCCTAAATAAAATTACTACTCCTCATGCTTTAGAGGTGTAGGGAGTACATGCCACCAGCCTCCATCCTAGCATCTGGAGCTTTAACATTTCAGAGTATATTAGATGTACCTCTTGTAAAAATATTAACTCTAGCTTAAGCTATTACAATACACCAGCACTTTCCTGCGTTTTGCAGGGTAGTTGAAACCTCCTACATTCAGAGATCCCACCTTAAGTGTAGACATAGTACTTATAGAAGCTTGGGCCCATCAAAGTCAGGATACCATATGAATAGAGGTCTAAGAAAATAGAAGAGAAGGGGGAGGGAACAAAACATTGAGGAAGAGGGGAGACGATAGACAAAAATTGGTGAGACAATAATCTCAAGGGGTGACATGCTCAGCATGTCTAATACAGATACTAAACAATCACATAACTTCTGTAACATTGGAAAAAACAATTGCTTGTACAACTGTAGGATAAATCCCATCAATAACCCGGAGCAACACTCCCTCCATGCACGGCTAAGGAGATAGAGAACTTCCCCTTCCTTGGGCTTGCATAAGTAAAGTGTGAGAAATAAGTGTAAAACAAGAGCCCATTCAAGCACGATCAGTTATATCAGATTCACCGGCGTTCTTGTTGTCACAAAGGAAATCAGTAGCGTCATCAGGAGTGGTAAAATCAAAATGTTTATCTTTGTAAAAGATGCGCAATTTGGCAGGATACATTAACGCAAACTTTTGCTTGTCAGCAATGAGGCGTGAGCAAATGGGAGAGAAGGCTCTGCAGGCTTTTATTAATTCGACTGAGAAGTCTTGAAATAAACGCAGAGTTATACCTTCCCATTTTAAAACTGGCTGTTTCCTGGAGGCTCTCCAGATTTCAGCTTGTGTGTATAGCTGAGGCATTTAAATATGGTGACTCTAGGTTGTGTGTCGTGAGGACGTGGAGGGGGGCCAATCCTGTGCACTCTTTCAATAAACATTTCTTGACATAGATTCTGAATCCCTAAGAGTAGCGGGAGAGTGACCTTAACAAACTGTTCTAGAGATGGCCCCTTAAATGATTCAGGGAGTCCCACCACTCGAATATTATTGCGCCATGAGCTATTTTCAATTTCTTCAAGCCTGTTGATCATGTTATAATTATCCTTTTCCAGCCTCTTAACGGTACATTGCAGGTCTGCCAAATTGTGGGCTACAGAGACTATATTGTTTTCAGCAGTGGAGACCCTAACAGTGAGCTGATTAATTTGAGTGGCTATGTCACTTACCGCCTTGGTAAGCAGCGGACCCACCGTGGAATATATAGCATCCACCAGATCCCCATATGTCACGGGAGTGTCATGGTGCCGCTGTGGTGTGGCATAATCTGTGTCCGGAGAGTCAGCAGCTAGTTTCTTAGGATCAGGAGGGACTGCAAGCGACTCAGCGTCCTGCACCATTACAGGGTCTGGGCTCCGTTTTACCTGGCGCAGTATCTGTTGCTGTGTCCGCGGCGGCTGTGAGGATGTGATGTATTTATCCATCCCCACAAGCAGGGTGTAAGTGGTATATCGCTGGGGAAATGGAGGCTAAAATAGCCTTGTAAAAGTGCAGGTTAAGCCGAACACGGAGAGGAGCAGTGAGGACGCGCTGCTCACTCCATGCAGATGGAACCGGAAGTCGAAATGACAGTCTATGTTAAAAAGTGTACATTGGAAAGGTTTTAAGAAAAATAACAGGACTATTTGCTAGTCCTGACTCTAAGAAGTACTTAGTATGCCACCTACATAGCGCTGTGTAAAAAATAAATACTTTTTTTAAGTAAATAAGGGAAAATTATGAACAATGAATCCAAATTTCTTAAAATCCTGTAACAATGTTTGGCTTTCCAGTTGCTCTGTAAGTAAATCAGTTTATTGAAGTGATGCACGTATTCTTCCAGCCCAAGAAGGGATAACTTACTGCGCCATCTCTGAAATCAGTGTCTTGGATAAGTGGTAGGCTGTCTGATTTGAGAATGTTGCATTGCAGGATTATTACCAGCAGTTTCATGCCATGGTTAAAGGGTACATCTCTGTGATATCTCCTTGGAGACATTTTTGACCAACCATGTATATAACTACAAATGTTATTTAATGGCAAGATCATTATAGCCTCCTTTCTTCTTTGCCATAGGGTTTATAATGTGTGCCAGGATCTTTGCCATCAAGGCCGCTAAAAGAGATCCAGAGCAATCCAGTCAATATTACTTTTCAACTCCATCAATGATGTATAAAGAGAGATGAGGAAATGACCAGAATCTGCTGGGTATGAAGGGATAGGTATGATGGGAAGCAACAAAGGTGGATAGATGTCTCTGGATGAATGATATACAGGTTGAGTATCCCTTATCCAAAATGCTTGGGGCCAGAAGTATTTTGGATATCGGATTTTTCCGTATTTTGGAATAATTGCATACCATAATGAGATATAATAGCGATGGGACCTAAGTCTAAACACAGAATGCATTTATGTTGTATATACACCTTATATACACAGCAGGAAGGTAATTTTAGCCAATATTTTTAATAACTGTGCATTAAACAAAGTGTGTGTACATTCACACAATTCATTTATGTTTCATATATACCTTATACACACAGCATGAAGGTCTTATAATACAATATTTTTAATAACTTTGTGTATTAAACAAAGTTTGTGTACATTGATCCATCAGAAAACAATATCTTACTCTCACTCAAAAAATTCTGTATTTCGGAATATTACGTATTTTGGAATATTTGGATATGGGATACTCAACCTGTACTTCCATTGGGGAGAATGTGTTATTGGCGCTGGTGCAGTTTTGTCTAATAAAAATTCAGAAACTGTATGAAAGTCCCTAATGAAATGTTATGGTGTATATCAGTGTGCTATAAATTGGAGAATTGTCTTGTGAATTTTTTAGAGCATACATAATTAAAACAGTTTAACTTGTAAATACTTTATCAGTGACATTATTTTTCATTCAGTGTTTTGGGCAAATCACTGGGCTTGCCTAATTGTAAAATAATTATACAAACCCTTTCAAAAGTAATTTTAAAGGAAAAATTGAATTTCAACATAAAACTGTTAGTGTTGACTCTTAGAAATTGCTGTTCAAAAAAATAATATCTGTAAAATCCTACAGTCATAGAGACTCACAAGTTGTTGAACCATGCCACATTTTTAGTTCAGTGATATTTTATGAATCAACTATCTGTAACTGTAATTTAGATTTGTGTTGCTATGGAGTTATGTGTAACATTTTATCACCCTCTCAGCTTAGCTGGTAATCCTGAGGCAGCCCTACTGTTATGAGCCACGGCTGTGGCTCATTCCTGTTTTGCATTTTGGTTCTGTATTTTATGTTTATAAAGTTGTCTTGCAGGCCAGGATTTCCCATTGCTCTGTTTTAGAATACTCTTGGTTGCTGCCGCTGGTTAGTTTGTGTAATTGCAGCTTGTTCCCATGTGTTCAGCCTCACCTGGCTGCTAATTGCATCTTGTCAGTTTGGAGTCATGCAACAGGGCAGCTGCATGGAATTATTAATTAGGCCTCTCTGTTATATGCTGGCTGACTGCAGTTCGCAGATGCTGGTGATATTTCTAAGTTCCAGTCTGCTTGAGTTCTGAGCTTGGTTCCTGCTAGTTCCTGAGCTCCTGTGTAGCATTCAGTTGAGCTGCTTCCTGTGTCGATTCCTGTGTCAGTCCCTATGTCGATTCCTGTGTCTGATCCCATGTCCTGTCGTTGGGTGTTCCTGTCCGTTTGCCAGTATTCGTACCGGTTCCGTGAGTAGCGGCTCTGCTGCGTCCGATGGCCTAGGCCGCTGTATTCCATTATTATTTCTGTCCCTGGTGTTTTGCAGAGGGTTCTGCTTATGCTGTCACCGCCGGTACACAAAAGTATTGTGTCGGCGTGTGATCAGCATTTCCTTTGTTGTTATTTTCCTTTGGCAGCTAGCCGCACATACATTTAGTTTTAGACTAGTTAGTAGCCCCTGGCTTTGGTTGTTTCAGTTAGAGGGCCCCTTGTTATCACCCTGCCTCGGATTTCCCTTTGTCTCTCATTAAGACTGGGGGGCATCGGAGTTGGGCAGACATAATCCGCCCTTCAAACGCGGCTGCCATGGGCTCAAGCAACCATAGTCTCGCAGGGGATTTCTGACAGCACGGGTGAGACAACGGAGTTAGGGCGCCAGGGGCTATTCCCTTTCCATTCCCCTTTCCCAGCGTTACGTCCTGGTGCTCTGGACTCACTTCATAAACATCTCCCTTGTTCTGAGCACCAGGAACCTAACATTATCACCAGCCATACCACAAAAAAGAGATAAAACTTTTTTTTTTTTTTTGGCCCAGTCCAGTGTCTAGTCTAGAGATCCAGTCCGGTGTTTAGAGATCCAGTCCGGTGTTTAGAGATCCAGTCCGGTGTTTAGAGATCCAGTCCGGTGTTTAAAAAAAAATCCAGTCTTGTCTAGTCTTGCCTTGTCTAGTCTTGCCTTGTCTAGTCTTGCCTTGTCTAGTTTTAAATCCTCCTATGTCAACTATGCAAGCCCTGCAGGCATCTCTCTCAGCCCTGAACTCTGCTGTCAGTGCTCTGAAACCTGAGCGACTAGAAGTTTTGCAGCAATCTTTAAAGCAACTGCAAAACCTTCTGACTAAAATCTTGCTCATCTTGCCAGAAGTCGTTGAGAGTACATCTATCTCTAAAGAGACTCTTGTTCACAGTATGGTGACAAGAGAATCCTCTGGTTTAATTGAAGAGAAAAGGTTTAAAAGTTTTCTGCGGCCAAGGCTCTCAGAAGAGGAGCGTCTGCGTCGCAGAAACTTAAACTTGTGCCTATATTGTGGGGGTTTAGGCCACTATCTGCAGACCTGTGAGTTGCGCAAGCCAAAGTGTGGTGACGAGTCTTGCCCTCTGGCCAAGTTGAGTCAGGATACAAGACCTACTCCTGTCTCTACTGTGGCAGAGGTACTTGTCACACAACCCACACTAAAAAGCTCTCTGTCCTATAATTGGGGTCCTTGGGCAAGGGAGCCCCATTATAGATTCAGGATTCAAAAGAGAATGTTTCTCTCCTCTCTTGAGGTTCCTGTTGAAGCAGAGTTGCAAGCTCCTGGAGTGTTGCCCGTAGCCCAGGGTCCTGGAGTGGTGCCCGTAGCCCAGGGTCCTGGAGTGGTGCCCGTAGCCCAGGGTCCTGGAGTGGTGCCCGTAGCCCAGGGTCCTGGAGTGGTGCCCGTAGCCCAGGGTCCTGGAGTGGTGCCCGTAGCCCAGGGTCCTGGAGCGGTGCCCATAGCCCAGGGTCCTGGAGCGGTACCCCATGCCCAGAGTGCTGGAGCGGTACCCGATGCCCAGAGTGCTGGAGCGGTACCCGATGCCCAGAGTGCTGGAGCGGTACCCGATGCCCAGAGTGCTGGAGCGGTACCCGATGCCCAGAGTGCTGGAGCGGTACCCGATGCCCAGAGTGCTGCAGTGGTACCCGATGCCCAGAGTGCTGGAGCGGTACCCGATGCCCAAGCTTATAGAGGGACATCAAATATTGTAGCTCAGGTTTCCATACCAGAAGGGGTCTCAGAAGCTGTTACCCCAGGTAGGGACTTGAAGAGTGTAACCCCAGAAAGGTTACCTAAAACCATAGTGCTAGAAGAGAACTCGAGAAGCAAAACCCCAGAATGGATTTTTTAAGTAATATCCCCAAGTGGGGTCTCGAGAGACGCAGCCTCTAAGAAGGGTCTAGAGGTCGCTTCCCCTGAAAAGAACTTAAGAGGCGTAGCATTAGTGAAGGTGCTGAAGGTTATAGCTTCAGCAAAAGTCCCGGAAGTCATTGTCCCGGGAGAAGTTTCGATAATTATCGACTCAGAGAGGGAGGCCGATGGCTCGGTCCCAGTGGGGGAGGCCGACGGTTCGGTCCCAGTAAAAGAATCCAAGGTGCTGACCCCTGCGGGGTTCCTGGAGGCCACTGCCCCAGCGGGGTTCCTGGAGGCCACTGCCCCAGTGGGGTTCCCGGAGGCCACTGCCCCAGCGGGGTTTCCGGAGGCCACTGCCCCAGCGGGGTTCCCGGAGGTCACTGCCCCAGCGGGGTTCCCGGAGGCCACTGCCCCGGGTGGGGTTCAGAAAGTCACTGCCCCGGGTGGGGTTCAGAAAGTCACTGCCCCGGGTGGGGTTCAGAAAGTCACTGCCCCGGGTGGGGTTCAGAAAGTCACTGCCCCGGGTGGGGTTCAGAAGGTCACTGCCCCGGGTGGGGTTCAGAAGGTCACTGCCCCGGGTGGGGTTCAGAAGGTCACTGACCCGTGTGGGGTTCAGAAGGTCACTGCCCCATATGGGGTTCAGAAAGTCTCAGCCTCGAGTCAGGTCAATAGTGACCAGGTCCTAGCAAAGCACTCCAGTCAGTCAGATGGGAAGGAAACAGATCCTGACTCTGTTGATATCTCAACATCCATAATTTTTGATGGGGACTTAGCCCAATTTCTGGCGCTTTTCAAACACTATTACACTATTATGTTGTCTAGACCATTTCTGGGCATCACTTCAGAGAACCTTGTGCTCTATCTTATTTATTCTTTTAGAGGAGAGCCTTTTGAGTGGGCGACCAGCCTAATAAAAGCTGAAGATCCCATTCTTCAGGATCCCCCAGCATTCAGTGATGCAATTATTAAAAGATATGGTTCCAAAGAAATTGGTTCAGGTTCATCTAAGTCACCCGTCTTGTCTGCTGAGAGTCCACCAAATACTGTAAACTCGGCACAAGAGTCCCAGCCCATTGTTTTGACTGCAGGATGTGCTTTTCTGAATTCTTCTTCTAATAATAATACTTTTCCAGAAAGTTCAGCTCCCAAGGGTAAGAGACGTGTCTCTGATTTGAACGCAGCCTTGCTGGGTGGTACCATCAGTTCAGACAATGTTTGGGGAATTACCTTGGTCAGACCTAAAGAGCTTTGTAAAAAGAAGAAGAAAAAGAAATAATTTTTGACTCTTGCCTTGATAAAAAAAAAAAGATTTTTTCCCCCCTTGTCTTGTGTCCAGTGGCCACCTTCAGGGGGAGGGCACTGTTACAAGCTGTGGTTACAGCTTGTTTCTGTTTTTTTTTTTTTTTTGTCTGTTAGACCAGTGTGTCAGGTTTTTTTTTTTTGTATCCCTTGTTTTGGATAGTCTGATTTTTGGGGTCCTTTGTCCCCTCCTCAAGGGGGCGGGGGTAATGTTATGAGCCACGGCTGTGGCTCATTCCTGTTTTGCATTTTGGTTCTGTATTTTATGTTTATAAAGTTGTCTTGCAGGCCAGGATTTCCCGTTGCTCTGTTTTAGAATACTCTTGGTTCCTGCCGCTGGTTAGTTTGTGTAATTGCAGCTTGTTCCCATGTGTTCAGCCTCACCTGGCTGCTAATTGCATCTTGTCAGTTTGGAGTCATGCAACAGGGCAGCTGCATGGAATTATTAATTAGGCCTCTCTGTTATATGCTGGCTGACTGCAGTTCGCAGATGCTGGTGATATTTCTAAGTTCCAGTCTGCTTGAGTTCTGAGCTTGGTTCCTGCTAGTTCCTGAGCTCCTGTGTAGCATTCAGTTGAGCTGCTTCCTGTGTCGATTCCTGTGTCAGTCCCTGTGTCGATTCCTGTGTCTGATCCCGTGTCCTGCCGCTGGGTGTTCCTGTCCGTTTGCCAGTATTCGTACCGGTTCCGTGAGTAGCGGCTCTGCCGCGTCCGTTGGCCTAGGCCGCTGTATTCCATTATTATTTCTGTCCCTGGTGTTTTGCAGAGGGTTCTGCTTATGCTGTCACCGCCGGTACACACAAGTATTGAGTCGGCGTGAGATCAGCATTTCCTTTGTTGTTCTTTTCCTTTGGCGGCAAGCCGCACATACAATTAGTTTTAGACTAGTTAGTAGCCCCTGGCTTTGGTTGTTTCAGTTAGAGGGCCCCTTGTTATCACCCTGCCTCGGATTTCCATTTGTCTCTCATTAAGACCGGGGGGCATCGGAGTTGGGCAGACATAATCCGCCCTTCAAACGCGGCTGCCATGGGCTCAAGCAACCATAGTCTCGCAGGGGATTTCTGACAGCACGGGTGAGACAACGGAGTTAGGGCGCCAGGGGCTATTCCCTTTCCATTCCCCTTTCCCAGCATTACGTCCTGGTGCTCTGGACTCACTTCATAAACATCTCCCTTGTTCTGAGCACCAGGAACCTAACACCTACAAGGTCATGTAGCTGATTCTACCAGATACCTCTGTGACATTAAAATTACAAAGCCAAAACAATTGAAAAGCAACAAACATAACTATTATTTATACAGTATAAACAAATATTTACAGTGGTTTGCAAAAGTAATCAACCACGTAAAAAGTTAATAGATTTTATGCATTGCAAAAGGCACACAAATCGTACCAACACATTTTTTTTTTTTTAAACCCCTAAGCTTTTAAAGTAAATTTAAACTCATAATTCATTATTGTTTTAACAACTTAAAAATTATGTTTTCTTAAGTATTCAACCCCATGTGCTGTGGAAGCTCCAGGTTTACATTGATGAATGCTATTGTCCTAACAGTTGGCTTTCAATGAGCCTTTACATGTGAATCCTTAAAACAAGGTAAGCATTTATGGATAGTTGAAATAGCATTGGTTGTACTGTGAAAAGCTGTGAAAATGAAGACCAAAGACCATTCTTGAAAAATTTAAATGTTTATAAATATGCACAAGATAGGAAAAGGCTACACAGTAATAGCCACATTCTTAGTTATCCCAGTGAGCACTGTTGGATCAATTGTGGGGAAATAGAAGCTGCACCAGCTTCCACTTCCCCCAATCAAATCATAAACTCATGGACCTGTGGAGGTCCTCCCCAGGCAATGCCTAGACAACACAGTAACAGAGCAAGAAGTAGACTTGTTAAAGAAGCCACAAAGAGGACCACTATCACTTATTATCAACTATACAATTAGAACTTGATGGCAGATTAGAACCATTTAGCCCATCTAGTCTGTCCATGTACACACACACACACACACACACACACACATTAAGGTTTATTTTTTTTGTTTGGAGCCAGTTAACCTACCAGCATATTTTTGGAGTGTGGGAGGACTGGAGTAGCCAGAAGAAACCCACGCAAATACAGGAGAATAAACAAACTCCACAAAGTAACCTGTAAGTCTGTGGTGGAAATCAAATCTACAACCTCAGTGCTGTGAGGTATTAATGCTAACCATTACACCATCTGTACTGCCCCGTTAAGTGGCTAAGACTGCAGTGAAGGTGTGTCTTCCAGTCAACCCTATCAAGTGCTCTGCAAAACAACTGGCCTGTATGGGATGGTGACTAAAAAAGAAGCCATCATGAAGACAAACTACAACAAAGCCCATTTGGAGGCTGACAGAAAATATCAGGGGGCCAGATGAAATGTAGTATAAGACTCTGTGGTCAGATGAGACAAATAATGTAGTTTTTTGGCCCCAATTTTAGACTTACTATAATCAGGTGGGATACTTACTTCAAAGATAAAAAATAACATAATACTTGTAAGATTCCTCTCCTCCTTGAAGTAACTCAAGCATACCTAAACAAGTGTTTTACTTAAGCCATTACTAACAATCCACTAAACATTATTATCCTGCCATCTTATATTGCAGTTACACATGCTGTTCCCTTTCTAATCAACTTATACTACACTAGAAGATATACTATAAAATTCAAATATGAGTTGCATTGATCCTAAGTATTATTACAATGACTTAACCCTTGCCATTATAGTACTTAGGGCATTATTAATCTTTTCTTTTAATATTATCATTTACTTTATCTATTTCATATGGAACAGCTTTCAGAGAAAACTCTCCCCATGTATGAGATAAGATGAGAACAAACCACATTTAAAACTTAGAGTATTAAATTTCATATCCTAACTTCTTACACAATTAAAAATGTTGACAGGTAATGAACGTACAATACGCTCAGTTTTATTGTTACCATTTATTTATATTGTGCCAGAGCGTGCAAAAATTATGTATGCGGAATCTTGGCGTTGTCCTGGATGGTGGCTTGATACTTAAACATCAGATATCAGTCACAATTAAATCCTCATTCTTTCACCTGAGGAATATAGCCAAAATCAAGCACTTAATTCCCTCAGATGATATGCCAAAAGTCATACATGCATTTGTATCATCTCGTTTAGACTACTGTAATGCCCTCTACCTTGGTCTACCAGCAAAAGAATTGCAACACTTACAGCTGGTGCAAAACACAGCTGCCAGGCTATTAACCAACCAGCCCCGTTCTAGCCACTTAACACCCATCCTCTACTCCCTTCACTGGCTGCCTGTAAGATGGCGAATCATCTTCAAGATTGGCTTACTGAGTTTCAAAGCATTACATGACCAAGGCCCAAGGTACCTGAAACAGCTTCTGACCCCATACTGCCCCACTCGATTACTGCGATCTGTAGATGAAGGACTTTTAGCAGTACCTAGAATCTACTGTAATTCATCTGGGGGTCGAGCTTTTAGTCATGCGGCTCCGACTCTATGGAACTCACTTCCCCGCACAGTGCGAGAGGCCCCAACTATAGAATCCTTCAAAAGTAGACTCAAGACTTTTCTGTTTACTCAAGCATTTCCATAATGACCCTTTTAGTATCTTCATGTTTCTGTATTTTATGAAAATGTACTTCATTATTTTCTACTAGGTGCTTCATCGCGCCCTACGGGCGCTCTTCACACCGTCGCAAGGGGCTACGCCCCCTTAACCCTTGCATGCCTTTCTGGGGTTTAATATTTGTATTATATGGAGTATTACCTGCATTCCTTTGTTAGTGGTTAAATATTGCACAATGAAAGGGCGTGCGATGGTGAAGGAGGTGCAGCCCCTTGCAACGGAGTGAACAGCACCTGCAGGGCACGATGTACAGAATGTAGCAGGAGTGGGGGGGACTGCGGATGGTTTCTGTAGATGCTGCGGGTGGAGGGGAGGCAGAAGTGGGGTTGGGGCCCGGATGGGGAAGGTTCGGGAGGTGCTGCGGGTGGGGGAGGGGCAGAGGAGTGGGGAATGCAGATGGGGTAGGGGTCCGGAGGCACTGCAGGTGGGGGAGGGGTAGGGGTGCCACGGGTGGGAGAGGGGCAGGTGTGGGGATGTTGTGGGTGGGTGAAGGGTTCCGGAGGTACTGTGGGATGGGAAGGGATGGGAGTGCCGGGGGTTGGGCAGGGGACCGCAGGCACCATGGGTAGGGTAGGGGCAGGTACGGGTGTTGCGGTGGATGGGAAAGGAGGTCCGGAGGTGCTGCAGGTGGTGGAGGGGCAGGTGCAGGGGTGCCATTGGTGGGGGAGGGGTGGGTGAGGGGGGGACCGCTGATGGAGGAGGGTGTCTGCAGATGCTGCGGGTGGAGGGGGGCAGGTGTGGGGGAGACATATAAGGGGGGTGAATGGTGAAAAGTGCCTGGAGGTGCTGTGTGTGGTGAAGGGGTGGAGGAGTGGAAGCCACGGGTGGTGTAGGGGGTCTGGAGGCACAGCATGTGGGGGAGGGGTGGAGTACCGCATGTGGTGGAGGGGAAGGTGCGGATGTGTGGTGCATTGGGGAGAGGTCTGGAGGCGCTGCGGGTACTGTACATGCCATAAAAGGTAGTTGGAGGGTATGCAGTAACAGGGCCAGGACAGGGGTGACAGGGTCAGTACAGGGTTGATGGGGCCAGGACAGGGGTGACAGGGTCAGAACAGGGGTGACGGTGCCAGGACAGGGGTGACGGGGCCAGGACAGGGGTGACAGGACCAGGACAGAAATGATAGGGACAGGATAGGGGTGACAGGGCCAGGGTAGGGGCGGCAGGACCAGGACAGGGGTGACGGGGCCAGTATAGGGTTGACAGGGCAAGCACAGGGTTGACAGGGCTAGGATAGGGGTAACAGGGCCAGCATAAGGGTGACAGGGCCAGGATAAGGGTGAAAGGGCCAGGATAAGGGTGAAAGGGCCAGGATAAGGGTGGCAGGGCAAGGCCAGGGGTGACAGGGACATGACAGAACACAGGGCACGGGAGAGATTGGTATTAGGGACAAAACAGTGGTGACAGACAGATGTGTCTTACCGGAGTCACTGCTGCTGGCTGCTGCTGTTCCACTCCAACCTGTTGGGATCTGCTGCTGCTGGAGACTTGGCATGGCTGACTCTCTCAGGCTGGAGTCCTGCTTTCTCTGCCCATCCGCATCCCTCCCCTCCTCCTCAGTCACACACTGCAGACCTCGCGCAGCTGCCGGGCACTGTGGTAAGGTGAGACTGGAAATGACTGGTTAGCCCCCAGGAGATGCTGCGGCTGGAGGGAGGAGGGGGTCATAGCATGCACGTGGCACGGACCTCACGGCTTCCGGGCACTGTGGTAAGGGGAGACTGGGAGTGACTGGTTAGCTCCCAGGAGACGCTGCGGCTGGAGGGAGGAGTGGGTCAGAGCCTGCAAGCAGCTCGGATTTCTGCAGCGCTACCCGCCAGCTAAAGTGTGTGAATGAGCTGGGCGCACTCCACTGTGGGTGGAAGCGCTGCAGCTAGCGGTGGGGTTGCCGGGGCTGGAGATAACAGAGGCAGTACGGAACCTGCACAGCGGCAGGTGCCCCACTAAACTGCAGCTAAGAAGCATGGAGTGTGCCAGAAAGTGACGCTCCTCCGCACCAGAGAGACCCTGCTGAGTATGTGGGGGGTCAAGCACACAGTGAGCCGGTGCCCGTCTGTCTGTATGACATACCCCTCACACACCCTCATACCTCCCAAATGTCCCGATTTTCGCGGGACAGTCCCATTTTTTGGGGTCTGTCCCGCTGTCCCACCCACGGGTCGCAGTGTCCGGCGGTGGGGGGGGCAGTTGGAAAGCTCCTGTACTCGCTGTTCTGTCCCAGCTCAGAAGCTCCCCCCCGTCCTGCCAGCAACAGCGGCAGCATTGTGCTACAGTCAGCACACTCTGCTGCGTGTTGGCAGGTCTGTGGTGTTGCAGGGAGGCAGCAGTCTCCCTGCTTTCTTCTGCCTGTGCGGGTGTGTAGGGGGAGCGACCACCTCCTTTGGATTTAGCCCTAGCTGAGGGGCCAAAATCCCATAAAAAAAATAAAAATAAAAATCTAAATTTGCATAAGGGGGCGTGGCCGCGCGGGCCGCGATTAGGCCACGCCCCCAACCCCCAGCAGGCACAGCAATGAGATAAGGCTCCCCTGTCTCAAGTGCTCTGGGCCCCCCGGACTCATAATCAGCCCCTGGGAGCATGCCAGCAGCTCACAGAGCGCAGGGCATGATCCCTCACTGACGAAAACGGGGACCCTCCCGTGAAGCCACGCCCCCTTTTCGCCGAGTGTGTTTCCCTCCTTCTGCCTGTAGAAAGCTCCTGAAGAAAGCTGGGAGGTCTGCACCCCTGCCTGTGCCATGCCCAATGCCCATGCTATCTGCTTCTGCTCCTATTCTCCTGTAGATTTGGCCAGATCTCTGTGACTCATTTGACTAACTCCGCCCAGTGTTGTGACTCCGCCCAGCATTAGCAAATGAATCACAAGGTCACAGAATAGGGCTATTATATAGGAGATACTATATTATGCTATGTATCTGTTAAGCGCCTTGAGTCCTATTGGAGAAAGAGCGCTATATAAATAAAATTATTATTATAATTATTATTATTATTATTTATAACAGTAAGTATTCAAGTTGTCAATTAGGGATACATTATTTTAATAAGGACCAATACGTTCATGCTGTAGTTACTACCCATTTATATATCTTTAATTTATTGGACAGTATTCATAACTAAACAAAATGTTTTCTTAATATTGATTATCCATCATTATTCCCTGTATTGTGATGTCATATTTGTATATGTGCTAAATGCCTCATGATTATCTCATGGCTATCATACTTTCCCACCTGTAATAGCAACATGTTACTGTATTAATATACTTTTGAGTCAACATAATGTGTCATTTAGTTGCAAACATTTTATTTACTGTAATATATTGAACTACTGTATATGTGCAAATAGAATGTGTGTTTAATATTGTTTTTACAACCAAATAAATCTCTTTCCATTCTAGGAAAATCAAAGATAATGTTATAGATATGCACAAGATAGGAAAAGGCTTCACAGTAATACTCACATTCTCAGTTATCCCATTGTGCACTGTTGGATCAATTGTGGGGAAATAGAAGCTGCACCAGCTTCCATTTCCACCTAATACCCCAGGCAATGTCTAGACAATACAGTATCGGAGCAAGAAGCAGACTTGTGAGAGAGACTTGTAGACATGGACATAATTATTTGTAATTATGGACATAATTAGAGAGACTTGTATTCATGGATATAATTATTTCTCATTTTATTTTAAGACATGTCTTGGAACAATTATACCGTGGTAATGGAATTTATTCTTCTTGGACTTTCCAGTGAGCCCACGACACAAGTTATTCTTTTCTATGTCTTCCTGCTTGTGTATATAGTCATATTAATTGGAAACATTTCCATCATTATTCTGATTGTGTCTGATGTCAGCCTTCACACACCTATGTATTTCTTCCTTGGCAACCTCTCATTTCTGGATCTCTGCTATTCATCTTCCACTGTTTCGAGGATGTTGAAAGATTTAATGTCAGTAAAGTAAACTATCTCTTATGCTGAGTGTGCAGCACAAATGTATATTGCTCTAGCCTTAGGGGGAAATGAGTGTATTCTGCTTGTTATTATGGCTTATGATCGTTATGTAGCTATATGTTATCCAGTACAATATACTATTATCATGAGTAAAACTGTTTGTGTCAGACTAGCCATCAGTACATGGTTACGTGGATTTCTTCACTCTATTCCCCACGTGTCACACTCAGTGTAGATCTTTGTGGCAACAATAAAATAAATCATTTTATGAGTGAAATGCCAGAATTATTATCTCTGGGCTGTGAAAATATTCTGTTTATGGAATTAATTATTTTTGTTCTTTGTGAGATTGTTCTCATGGCGCCAGTCACATTCATTGTAATATCTTATGTTCAAATCATTTTAAGTATCTTAAAAGTTGCATCTACAACTGGACAGCGGAAAGCTTTCTCTACCTGTGGGTCTCACATGACAGTTGTGACAATATTTTATGGCTCAGATATGGCTGCCTACATGAAACCTAGGGTGAGCTCTCTCCCAGAAACAGACAAATTAATTGCTATTTGTTATTTTATTGTTACTCCATGCTGAATATAAAGGAATAGGAATTCAAACACAACTGCACAACTTATGAATACTGCAGCCTAATGGTACATTTACAGGAATCTTCACAACAATCCCACAAAGATCAAATACAAAAAATATTCACCACTTTGGCGCAAACTTAAATGCATAAAGGATAACTGAAAAGTTCTTACACAATAATTTAATTTTGTGTTCCTAATTCTTATTTATCTGTGTTCTTTCCAAATCATAAATTTCATCCTTAAGAAGAAATCTTATCTCAAAGCAAAAGAAAAGATCATTGTGCAATATTGTCACACATAAAGAAAAGGGGTTTATTAATACATCAAACTCACAATAACACACAGAATAAAAGCATATAACCACATATCAGTGGATGGGGCTTGCATCAGGGACCATAAGTTACCCTCCCAGGTGTAATAGGCTTAGGAAGTCCATAACGTCCCGGGAATCTTAAACTCTCTCAGCAAACAATGTCTCCAGCAAGAATCCCGCAAAAAACGTCACTTGCTTAACGCATTTCGGACTTGAAGGGCAATCAAGTATGAAACGCGTTAAGCAAGAGACGTTTTTTACGTCAGAGAGCACAAGGCTACCTTTTGACAAAGTGCCCCTGCTTTTATAGTGACTTAAAACAAGAATTATTGGATGAGAGTAGGTACTGCACATGCATATTTTCCATTGGTTCCCAGGAAATTTTCCTCAATACTGTAACCTTTACTCTTGACCAGGAAGAACAGATGTTTTCCTTTAAATTGAGAATCTAGAATACTTTCAACTGTATAATTCATCTGATCCTTAAATTTCACTGGGGGATTAGTCATTGGGGTCGAAACGATGCATCTTAATTTTTAAAATATTGACTACAGGATGGACTTTCCTTGTGTGTTGAAACCTTACATTTAACAGTTACTGAAGATGGGGCATCTATTGCTGCAGAGGGACCAGCACATCTGTTTGTTAGCTTGAGAGAAGGCTGTTTCAGTTCCAAGTTCTAGGTAGTCAACCAATCAATACTGACTGAAGAAATTAAGATATCATTGAAGAAGATGATTAAGAAATTATCTAAAAATCTCCATCAAGACATCAATAACAATGCTTTGAAAGAGCACTGGGTCATTGACTATTCCAAACAGCATCATTTATGTATTCAAAATTCCCATAGGTGTAAAAAGCAATTTTCCATTATTCCCAAACATGATGTCGTACAAGACTATAAACCTCTTTCAAATCTAAGTTAAAATCTATGCTCCACATGGTCATTCAAAAAGATCAGAGATGAGTGGTAAGCAGTATTGATTTCTTATAGTTGCTACATTAAGGCCTACAAAAGACCTTGTGCCTCCATCTTTACTGACAAAAAATATACAGTAGGAGCACCAGCAGTAGAGTTAGAAGCATGAAGGAAACCATGGGCAAGACAGGCATCCATTTAATCTTCTGATGTCTTTAGCTCAGGCTCTGCTAATAATTATGTTTGATAAAGCATGGTCTGTGCCACATGACAATCATATATTCAGTGTGGTGGCAAAGTTTATGCTTTTGTCTTATCAAACACATCAATATATAATCTCTGTAACTTGATGGAAGATTTATGTATAATATTAAAATTACAGAATTGGTAACAGAACTTACTCTAGGTTGAACATTGGTTACAGTAGGAAAAAAATACTCAGGTTTTCCAATAAATGACAGTGACATGTTTTTGAGCTAAAATAATCCAAACACTGCAAGAAACATTTTTTGTATGTACAGTACAAACTGTAACACAAATTCTTCACTGTGATCTCTATTTGCCTATACTGAATATGTAAATGTTTAGGGTTTTTTTTTATTTAAGGTGACTGGTGTGATGAGATAATGCTATCCCTCATAGTCACCCCCAAATCAATAAGAACTACAGTACTGTAGAAAAGTCAATTAGATCACAGTTCACTATCAGGGGTTTAAGAACATATCTATCAGATACAGTACAGAAAGCATGTTATAGTTCTGGTGGAACTAATTTTATGAAGAAAATTATGTTTTGCCCCATCTCCTCCAACTTCATGGAACTGAGGTCTTGGTGTATCCCAACTGTTCCCTTTCATTCTTAGAGTACAATAATTCATCTGTGACAACAAATTGTAGAATGTTGCTAACATGGGAGGGAATGAAGTATTAACACACAACACCCAGATAAGGGTTAATCTTTAGTTATACACTGATCTACACACTCTTCTAAGCCTGTGGATGGATCCATTTGAGTTAATTCACTTATAATTAGAAATACGTGGTTCGGATTTTGCAAGTTTGTTAGGTATATATAAAAGCTCTTTGAATCCCATCAGTGTGAGCTGAGCTACAAAAGTAAAACAAAAAAGTTTGTACCCCAGTGTGACTTTGTTCACGTTTATAGAAAAGCACTTTGAATCCCCTCAGTGTAAGCTGAGCTGTAAATTTAAAAATGGATAATGATCAGTTTAGAAAAAAGCAGGAGCAACAAGCAAATACTAGCACTGCAGCTGCTGCCATCAGTCATGACTATACTAGTCCTTCAATGTCTTCTGCTAAAGCCAATTCTGAAGGATGTCAAATAAAAAATATATATATTACAGTGTTGAAGAAAAAATACCTTATTATAAGGGAAAGTTCAGTGTTGAAAAACATAACATTGTCAACATGCCATTCACTACACTCAGTGGTAATGAAATGCTCAGAACTTACCCTTTATTTTTGAGTGGTGGTTTTACAACTGTCAATGAGGCATCTACTTCTGCCTCTTATGATGATGCAAGACTTTTTTAACTAAGAGTAGGGAAGAGGTGTAAAAAAATGAAATCCACTAAGGCAGTGGAACAAACTGTGTGTACAGAAACAGAAATGTCACAAATCACTGAAGAGAGTCTAAGTGTTTCCACAAGTGCTATGTGTGAGCCTGACCTTTCTGATGCTGTACTCTGTACTCATAGAGAAGCCTCATTCCACCATTTCTGCACCCTCTGCAAGTGCGGGACCGAGCAGCACAAGTCAACATGCTCACATAGAAATTGAGGATGCTATGTGGAAGTGCAAGAGGATGAGGGGGATATTTGTGTTGCTGACATTGGCACTAATGAGGATGTTGAGGATGAGAATGTTGTTTGTGTAAGCTGTCGAATACTGTGACAGAGGCAACCTGCGTAAGGTCTAACAGTTATATATGTACTATGGGATAGTACGTATATTATGTATACAACCAATAATCACAATATCAAAAGGTTCTCATATTCACTAGTATAGTATAAAAGCATAAGAGAATCCATCTTGATTCTAGCTAGATGATACAGCAAATTCATCTTGAACTTTTTACACACTGAGAGACGAGAAAAACAACTTTGTTGGCTAAGTATTAATTCCACCTATGCACATCCTAAAAGCTCATAGAGTCCAGATTTAATTCCTAATATGGACACAGTTGAAGATCACGAGTATCTTTTTAGTATTCTTGACAATTGTCCCAATATTGCATAACACTGTATTCCAGATGTATGTAATCATACGGGAGGGATATAAGAATGGGGCGTAACTGTGTATTATATAAAACTCATTGTTGTTACGTGTATCTGTTGTTAAAAGGATTTGACCCAGGCTGAGAGGATGTTACCTCTCCCCTGTATATGGGCGTGGCCTTTTTAATAAATAATAATTGATTTTTATAAATCATTTTCAATTCATTCTTTTACCTAACAACCCAAACAGCAACAAGATGGTTAATTTAGTTAACCCTATGAATTCAACAGATGGGGGCTCGGTCCTTGGAACTATAGATCTCGATCTCTTCATCAAATTCTCAAAGGGGTGTGCCAGCCAGCCAGCAGCTGAGGATGGAAGGAAAGTCCCAAGTCATTACAGCACTGGTAAGTATAGAATACCATGGTATGTGCTATATTCCAGTACATGCTGTTTCTATACCTGCCAGCTGTCTGTGTGATTGTATTTTTTTTATAATATGAGAATTAGGAGTGGAGAGATTGACTAAACTAGGAAAATAACTCAGGGACCTGTTTGCTGTTGCTTGTTTGTAAAATGAATACCAAAGGTGTGTTCAAGTCGGTTGAAGGACCAAGTAACTCTGGAATGATGATTGACAGATGCTGTTGCATGTAAATAAGAATACCAAAATGAATTCAAAGATTTGAGCAAAGAAACAGTGACTGGGGTTTTTCACTCTATGAATGATTGCGTGAATAAGTGCTTTGGACCATCTTCACGAGGTCTGAATGTGTTCCAATCTGCATTTACAGTATCACGTGCCCTCATTAACGCTGTAAGTGACAGATAAGATAAGAGCCAAATAAAGTAAAAAGCACATAGACCACCTCCCCTTGTTAGTTAGCTACACATGTGTAAGAAGGGTACATGAAATAAATAGAGTGTACAACCCGAGGTTTTAGGGATTATATGTAATTGAGTGTAATTATATATTGCAATACTGAGCTGCTAAGAGCTGCTGGTTGTTTTAACCATAAGTCTGTTTGCTAACATTGTAGTTGGCATGTTGCTTTGTGATAGTAATAAGAAAATAATTCCTCTCAGGGCGCCGCAAATGAGCTGCACAGGAAAGTACTAAATAGAACACCAATCTATACAACCTTGTAGAAAAAGAAAAAAGTACGATCTCACTTTTGCGCTCAATGTCCAGAAAATTCAGTTTTGCCACAGTGGACCGATGTAGTTCATTCAATATGAAAAAGAAAAAAATGCAACATAGTATAATACTGCATTGAGACCAGATCTTTCACCACTGTGTAATACAGGGAATGGAAATGTGGATATAGTCCCAAAACTGGAAAGTTCAAGCTTCCACCTCTTTTTCAAGGCACCCAACGTGATATGCAGGATTTATGGTGATGGACGCTTACATGTAAGCTTACTTCTGTAAGACGTGATGAAAACTCATAAAGGTTTCTTTTGTTGGCCTTACGATCTCTTCATATAGGTAGATGGACCCCAATATCCCTCGTAACAAATCAAAGCCAGAGATACAATCCAATTAGGACAAGGACACTCTTTATTAGAGTACAAACAAAAGAGTGAACAGAAAAAAACCATACCATGTGGGAAAAGGCAGGATGATGTTAATAGCCAATAGCAATGGGTCCGGATACCAATAGCTATTTATCCCCCACTATGGATAGTCAAATCTGTCACCCACAACAACACACTGTGTCGACGCGTTTCGACGCTATGCAGCGTCTTTTTCAAGATTCACAGTGTGTAATCACCCTGGAGTGCAGCGTGTCCTGTCTGTTCAGGTAGCCTATCCCCCACTATCCATAGTGGGGGATAAATAGCTATTGGTATCCGGACCCATTGCTATTGGCTATTAACATCATCCTGCCTTTTCCCACATGGTATGGTTTTTTTCTGTTCACTCTTTTGTTTGTACTCTAATAAAGAGTGTCCTTGTCCCAATTGGATTGTATCTCTGGCTTTGATTTGTTACGAGGGATATTGGGGTCCATCTACCTATATGAAGAGATCGTAAGTCCAACAAAAGAAACCTTTATGAGTTTTCATCACGTCTTACAGAAGTAAGCTTACATGTAAGCGTCCATCACCATAAATCCTGCATATCACGTTGGGTGCCTTGAAAAAGAGGTGGAAGCTTGAACTTTCCAGTTTTGGGACTATATCCACATTTCCATTCCCTGTATTACACAGTGGTGAAAGATCTGGTCTCAATGCAGTATTATACTATGTTGCATTTTTTTTATTTTTCATATTGAATGAACTACATCGGTCCACTGTGGCAAAACTGAATTTGCTTTGTGATAGTAGTTTGTGATAAGAGGATCTACTGCAGCTTCCCAGTTGACAGACGTGTCACGTGTGTGAAAAATTGCAGGGATTGCAAATTTTTCAGCGTATGGGAAGGGCAGGGAGGATTAACCCTAAGTGTGCATATCATGTATGGAAGAAATATTCCATAGAAGCACCAATTTTGTATAGTACTGTGACAAAGGGTACAGTCTATGTTTTGCATTTCAATCATGCTGTATAATATTGGCCTGATCAACCAATACTAAGCATATTTTGAAATCGGCAAAACTGTTGAAATCTGCAAGATATTGAAGTTTGAAAACTGATTTATTTTTATTTAAAGTATGGGAGTCCAACTTATGAAACTAGGCACAGATTCAGTACAGCTTGATAAGAAAATGAAATACTGTACATCAGGATTGAAATACTCCCAAATACAAAGAGTACTCCCCTTGCGCTGGCGAAACTGTATTTCAATTTTTGTGTTTTATGGTGTCTTGTGTGTGGGACATAATGTTCAGTTAAGTATATTCTCAGATCTGGGTCTAATAGAAACCTTCTGTCTGTGATTGGCATGGTTACAAGTTTTGAAATAAGGTTTATTTATATATATTTGTGAACTGAGGAAACAAGAGTTGATGTCCGTGTTCAAATGGCTTTTGGCAGATCTGTAGTTAAAAATATGTGTTTATCTAATGTTACTATATAACTATGAAGTGAAGTTTCCATATGGTATTGTTTAATACGTAAATATTCTTTAATGCAATATATTGTGAGAAGGTCTGCCAGCAAATTAATGGCTGGATGCCGTGTGATTGCATTGAAATATAAAGGAAAATAAAAAGTTTTTTTCTGTAAAATAAGCCTTCAGTTTCCAATGCTGTGTAACATGGAGAGCTAGAGAGCCTAGAATCATGTGAACCCCCCCCCCCCTTTGCCAGCAGCAGTGTAAGCCATGACGTAGTAAAGAAAAAAGTGTTCAGTGAGCTTTGATTTTTTGTTCATCTAATAAGATGGAACATAATAAGCATAAGTCAGTGGTTTCCAAAATTTTTATTTTTAATCTTGGTGCCCTAGAATATCAGAATTTTTTTTTCACGGCACCCCTAGGCCAAAATTGTATTATTGAGAAATGTAAAAATAAATATTACATTAAGTAGATGGCGTGTATATGTCATCCTTAGGGTCAGTTGTGTGGTGAGGGACAAGATTTGCTTCTGTTTGGCCACATATTTTATGACTGGCAGCAACCAGCACTAGATGATTTGAATTGGTCCTGGACCACCAACCCAGGGCACCCCTGCAAGTGTCCGAGGCACCCCAGGGAGCTACGGCACACAGTTTGGGAACCTTTGGCATAAGTAATACTCTAAATATGTTTTACTGCAAATGATCTACTCTAGTTTAATATAAGAACTAATATCTTAACCAGATAACCTGTAGAGAATGCTGCCAATTTCTTTCTACAGCATAACTGTAATCAGAAAAAAATAAAAATAAAAATCCCAGCAACAGATGTGGGCTAGAGATGTCAGCGCTAACAGCGTTAAAGCTAACAGATCTGCATCTGGCAGACAGTCAAGTGGACAACGCCCTATGGCTGCACACGCATTCTGTAATGTATATGCTGTAAATCAAAGATTGCGACAAGCAATTAATCACTACGATTACAGTATTAAAATACTTTTAGACAATTCTTTTTTGAAAGAAACCTAATTTGTAAGTTACAGTGTAAAATATACTACATCACGGATGAGGTATTTCTAAAGATTCCAGGAAGTTTAAAGTAGGGACAGATTCAGTTGGATACATAGCATACATATATATCACTTACCCTGTGTTTCTATGAATGGAAGTAAAAAATATGCCTGCTAAAATCCATAACAAAGGATAGGCAGTGATAATATAGATATACATTGCAAAAGGTTCTTAATGGACTGCATAATATGCAGTGATGAACCAGGTTCCGTAGCCAGAAAGTGTAGGGATATGATCGTATACAAAAGCACAGATAAAAATGTGAGCGGTGTTAAGTAACTGAGTTTTCAGTGAATCCGTGTATGTGGCAAGGCATTCCATAGATTGGATGCAGTCCAAGGAAAGTTTGCTTGGAAGCAAATAATGAGTGTGCATGAGAGACGTAGATTTTGTGTGGACTGGCCAGTCTGAATGATATTTTGAGATAAGTAAAGAAATGTATAGTATATATGGTAAAACACAGACTACCCAATGAAGAAAAAATGTAATGTTGATGAAATAAATCACACTGTATTGAACTACATTATGCTAAAGATTTATATACAATCTTTCTTTTTTACTTGTACTTTGTAACCTACATTCTTTTTTACCTACAGATGGTGTAACCAGTATCACCTTTGTGCTATAAATTATTTGAAGTATTGGTGTCAGATACTAAACAGTTGTATTTTCTTGCAGAACAGGACACAAGGTGTCGCAAGACAAAAGTCAACGGTGTGCTGACATAGTTAACTACCTAGGTCATTATTTGGCGCTAGGTCAAAGATAGTTAAAACCCTTAGAGGGTGGAGCCTTGGTATACATTTATTGATAGATATATATGTATGACCAGATGATAAATCTCTAGATGCAGTATTTTTTTTTTTTTTTTAAAGCTATGTGCATGCATTCAAGTTCATAACCAAATAAGTTATAGAAGGTAATACAATATTACACTTTATCATGAATAAGACATTAGGGATACACAGTCAGAGACAAACTATCAACTTATGTATAAGCAAGAACAAAAGAAAAAAAAATGTTTAATACTGAGGTTAAGCAGTAGATTGTATATGATGTGTACATTTTACCTCTGACAGTATACAACTTAGATATAAAATGCAATAGTGTAGCTTACAGAGGGATTTCAGATTTAAAGATGTATCCCTTCATTCAATAGGGGATATATGAACCAACAGGGAAATTGTAACAAATGATTTGTTCCATGAAAAATGTGTTTATTATGACACATAAACTCACTGACATACTACATACATAAAGTGCATGGGTGAATCTGGACCAGTTAAAGTGACCGTGTAATAGATGTAAATCTCTCACCATATAATGGGATTGCGGTGGGCTAGCTTAAAGAAGCAACATGGGGCCGAGGCTGAAAATAGCCTAGGCACCACCGCAGATGGTTTATTCAGTGTATCAGTCCTTTTACTTGCTTCACTAATCATCGTCACCCGATTCCCCCGTCCAAGAACCTATCCTGGTAGGGTTTCCTCTGATGGCACAGTGATGCCCAGCTCAGAGTGTTTCCTGCTGATGTCTAATTCACAGGATCCACCACAACTTAGATACAGCTGCATACTTGTCTTCCTCACCCCCAAAAGTGGGGAGTATAAGGAATATAATGTGGATGAGTAAGACAATTATAATGATTTCACACATCATGATTACATCACATTTTACATTGCATTTAAAGAAAAAAGAAAAAAATTATTAACAGGAGAATAATTTCTCGAGCATCCATAGGGGATAATGGGATGGTGAATTAGTGAATTAGTATTATTAATAATAAAGTGTTGCTGCCAATTTTCACTAAGGGGAAATGTCATGAGTTATGCAAATCTAAGGGTAACAAACATGAAATAGATTCACAAGCTTTCTATAGTGGGATGAAGTTTAATGGAGAAGTGTACATTGTGTTTTGGCATGGGACCAAAATAACAAATTATGTGATAAGAAGAGGGATCGTGATGGTGATAAAGAAAGCTATAGCATGTTTACTGCAGATGGTTGGGTTGATTAAAAACAACATTGTTTTAATACAACATAGTTTAATGCTATAAAGGAACTATAGTATGTGTAATAGGTGTTAAGGGGTTATTTGAGAAATGAATAATAAGGCCAGAGGTGTGAGCTATTGTTTCAAAGACAGTAAAGTTTCTTTACTGATAGAAAGAGTTTATAGGAGTTTGAAATATATTTTGTGTTTAATATGTGTAATGTTGAGAATAAAAAAAAGTCATAATGTGACAAGGAAGGTTTAAAGAATTGAGCATTATTAATCTACAAAAGAGACAGGAAAGGCAGAATTTGAATCATGGCATGGTCCAATCGTTGGTTCAATAGTGGTAGAATTACACCTAAGCCTCTGCTTAGTCTCTCTTCTATATAATTTTTTTGTTATTCTTTTTGGAATCCAGCAAAGATATATTATCCAGAGCAAAGATATATGATCCAGAGACTGATTCAAAACTACAAAATGATTTGACGATCAGATGTGTCACACAAATATTTAAACAGTTACAAGAATATCAAAAGCTGCAAGAACCTTGGAAAGATATTTAACCAACACGAAAACACACAGTCCGGCACAGGACAATCACTAAAGAGAGTGAAGATGGTGTTATGGTGAGAAGTTGCTTATGTTTCGGTTCCATTACAGATCGCATAGGATGGTCCTTGGCAAGTACCGCTAACTACTGATACAGCCGTTGCAAAGGCTGCAGAAGAAGGACACCTAGATCCATGAGCTTGCAATGAAATGAAAAGGTCAGAGACCAGAGCTTAAAGGAACCTAACACTAAAAAACAATTGTATGGAGATACAATACAGAGACTGTTACTACTGTTACTACCACAGAGTTGTATTTGAATGAACCTTTCAATCAAGATAGAGATGATTATGATCATTGATAATAGACTATGTGCTTATAAGCTAATATCCTACAGAACTTTTAACATTTCTGAAAGTATACGGGAGCGACGTTATTTATAACAGCATTAGGACTTAATTTATTTATTTTTCTTTGAAGAGAGAGCGAGCAAACGTGTGGTGTAGGTATGAGTACTCATCCATTATTGTGGATGGGAATTATTTCAATAAGACCCTTCCTTCCTCTTTTCTTTTCTAAGAAGGAAATCCAAAGGGATTTATAACTGGTGTAACGAACACACACTTTGAAAAACGTGGTTGTGAGTATTATACTCCACTTGAAGACAGATGTATAGATTAATGCATGGATAATTTCAATAATTTAGGATATTATTCTGAGGAGTATCCAGTCCAGCAATACCATTAATTGTTGGAAAGATTTTAAGTACTGCAGCTATATAAATTGTATTGCTAATCATTATTTAAGATTATTATAATTGTTAGATATGTATACATAGACACTAGCATTGTATAATATCAGGCCAAAGTTCTCTATGCAAGTTACATTTGATGTGATTACCAAAACTTTATAGAGTCGTGATAATAGTGAAACGGTACATGTGTATAGACACAACAGTATCTCAAGAAAGAACCACTGGTGATAATATCAGCTACACATATCGGGTGTATTTCAGTTAATGGAAATAAAATAGGTCAATAATACAGAAAAAATGAACTTATGAAAATAGAAAAGGTTGATTTAAGGGAATGTGAAAGGATTGTTACAATATACTAACCTAATGTTTCTAGATGTGCTAGATATAATGAGTTAGGTATATAAATAGTAATGGTTACATATGATGTTCATTAAAGTTTATGATTTAATAAATGTATTTTACCAGGAGTAGATTCAAAGGTTAAAAGAAGATATCATACATAACGGGGAATGGTAGTTGTTACCATGTCCTTAGGATAAGATATATAATTGGTTACCTATTAATTCTAAAGATGTTTGTTATTTAAGAAGATTGATTTAGCAATTTTATACCAAAACATATATTAACTTGAGAAAAGTTTTCTTGCAGGATGAACTATTCCTAAAAAGAGTAATTGACTCAGTAATCAGAAAACATGTTCCTGCCACCAGAGTATCAATAAAACCTCGAAGTGGTAAAGGTGGCTAATAAGTTCTCCTATGGCTAATGAAGTCGTATGATTAATCAACTGGAAGTTGACGTTTTATTTCATTTAAATTATTGATAACATGATTGAACTTTATGATAGGATATTCCAGAACTGTGAACATTTGTGATGATTCCAGGACATTGGACATGAACTATTACGATACCACATTGTTCTACGTTCTTTAATACCACAAATTAAAGGATATTGTTGATGTCCGGAAACAGCACTTTGAGCTCACTGCTGTGCTTATTTGACCAAAGACATTACGGATCCTGATACATGTATTGCCAAGTATATAAAGGAGGTCCATGATATAAAAGAAGAACTTTAACCAAGGCATTATGATATGGACTGGAAAAGATAAATGTTTAAATCCTAGTATTCAATTTTCAGGATTAGGAAAATGTTTTTTAAGTATATTGTATGTGATGATGTATTCTGTGATGAGGTTTATTCTTTGGCGACCCCAATGTGATTATAGCCATTCATCTGATGTTCACCGCCTACAGGTGCGGCCTATGTTGTATTTAGAAGGCTACTGTCAGACGCAGAATAGCAATACTATATGAAATGATTATTAGCGAACTATACGTTCCCAGAAATTCTCCTGAGATGACAGGGCACATGGATAATGTCCCTGATCAAAGGGTGGAGCTGTCGAATACTGTGACAGAGGCAACCTGCTGAAGGTCTAACAGTTATATATATGTACTACGGGATAGTACGTATATTATGTATACAACCAATAATCACAATATCAAAAGGTTCTCATATTCACTAGTATAGTATAAAAGCATAAGATAATCCATCTTGATTCTAGCTAGATGATACAGCAAATTCATCTTGAACTTTTTACACACTGAGAGACGAGAAAAACAACTTTGTTGGCTAAGTATTAATTCCACCTACGCACATCCTAAAAGCTCATAGAGTCCAGATTTAATTCCTAATATGGACACAGTTGAAGATCACGAGTATCTTTTTAGTATTCTTGACAATTGTCCCAATATTGCATAACACTGTATTCCAGATGTATGTAATCATATGGGAGGGATATAAGAATGGGGCGTAACTGTGTATTATATAAAACTCATTGTTGTTAAGTGTATCTGTTGTTAAAAGGATTTGACCCAGGCTGAGAGGATGTTACCTCTCCCCTGTATACGGGCGTGGCCTTTTTAATAAATAATAATTGATTTTTATAAATAATTTTCAATTCATTCTTTTACCTAACAACCCAAACAGCAACAAGATGGTTCATTTAGTGAACCCTATGAATTCAACAAAGTCATTCACCAGTGGAAGCAGTTCTTGCCAATGATATGCAGAAGTCCATTGTCATGCCTGGACATATTGCATTACCAAAAAATTCAATTATTACTGTATGTGTGTCATTTTTTTACCCAAATCCTGACAATTGTCAAAGTAGCATTTGTAAACCACAATAAGTTGAGGAAGGGATGTAAACCATCTATGAACCGCCTCCCTGTTATGTCATTTTCAGTAAGCTCATGAAAAGTTTATGTCAACATCAGAAATGTCTGCTAAAATAATACCAACAAGCAGTCCAGCATCAGATAGCTCCCTTCTCTCAACCCCCCATAATATATTCACTAATGATCAGAGGTAGTCTTCCATCCAATTTGATAAGGCAATGGAACTCCTTACCTATCCGGGATTCCTCAAAAGAATCTTTCAGTGTTAGGCCTGCTGCTGCTGTTGGGGATGGATCTTACACCCAGAATGGGAACCAGAAAAAAACAAACATTATAAAAATAAACAATTGACTGTTAAACAATCCTTGGAAAGTGGAAGCAAGTATGACAGCTATCAGCCAGTCACACAGTGAATCACTGACACCATGACAGCTATGCAAGTATTAGATCTGCGGCCAATATCTGTAATTAATACAGTGAGTTTTCAACAGTAAATTTAGGTCATGTGTCCACGTTACCAAATTCCATCTCAATTCGATTTTACTAGACAAGCAAAACCTCACCTTTACTAGGATGTTAAAAAACAGCTAGTTATTGGCCTACCAAATGCTATTGTACCCGCTGTCCACTTAACCACATGTATGTGGACAAGATGTAGTGGGTAAACTGAAGATTACATCACTGAAAGCCCACTGAGTGGGTGAATTACCTTCAGCAGCAGTATCTAACAAACAATGCTAGCTCATTCAGAAGCAGGTTACTCTGTGTATCACCAGCATCACTACCCGCTAACAACCTAAAGGCTTTCATAGCATAATGGCTTACCCCACTTGGACTCTCATCAGAATTTGTGATTTTTTAAAACACCACAAATATTGTGAAAGCATTAAAGCTGGGTGAATTCCAGCATGTCCCATGTTTTACTCACACAATCAACTTGGTGGTGCAGGGTTTTAAATATGACTGAGGCATACAGGAGATGCTGTCTGTGGGCTAAAAAAATGTTGGGACATTTTTGGCATTCAGCAACAGCATGAAGGATATTGCACCACCTGCAAGAGCAGTTTAATCTGCCCTGCCACCAACTGAAGCAAGAGGTGATAACAAGGTCCCTGTTTCTGCTTCAGCTGATAGAGGAACAGCAAAAAGCTATCCACAGCTACACAGCAAGCCATGATATTTGGAGAAGAGGTGTACTTTACCTCAGTGCAGTGGAGAATATTTCCGACTTGTGCAAAGTGCTGAAATTCCTTAAAGAGTAGTCAACTGTGAAGTGAGTTCAGCACTGCTTGCTTGAATCAGAAAAAATCAGCTTGAGAAATTGAAGGAGGAGATTAAATTAAGCAATTCTGCTAACTTTGCTGGATTTGTAGATTAAGTCCTTTATTCGCTTCGCCAGGATCTAAGGGTTGGCAATATCTTGAAATTGGATGATTATATTTTGGCAACCATGCTTAATCCTAGGTTTAATTTGTACTTTGTGTCTTTCTTTCCAATGGACCCAGATATTAGGAGATGCAAAATCTCCTGGTGAGCAAGATGGCAGTTCAAGTGACATGTGGCACTACATTGTCTCCTATTTCAGTTTCTCTGGTTATTGCTGCGGCCAGGAAAAACTCAGCTTTCCAAAAGACTGGTGATGTGGAGGAGTCAACACAGCATTTTGGCATCTGGTTGGGTCTAAAAGAATTGGCTAAAATTAGTGGCACCTCTACCATAACTCCATCTACTATGGTCACTATCCAAAGAATGGTGGAGAGTTATTTTAATGACAGTTTACAAATGGGCATGTCACAGAGTCCCTTTGACTATGGGAAGAAAAAAAAGGCAATTTGGAGGCTACTTCCTCAAAATATGTAAAAGATGGCCTTCATCAAAATTAACTACAAATTTCATGAGGAAGACCTTCACCGGCAATTACATCAAAGTACAGAGACTTCTGTAATGGTGGATTCCAGTGGGGATGAATTGATATTGTGTGAGGATGATGCGCACACTGATGAGGATGAGGATGGTAATGACAATGACATATTGGCACTGTAGAGCTGTTAACTGCCTTAAGCCCATTGGTAGCTTGTTTGTGGGGGCCCAAACAAACCATGCACTTTAGCATAAAAGTGTCAGTGCCTGTGCCAGTCCCTGTCACTGAAGTGCTTGGTTTGTTAAACTGTACATGGTCTTTTTATTATCCAACATACATAAGTGTAGGAGGTTGGAGGGATCTCGCAAGCACAATTCCATAGTGTACAGTTTTTCATTTCTGCCACTGCTGAGCGATCATGTCTTTGTACCACTGCTTTGTTGCTTAGTAACTAGACAGCTCTATACAGCCTTTGGCCTAAACTGCATGAAACCAATACAAAATAGACTGGAAAAGATTGTAGAAAAAAGGCCCAAATTCTGTGATTTTAGCTTTTTTTATCAATTTCTGAAAAACATTCAGATCCAAAACAAAAACCATTGAGGCAGTTTGGCAAAACAAAAACAAGACGGTAAATTAGAACCAAAACCAGCAAAAATAGGGCAGAACACATCTCTACTTATTTCATTGTCCAACACTTTTTCATACTGATAATGTATTTGCTGGCATAGTCCAATCAATATCCCCCATACACTGTTTTAATTCAATAGTGTTTTCTATTGAAATCCTTTAGCTAGGTTTACAAGTTTAGTTTTGGGAGGGGGGCAGGAGTTAGTCAAACATTGCAGACAGAATTTCAAATCTGGTGCCAGAACATGGGTGGCATGGCTTAATAACTTTCAGCTGTGGGACTCAGGTAGACTGCTTTAGCGGTCCGCAACATTTAGTCTCCATCACCACTGATTCTGGCTTCTACCCAGCAGCTCCTCAACTCCCCCGGAGCTTCTCCCTGTGTACAGCCTGCACACCCCAGCTGAGTTGCGACTTTCAGGAATGCCAGAATTACTACTCGAAAATGGCTTCTCTGTTAATGCAGATCGGCACCTTGAGTGACATCAAACCTCCAGCTCCCAGGTCCAGATCAATACCACCATCTACTGTATATCACTGTGTATCCTTGCTGTGGCCTCCTTAGCCATGTTCTATGTTGCTGTGAAGGATGCTGCTACTACTGTGTACTTGTGCCTCCTGCTGCTGTCTCACTCTACCTGGGGACTTAGGGATTGCTGCTGTGACCCAATGCCTAGTACATTGCTTCCTTCCTTTCTTCACTTACATCCTTCTCCTGGTGTCCTAAACCCTGACACCCTGAGCCTCCTTGTCACCCACTATATCCCTGTCACCCCTGCCTTAGTCACCCACTATCTCCCAGTCACACCTGCTTCACCAGTCACCTATCTCCCTGCCACCTGTGCATCCCCTGCCACCTACTATCTACTTGTCACCCTTGCCTCAATAGTCTCCCACTATTTACCTTTCACCCCTGCCTACCCTCTCACGCACTATATATTTGTCACGCCTGCCTCCCCAGTTACCTACTGTCTCTCTGTATCCATGGGTGTACAATTGTGAGGCCACACCACTTTCTTGTGAGACCACACATCTTTTGTGGCACGTGCCAAAGGTGCATGCTGTCCCTTTGAAAAGTTTCAAACATTTATCCCATCAAAATGCGCCAAAATGTATGTTTGCTGACAAAAAAAATAAGCTTGGTCCAGCCCTGGATGGCTGTCTTTGTAAGGCTTTAACTGCATGAATAAGTGAAACTTCTTTCACCTATCATACCCCTGAGCCTTTGTGGGGTCATTTATTTTTAAAGGTAGGTGATTTTTTTTGACACTTGTATAAATCAAAGAAAAGACATATACTGAACCCTAGTTTCAGAGACATCACAGAAAACTGTAGCAAGCATCAATGTACGTAGATATGTTGCTCGACTGTAGGTGTACTGTATTGAGGCACAAATACTATCCTGTATGCTTACTGTGCTGCCCTATTATTATTTATGTGATAACCTGAGGTAAACTGCAGATTATATTCACTGATGAACTTTTTTCAGACTAATTCAAAGCAGCCATGACAATAGGTGGAAACTCATACTTCAGTAAAAAGGTAGACAGAGGTAGATTTTACAGAAACACTGATGTATGATCTTACACCATAGAACCTGATTATGAGATGAACATCGATTTAGCATGACTTAGACTCTGTCATGGGTAGCAATGTGTACTTTTTACTAAATGCTTCTTCTGAATGGTGAGTAGGGGTATAAAATAGCACAGAATTTAGCAGATGTAGACAGGGAAGGGGTGTGAGGTGTGGAGATAATGTAAAACCTCTGTATAGAGAGGTTGTGGGGGAAGGACATTGCAGATATACAAGGACAGGAGAGAGGAAGATCCCAAATATACTCAGAGGATACTGTACGTCACTGAACAATCAAGCCTTCATAGCGAGTGATAGGCAATGGGAGCATCAAACTTACTGAGAGGGGGAAAGGGGCTTTGTTCCATGAGTAACTGACCAATGGAGAAGTAGCTGCAAGTGTACAGGGCAAGAGGTCGTGTTATGGGGCAAATGATGACATAAGGGGTATTTGCTGGTGGAAAACCTCACAAAACACACAATGTGAGCAAGCAGAGAGAAGTCAGGGGAGAGTACAGCACCCAGAAAACAATTGTAGTCCCTGGGGGATGAGTTTACCACCTGATCGCTGGTCTTGTAAGGAGTCCAGCTCATCTATGTATGTGTCCCAATGATGGCCATCCAACAGGATGCCAGCATGCGAGCAATTACAGGCCCCAAACATGAGCCCAATTGACAAGCAAAATGGAATCCATATGCAGCCACAGGAAACCAGAGGTTCTGGTGCAAATGCCTGAGAAACACCGCTATCAATGGAGGCCAATCATGCAGGTACTGAAAAACATGTCCTGTATCTCGGGAAGCACAAGGGTGGGACCTTGGCCAAGGAGTCCTTTGGAACAACTGCCAAACAGCCAGTTAGCAGCAAATCGTGGCAGGTTCCCCAGATGTTACTATGTGGATGGGCAGTGATGAAACACAGTGGGCCTTTGAAGGACGGATGAGGAAACCATCTGTATCAGGGTGATATGTGCTGGGGACATCAGTCCCATTGGTATGCGGTTTTCACAAGGTGTTATGGTGAAGCCGGTATGGATGATAACACTGGAGAGTCAGCAGATAATGTGTTTATCATTGACATAAAGTAGGAGCTCTGACACCATGGGGTAAATTTACTAAGACGGGAGTTCTTTTTAAGAGGGATCTTGCCAATAGCAACCAATCAGATTCCAGGTATCATCTTCTAGAGGTTACTAGATAAAGGAGAAGTAGAAGCTGATTGGTTGCTATGGGCAACATCCCATCTTAAATAGAACTCCCATCTTAGTAAATTTACCCCCATGTTTCTGCTCCCTTCCTACTTTTATCTGTTTTAAAAATATATGTTTTGGGCTTTTTCTATGTAATGTTTAAATTCATATTATGTAATACTGTCCTTTTTATCTCAGTACTACTCATATATGGAAACTGTAAACTTGACAAAACACAACAGCTCAAGGTATTTTTCTGGGAAAGTTGGTAATTCCCTGGTTGCACAGAACACACAGGTGATGCTATAATAAGTTTGCAGTACGATGATTTAACAGCACATTCGAGACATATTCTGTACACCAAGGTATCACACTCAGGAATATCTAGTAGATTTATTAAGGACTCCTCTCAATGATCAGAGATCCTTTTTGGAGATTGCCTCGTTCAGTGTAAGGTATGTGTTTTGGACATTTCACAGTCCATTATGTTTAGGTTTCATAAACTATCCATATATCAGCTTTTACTTTATTTTCATTATAATATATTCTATTTATTTAGTTTAAAACAATTAATAATTTAACATACTAATTAGATATTTCTTATTAATATAATTCAGTAATATTGGGTATTGAAATACGTTATTTCTGGAACAAATTTTGCTGGCTTTAGAAAAACCTATTAAATCTGCATTACTGAGCATGAATAAAAAATGTAGATTACTTAAACCTATTTTACCTGTACATTTTTGAAACTGAACACAAAAAAGTATTACTATACTCTTACATAAATAAAATGGTGTACAAGCAATTTCAGACATACTTGCATTTTATGGAGTATGGTTCTGCTAATTTTGTAACCTTGATAATTTTTTTTAGCCATGTGTTGCTTAAAATTCTGGTAACAAAAATGGCAGCTTTTCACAAAAACAGCAGCTTTTTACAGAATGCCATTTCATTAGTCACAGAGATTCACAAGTCAGACTGGAGACAAAAAAAAGCTAAGGATACACAGTTTAAAGAAAGTTTAGAAAAGTCTTACATTTGTGCCTGTCTGAATTATGCAATATGTGTATTTTTGTTTGGGTGGTTTTTTTTTGCATATTGTATGTACAGTAGAAAACTGTGCAGTGCTCCATTGTTCCTCACTTCAATTTCTCATTATAGTTAGTAATATCTAGTAGGCTGTAAATGTTAATGATTTAATTCAAAATTTATTTTATTCCTGCTCAGGACACATTCTGTGAGTATAGTTGCAATTTTTGTAGATGTGGTGCCACCACTTTGACTTGTGCTTTTCATTTAGTTTATGGGAAGCCATGAGGTAGTTATGTTTTGCTGCTGGTGTTATCACAGATGGTGCTATTATGCTGCTAAACTACTAATCATTTATGTTCAAAAGCCTGTGTGTATCTATGCTAAACAATGTCTTTGTGTACCAAGACACACACAAAAAAAATGAATTAAATGGCTGACACTTGAGCTAGTTTCCCAGTTATAATATATATTACTCAATCATATAGGTAAAAATAATTCTGTTGAAATCAGTGTATATTTGATTTTATAAAAAGACAGGGTATAATATTCTGTACTGGACTCGACATAAAAGAATAAGTGAGTGGAAACCACCAATAAAGATGGGATTACAAGAAACTTCTCCTCTATTGTTTGGCTGGAGGTGCTCCCAGGAACTGAATACACTGTACTCATCAAAGGTAATATTCGGCAAAGGCCAATTATGGAAAGCAGATTCCTTTGTGGGGCACTCTTTTCTTAGAAGAAATTATATAATAATGACCTTAAAACATAACTTCTATTAAAGTTTTCCTTTAAAAAACTGGGGTTCTGAAGAACAACATTAATAATAAAGTTCACTTTTTAATACCTATACCTATACTCATAAGTATTCAAAAGGCTAATGCAGTAACATAAACAGAAACACTGCACGTCTGAGTGAATAAATTGTCTTGTGGTGATAGTATATTTCCCTTGAATTGGCAATAGAAAATTCTGGTTGGATAATAATTAAGTAGGAAATCTTATGGTGTAGATAATAGTGTTCATTCTAGAGCCTTACACCTATCACAGCCCGTGCAGTTCCTATTTCCTGCCTGGGGTGTCACTCTCTGCTCTGGTGCTTCTAGCACACTCTAGTCTGTATCTCAGTGCAGGGATACAGATTGGGGCAGTACGGATGGTGTTATGGTTAGCATTACTGCCTTAAAAAACTGAGGTCATGGGTTTGATTCCCACCGTGGCCCTAACTTTGTAGAGTTTGTATAATCTCTCTGTACTTGCGTGGGTTTTCTCTGAGTACTCTGGTTTCCACCCACAATCCAAAAATATACTGATAGGTTTATTGGATCCCAACAAAAATTAACTCTAGCATGAATGTGTGTGCATGTACATGTGGTAGTAAATATAGATTGTAAGCTCCACTAGATCAGGGACTGATGTGAATGGCCAAATATTCTCCGTAAAGTGCTGCGGAATATGTGTGAGCTATATAAATAACTGGTAATAAATAAATGAGAATGTGCTAGAAGCACCAGAGAAGAGAACAACACCCCATGCAGGAAAGAGGGACTGCACAGGTTGTGACAGGTGCAGGGTGCTAGAATAAACACTAGAGAAATTATCTCTAAAGAATCAGCTCATATATGTGTGAAATAAGTCACATACTTCTTATGGTGTCAACACAAAGTGCTACAAAAAATCTAAGTAATATTATGAGGACTAATGCATCCCATAAGACACAGGGCAAACGGATGTAAGATTTAGATTTTGCGATTCATGCTGATTTAGGCCCAGAGTCCCCTAAAGGTTCAGTTTAAATCTGGAAAATATACAGATTTGCAAAAAAGGGGCTGAGAGCGTGTCTCAGTATATGTATCATTGCGTAAATTAATGTTAAGCAAGCAGATCACAAGTCACTAACGGGTCATGTTTGTCTTTAAATGGTCACCTGAGTCACTAATGATCAGTTATTCAAACATATCTAGTTCAAACATCTATGAATGTTAAAAAGGACCTCTATGTATTGAGGTTCAAATGTGTCCAGTTGTAATCACATACAACACACAACTAGCAGATTGCAGTGGTTAGAATTCCAGTAATAGATTCAAACAATTTTTGTTGACACAAAAGCCAGGCTGAGCGCATCTGTAATAAGTGTAATAATGATCAGTCCAATTTTTACCAGTACAGGTAAAGGCCTTGTGAGTGGGTCATGTAGATAGTACATGGCTCAGGGTCCAGTTTCTTTCTGCTGTCCACTATCATCTAGGAGCGGACAGTAGGTGAGAGCAGGGCCAGCATCACTACTGATAGAAAAAGAGATCTGTGCATGAGTGTCCTGTCCTTGCAAGCGGTGTTAGACAATCCCTGTTGCATATACTGTAGCATTGCAAGTACCTGAAATTGCAACCAGGAGGAATGCCTATGCACATGAAATAAGATACCTGTTAATACCAGAAGGAGTGTGTGGGTACTCTAAACCACCTCCTGCCTGGCGCAGCTTCTCCCTGCAGTTGGGAGCTGGTTTGACCATGTGGACTTGATCACCTGTAAACCTGACGTGGTATCCCATTGGGATTGCTAAATGGTGACTTTCTGCCAGTAATCTGGCTGAGTTTCTGATTGATGCTTGTTACCACCAATGAGAGCATACTAATTTATTAGCCACTCAGAGACAACATTTGAAGGATTGACAGGATCTTAGGCCTATCAGATAAATATCTGAGGATAAAAGGCTTGTGGACAGGGCTGTGTGATACCAAAGTGACAAAATCTTAATTAGTGATTAATAATGGTTTACCATTAGACATACTTCAAAAGTACTCTCTCGCTGTTATCTTATTCCATTGAGTAATATAGAACAATAACATACAGGTAATCTGCTTGTAATAAATTGTTACATACTGTCTGTCTAACCATTAGTGACAGAAAACAGAGTTTTATAATTCCGTCAGTGCGACATAAACAATATATTAAAAATTAAAATTAAAAATAATATTGTTTCTAAAAAAATATGTTTATATAAAAAGATATTTTTAATAAAAATATGAAAATATTGTATAAGAAAAAAAAAGGAATGCCATAACTTGTGGTGTGAGGTACTCTTTAGAGCGCGTAAATGTATATAAGAATCACGATGCAAGACATTCAAGATGGGAAAAGCGTGAAAACAAAACAAGCAATGACCAAAGGAAAATGTGCATGATATAAAATAGTGTACAACTATAATTCCTCATGAATGCTGTGATCAAATAATAAAATAATAATGAAATCGTACTGTATATCCTGTGTGTGATATACGACATTAAACATAAAGATAATTAAAGAAGTGAATGATTTTGGCACCCTCAAGGGGGATATCCAATAAGCCACATTTAACTATTGTGGCTGATTGTCCCACTGTTGCTATCCAATTAGCCTCAATAAGCCATTGCGAGCCGCAGCTTATCAGGGTAAAATTGTGGAAATAGTTTAGGTGCCCGATGTATCTTCAACTGTAATTGGATTAACCCCTAAGAGGTTATAGAAAAAAAAGATATGGGTGGTCATTCCAAGTTGATCGCTCGCTAGCTAGTTTTAGCAGCCATGTAAATGCTATGCCGCTGCCCACTGGTATTTTAGCTTAGCAGAAGTGCAAACGGTTGTATCGCAGAGCGCCTGCAAAAAACCTGCCCAGCGTTCGCCCAGCCACGCCTGTGTTTTTCCTGGCATGCCTGCGTTTTTCCACACACTCCCTGAAAACGGTCCGTTGCCACCCAGAAACTCCCACTTCATGTCAATCACTCTGCGGCAAGCAGTGTGACTGAAATACATTGCTAGACCCTGTGCAAAATGACATCGTTCATTGTGCCCGTACATAACGCATGTGCATTGCACCGCATTTGCATGCGCAGAACTGCCATTTTTTAGCCTGATCGCTTCGCTGTGAACAAACTTAGCTAGCGATCAACTCGGAATGACCACCATAGTTCAGAAGAAAAGTGATAAAAAAATACTAATAATGGGAGTTAAAAAATTGATGTGTTTAAAAATAAAGGGGGAAGGGGGGACAGACATATGAAGGGCTAAATGTGAGCGATGTTACCATGTTAAAATAAAAGTATGTGAAAATTAGGAGTGTTACACAGAAATTGTGGTGTGAAAGAAGTGAGAGCCACGAGGCAGTGAATGTGAATGTGACATATTATTCAAAAATATATGATGTGACAAGATAATAAAATATATATATAAAAAAGTGTATTAATAGTGTAAGGTGGTGTAAGTGAAGTATGTAGTCACTAGGATTGAGTCCGGGCATGTATAGAACTGGGATGATATGATATCACCAAAAAGGACTAAATTAAGATCAAATCTATATAAATTGGTGAATATTAAAATTTAGACTCATAGTAATGAATTATAAGAAGTTACACTATATACAATACCAAATCTCAGGGATACAGTTATAGGCCCTAGGGTCTGGAGGTGACAGCTTATTATATAAGTCCCATGTAAAAATAAGAGGTTATGTGTGGGATCCCCATGGACTGTTATAATTAAAAATGGAAGTACTAAACTCCATAGCTCTATTGGCTAAATATATTCAGCAAGAAATATTAACTGTAGTCAAACTATATATGCCAGGAAAGGTAGTGATGCTTCAATCAAAAAAAACCCATCCACCAGAGAGTTTTGTGGTGAACTGTGTGAGGCCTACCTGAAGTAGTGCAGATTCACCTTTTATTTTTATTTTCCTAATTCAAGGAAATTATATTATCAAGTATGTCACCCCAAGATTTTCTCTCTGTAATTTACTTACTTATATACATATATCTTTAAAAGGGGAACTTTCAAAAAAAGTTATGTTTTAAGATAATTTCATTTCCCACAAAGAAATCTTTTTTCTACAATTGAGCTGTGTCGATTATTACCTTTTGATAAGTACACTATATTTGATAATCTTTAATATTTCCTATATTTTGATGTAGATAAAATTGGCACAAATTATTTTTTATGCCGCAATCAATTTGGCACAAAAACATTGCAAACCAAAAAAGCAAAATGCATAGGCATGTTCTCCACTGGATTCCTTCTAATTCACTGTCTAAGGGTGTTATCCAATTAGTTTACCTTGGCTAATTTTCTTGCCCAGGGCTTTTCTAATAGCCCATGCTGCTGGCGTATATCGGGGATTTTGTTCCCCTGGCCTTAGGCAGCAAAACCAAATCCACAATGAGTGGTCTTCAGAGCCACAATCATTGCCACAGAAACACATAGGGCAACAGCTTTTCACGGAACCTATGTGTTTTTCTTGCAATATAAAGTAATTTACTTTGTGGAAGAAATGGGCTACAATATAGAAATTGTGACAAAAGACCATTTATTCCCATGCAGTGAATTACCGCAGGTAATACCATAGGATACCCCCCTAAACTCCTAAATATGGGACATACCTTAAGGCAACGGAACAACTATGCCTCAGTGGTGTACAATTTGAGGTGGTTGTAGAAAACAAATCTAAGAGTCCTGTTGTTACAGTGCAACCACACAGAGATCCGGGCTGACTGCACATAATGCAGCCTTCCCACTTTATGTTTGGCCACCCCCACCCTAGTGCAGTTGGTTCACAGATAGAACCGGGCATGTTGTGAAGCCAGGCCCCCCTAACTCGTGGCATGCCCCCATGAACCATGGCTGAACGCGCACTGAAATCCCAGTGCTGCAAAGTTGTCCCTGGGTATATCACATAAAAGCATTGGGGATATTTCCTCTGTACATATTTGCCATTAAAAGTTAACAGGACAGTGAGTTGTATTGATGTTACAAAATGTACCATCCATTGTACCAAATTGTATGTACAGTAGTTTTGCGTTGATCCAAATTTTTGTGTACAAAATGACAGTCTACAGTAATAATCTAATTTTGGAAATGTATTAAGATAAATAATGGGGTGACTTGCTAGTCATAACTTTGAGAAAGACCTTAGTATGGCACTTACATAGAGCTGTGTATGAAACAAAAAAAAGCAAAAACAGAGGAACTAATGAATTCAAATTTCATAAAAGCATTTACCAATATTTGATCTTCCAGTTGCTCTGTCAATCAAGCAGTTATTTGATGGGATCCCTTATCTTTCCAGCCCAAGAAGGGATAGCTTGCCATGCCATCTTTGAAGTCTGTGTCCTGGATAAGTTGTAGGTTGACTGATTTGTGAATGCTGAGTTGCAGGATTATTACCAGCAGTTTTACTCCATAATCATCTCTGTGGTATCTTCTTGGAACAATCTTTGACTAAAGCTCTATATAACTAACTACAATCTTAAGTTACTGACACTAGCAAATATCACTATAAACTTCTTTCTTCTTTGCCATACGGTTTATAAAGTGTGCCAGGATCACTGCCATTAAACAGCCAAAACAGATTTGGATCAATGAATTCAATATAATAATCTGATGGCTGTTCTTCTTATACAATAGATTATCCACTGTTATTTACTTAATTATGATGTCATGATCATACTGTATGGGCTCAGTTAATTAAATCCATCATACTATATGTGCTCATTGCCTCACGGTTAACTCTCTTTCTAAGCTATTATAGCAACATGTTATTACTATTCTTTTGAGTAAATATGTAATGTGCTATTTAGTTGCATACATATTATTTAATGTAATATATTAAAGATATATGTGAAGCCAAATGTTTTATTTTTAGTTTTTAGATTTTACAATTACTTACATAATGTATTGGGCAATTTCAGCTATAAAGCCATTGAGGTAATTACTTCTCATTATATGTTAAAGAATGCCTTGGAAAAATAATACAGTTGTAATGGAATTTATTCTTCTTGGACTTTCCAGTGAGCCCAGGACACAAATTATTATTTTTGTTATCTTCTTGCTTGTTTTTATTATTATATTAATTGGGAACATCTCCATCATTATTCTGATTGTGTCTGATGTCAGCCTTCACACACCTATGTATTTCTTCCTTGGCAACCTCTCGCTTCTGGATCTCTTCTATTCATCTACCACTGTGCCGAGGATGTTGAAAGATTTAATGTCGCTAAAGAAAACTATCTCTTATGCTGAGTGTGCAATACAAATGTATATTGCTCAAGCCTTAGGGGAAAATGAGTGTATTCTGCTTGTTATTATGGCTTATGACCGTTATGTAGCTATATGTTATCCACTACAATATACTACAATCATGAGTAAGACAGTTTGTGTCAGACTAGCCATCGGTACATGGATATGTGGGTTTCTTCACTCTATTCCACATGTGTCACTTACACTCAGTGTAGATCTTTGTGGCAACAATAAAATAAATCATTTTTTGTGTGAAATGCCAGAAATATTATCACTGGGCTGTGAAAATATTCTGTTTATGGAATTAATTATTTATGTTCTTGGTGTGATTGTTCTCATGGCGCCAGTCACATTTATTGTAACATCTTATGTTCACATCATTGTAAGTATCTTAAAAATAGCATCTTTGGCTGGGCAGCGGAAAGCTTTCTCCACCTGTGGCTCTCACATGATGGTTGTGACAATATTTTATGGTTCAGCAATAGCTGCCTACATGAAACCTAGGTCGAGCTCTCTACCAAAAACAGACAAATTAATTGCTATTTGTTATTTTATTATTACTCCCATGCTGAACCCAATGATTTATACACTTAGGAATAATGATATAAAAAAAGCTTTTCTTAAATTTAGCATTGGAAACCTTTTCTATTGACAAAATATTTTTAACAGACAGAGCTGTCTTTGCATTGGGTTTAATGGGTATTTGCCAAAGTGCTCCAGGATAATGAGGGTCCCCACTTTCCAGTGGTACAAGCATTTTTAAAATCAGCTCTTAGGAACTGGAGATATCTGGCTTCAAAATAGTAGTCCCAATCCAAGTCTGTAAATTGCTCTTCCTGGCCAAACTGCTCTGGTTCTCTATTAAGTAAACTTTTTCTAAGGGTATCTTCTGAAATCTGTGACTCTCCCCTTTTGAAGGACATTGTCAACTTGTCTCTGTTATGCCCAGAATCAAAAATATCAGTTTTCCAGCATTCGGTCCTGCTCTAGCTCCACACACCTGGGATGTAGTTTTATATTTTCATTGGTGGATTGCTCCAGCTTCTGAACCCAGAAAACACTAATACCCTTATCTGGGACTCTAGCTTTTTATCCCATCGAAAGCTAATAAATCCACAAACAGGAAGCGGAGATATCCGTGGTCTAGCAAGCTGCCCTCCCATCAGAAAATTGTGATTATTGAGCCTACTCCCCTATCCACCACTTCTCCACATATTAAACACCCCCAACCACCCTAAAAGTCATGTACCAGGACTTCTTCATTCAGCACAATGACCCCCTACTACAGTTTAGTGTGCTCCCTCCCAACCCATCAACCCCCTCATCCATGCTGTAAAGGAGTAATCTACAGAAATGATTGCTCTTTGAACTGCATGCTGAGCAGAAGATAGAACACCCCTTACTGCCTGTGGAGCATCACAGCTGCCACCAATAGCTCCCCCACCGCAGAAGCTTTGGTTGGGGCTTCAGTTCAATGCTTTTCCCAGGGTCCTACACTACTGTTAAGAGGGCCCTGTTAACAGGAAATGTTGAGTGAGAATACTGGAATTAGTTTTCTAAACCATTTGGTCATCCCCTGTATAATTCAACATCTGTTGTATATACAGGAGCATAAAAGCATCACGGAGCACAAGGCTACCTATTGACAAAGTGTCCCTGCTTTTATAATGACTTAAAACAAGAATTATTGGATGAGAGTAGGTACTGTACATGCATATTTTCCTGTGTTTCCCAGAAATTTTCCTCTACACCATTAGCCTTGACCAGGAAGAACAGATGTTTTCATTTAAATTGAGAATCTAGAATACTTTCAACTATATATTTCATCATATACTTAAATTTAACTGTAGGATTAGCCATTTGTGTGGAAAAGATGCCATCTTAATTTTTAAAATATTGACCACAGGATGGACTTTCCATGTGTGTGGCAACTCAAATTTAACAGTTACTCTAGATTGGGCATCTATTGCTGGAGAGGGACCACCATATCTGTTTGTGAGCTTGAGAGAACGCTGTTTCAGTTTTAAGTTCTAGGTAGCCAACCAAACAGTACTGTCTGAAGAAATTAAGATGTCATTTAAGTAGATGAGTCAGGACTGATCTAAAAATCTCCATCAATACATCAATGACAATGCTTTGAAAGAGTACTGGGTCATTGACTATTCCAAACAGCATTATTTATGTATTAAAAATTTCCATAGGTGTAAAAAGCAATTTTCAGTATTCCCAACCATGATGTTTTACAAGATTATTAACCCCTTTCAAATCTAAGTGAAAATCTATGCTCCACATGGTCATTCAAAAAGATCAGAGATGAGTGGCAAGCATTAGTGATTCTTATAGTTGCCACATTCAGGGCTTCATAATCTACACAAGACCTTGTGCCTCCATAATTACCAACTAAACATATAAAGTAGGAGCACCAGCAGGAGAGTTAGAAGCATGAATGAAACCATGGGCAAGACTGTCATCCATATAATCTTTTGACATCTTTATCTCAGGATCTGCTAAAGATTATATTTGATAAACAGTGTGGGACTAGGGCATGAAGGGCCCAAAGGGAGAATGTAGTGGTAGGGGCCCATATTTAGGGGTGTGACCACTCTTAAGAGGGGGTGTGGCCAGCTGCCACAAAGGCTTGGCCAACCATTAAAGAGTGCATGGGTTGGACCCCTTGACAAATTTATATAGTAAATACTGCTTGTGCATGCGTGATAATGTACCAGATTAACAATATGCATTATAGAAATGACTATAGAAAATACATCATATTCTTGTGCAGTATAAGGTAACATATGCATAATGTATAATTTAAGTGTACAGTCTGGGTCCTGATCTGTAGAGGAGGAGATGGGCTCCCCATGCATTGTGGCCCGCTGGGGATATACTCTGTACCCATGGGAGCCAGTTCTGCCCTGTTGATAAAGCATGATCCGTGCCCCAGGACAATCATACATTCGGTGCGGTGGCAAAGTTTCTGTTTTTGTCTTATTAAACACATCAGTATATAGTCTGTGTAACTTGATGGAAGCTTTATGTATAATATTAAACTTACAGAATGGTAATAGAACTCACATTGGGATGAACATTGGTTGCCGTAGGAAAATAAATTCTCAGGTATTCCAATAAATTACAGTGATATGTTTTTTGGAGCCAAGCAATCCAAAAACTGCAGGAAACATTTTTTGTATGTACAGCACAGAATCTAACACAAATTCTTCATGGTGATCCTTACTTGGCTGTACTGCATATATGTAAATGTTTGGGATTTTTTTTATTAACAGTGATGTGATGAGAGAATGCTAGCCTTCATAGTCATCCCAAAATCCACGAGAGCTGCAATACTGTCGAGAATTCAATTAAACCACAGTTTGGATTTTGTGAAACCTGAGCCCCCCTCAAAATTCCAGTAACTGAGTATATCCAAATCCCCGCTCCTGATTTCTAGCCAGGCTCAGATTCCAAATCAATGCAAAATGGTATCATCCCGGTATCAGATTATCATGGGTTTTGGTTTCTATATAGCGACCCTGCAGTGATGACTCTGCATCATTTGACTACAGTCATACTGCTGTATGCTGTGCTGTGCACTGTTGTGTCTATCCACAAGTGCCTGCTGTGTCCATCCACAAGGGCCTGCTGTGTCCATCCACAAGCTGTGCTGTGTCCATCAAGAGGCTGTGCTGTGTCCAATTCCTTTAGTTTAATCCTGTCACACAGTGGTGCAGCATGGACTCTATAGCTATTCACAAATATGCACTGCAGTGTCACTCTGCAGTGTCAGATGCAAAAAAAGTAAGAAAAAAGTTCAGAAAAAGATTTTTTAAATGAAAAAAGTTGCATTTTTTTTAGTTTATAAAATCTGTGTGTGCTGTGCAACTTTGTTCACGCATATGTAAAAACCTTCTGAATCCCTGCAGTGTGAGCTGAGCTGCAAATGTAAAAAATAAAAAATATATATATATATATTGTTCTATTGTTTGTACTGTTCTGTGCAATGCACCCCAGTGTGACTTTGTTCACATATTTAGAAAAGCCATTATAATCCCCATAGTGTGAGCTGGGCTGCAAATTTAAAAATTAAAGAATATATATTGTTCTATTGTTTGTACTGTTCTGCACACTGTACCCCAGTATGAGTTTGTTTACATATATAAAACCTCTTTGAATCCCACCAGTGTGAGCTGAGCTACAAAAGTAAAAAATACAAAAATGAAACAGTTTGTACTGTTCTGTGTGCTTTACTCCAGGGCGACTTTTTCACGTACTTAGGAAAGCACTTTGAATCCCCTCAGTGTGAGCTGAGCTGCAAATTAAAAAATGGAAAATTATCAGTTTAGATGAAAGCTGGAGCGGCAAGCAATATTTTACAGTGGAGAAGAAAAAACACCTTATTAAAAGTGAAAGACCATTATCAATGGAGGCCAATCATGCAGACACTGAACAACATGGCCTGACTCACGGGAGTCCTCTGTAATATCATGACCAAGGAGTCCTCTGGAACAACTGCCAAAAATCCAGTTAGCAGTGGATCATGGCAGGCTCCCCAGATGGGACTATGTGGATGGTCACTGAGGAACCACATAGTAAGCCTCTGAAGGACGGATGAGGAAACCGTCTCTATCATGCTCATATGTGCTGGGGACATCAGTCCCATTGGTATGGGGTTTTCATATGGTGTTATAGTCAGCAGAAAAGGTGTTAATCACTGGCATAAAGCAGGAGCTTCAACACCATGCATTTGCTCCCTCACTAGTTGTATCTGTTTTAAAAAATAAATGTTTTGGGCTTTTTCTATGTAATGCTTAAATTCATATTATGTAATACTGTCCATTTTTATCCCAGTATTACTTATATATGGAAAAACAAGTGTTACTTGTGAATTACTGTAAACTTGACAAAGCACAACAGCTCAAAGTATTTTTTCTGGGAAAGTTGGTAATTCCCTGGTTGCACAGAACACACAGGTGATGCTATAATAAGTTGCAGTACGATGATTTAACAGCACATTCGATACATATTCTGTATGTCCACCAAGGTATCACACTCAGGAATATCTAGTAGATTTATTAAGGACTCCTCTCAGTGATCAGAGATCCTTTTTGGAGATTGCCTCGTTCAGTGTAAGGTATGTGTTTTGGACATTTCACAGTCCATTATGTTTGACTTTCATGAACTATCCATATATATGCTTTTACTTTATTTTCATTACAATATATTCTATTTATTTAGTTTAAAATAATTAATAATTTAGCATACTAATTAGATATTTCTTATCACTATAATTCAGTAATATTAGGCATTGAAATACGTTATTTCTGGAACAAATTTTGCTCGCTTTCCAAAAACCTATTAAATCTGCATTACTGAGCATGAATAAAAAATTAAGATTACTTAAACCTATTTTGCCTGAAAATTTTTTAAACTGAACACAAGAAAGTATTACTATACTCTTACATAAATAAAATGGTGTACAAGCAATTTCAGACATACTTGCATTTTATGGAGTATGGTTCTGCTAATTTTGTAACCTTGATAAAAAAATTTTAGCCATGTGTTGCTTAAAATTCTGGTAACAAAAATGGCAGCTTTTCACAAAACCAGCAGCTTTTTACAGAATTACAACTCATTAGTCACAGAGATTTACAAGTCAGAATGGAGACAAAAAAAAGCTAAGGATACACAGTTTAAAGAAAATTTAGAAAAGTCTTACATTTGTGCCTGGCAATGAATAATGCAATATGTGTATTTTTTTTTTTTTTTGCATATTGTATGTACAGTAGAAAACTGTGCAGTGCTCCATTGTTCCTCACTAAAATTTCTCATTATAGTTAGTAATATCTAGGCTGTAAATGTTAATGATTTAATTCAAACTGTATTTTATGCCTGGTCAGGACACATTCTGTGAATATACTTGCAATTTTTGTAGACGTGGTGCTACCACTTTGACTTGGGTTTTTAATTTAGTTTATGGGTAGCCATGAGGTAGTTATTTTCTGCTGCTGGTGTTATCACAGATGGTGCTATTATGTGTTAAACTGCTAATCATTTATGTTCAAAAGCCGGAGTGTATCTATGCAAAACAATGTCTTTGTGTACCAAAACACACACACACAAAAATGAATTAAATGCCTGACACTTGAGCTAGTTTCTCAGTTATAATATATATTACTTAATCATATAGATAAAAATAATTCTGTTGAAATCAGTGTATATTTAATTTTATAAAAAAGACAGGGTATAATATTCTGTACTGTACTTGACATAAAAGAATAAGTAAGTGGAAACCAGCAATAAAGATGGAATTACAAGAAACTTCTCCTCTATTGTTTGGCTGGAGGTGCTCCCGGGAAACGAATACACTGTACTCATAAAAATGTAATACTCTGCAAAGGCCAATTATAGAAAGCAGATTGCTTTCTGGGGCACTCTTTTCTTAGAAGAAATTATATAATAATGACCTTAAAACATAACTTCTATTAAAGTTTTCCTTTAAAAAACTGGGGAGCTGAAGAAGAACAACATTAATAATAAAGTTCACTTTTTAATACCTATACCCATAAGTATTGAAAAGGCTAATGCAGTCACATGAACAGATACACTGTACGTCTAAATGAATAAATTGTCTTGTGGTGACAAATTTGATAATACAGTATATTTCCCTTGAATTGGCAAAAGAAAAGTCTGGTTGGATAAAAATTAAGTAGGAAATCTTATGGTGTAGATAATAGTGTTAATTCTAGCGCCCTACACCTGTCACATCCCATGCAGTTCCTCTTTCCTGCCTGGGGTGTCACTCTCTGCTCTGGTGCTTCTAGCACACTCTGGTCTGTATCTCAGTGCAGGGATACAGATTGGGCAGTACGGATGGTGTTATGGTTAGCATTACGTCTTAAAGCACTGAGGTCATGGGTTCGATTCCCACCGTGGCCTTAACTTTGTGGAGTTTGTCTAATCTCTCTGTACTTGCGTGGGTTTTCTCTGAGTACTTCGGTTTCCTCCCACAATCCAAAAATATACTGGTAGGTTAATTGGATCCCAACAAAAATTAACTCTAGCATGAATGTGTGTGCATGTACATGTCATGTGGTAGTAAATATAGATTGTAAGCTCCACTAGATCAGGGACTGATGTGAATGGCCAAATATTCTCCGTAAAGTGCTGGTAATAAATAAATGAGAATGTGCTAGAAGCACCAGAGAAGAGAGCAACACCCCATGCAGGAAAGAGGGACTGCACAGGTTGTGACATGTGGAGGGTGCTAGAATAAACACTAGCTAAACTCTCTCTAAAAAATCAGCTCAGATATGAGTGAAATAAGTCACATACTTCTCATGGTGTCAACACAAAGTGCTACAAAAAATCTAAGTAATATTATGTAGACTAATGCATCTCATGAGATACAGGGCAAGCGGACGCATGTAGAGACATCTTAACGATCGTTTGCATGGGTTATATGTAGGTTTCTCGGTGCTTCTCAAATTAATTTTTTTTTATATATCACAGTGTAATAGAAACTTTCATAAGCAGACACATGTTTAATTCAGGGATGCATAATGCTGCACAGTAAATAATTAGTAATGAGCAGTAATATAACACAAAAACATAAAGCTTTTGGGTCTAACATGGCACACATTTATATGCTACTGTAAGCAGATGCAACAAGCATGTGGGTCCAACCTGTTATTGCCAAATATCCTGTAAGCAGACAGTGGGCCTAATTCAGTGTTGATAACAAAAGCAAAATCTTTCTCTAATGGGCAAAATCATGCTGCACTGCAGGTGGGGCAGATGTAACATGTGCAGAGAGAATTAGATCTGGGCAGGGTGTGTCAAAACTGAATTCTAAATTGCAGTGTAAAAAAAAAACAGCCAGTATTTACCCTGCACAGAAACAATATAGCCCACCCAAATCTAACTCTCTCTGCACATGTTACATCTGCCCCCCCCCCCCCCCTGCAGTGCACATGGTTTTGCCCATTAGAAAAATATTCAGCTTTTGCGATTCATGCTGATTTAGGCCCAGAGTCCCCTAAAGGTTCAGTTTAAATCTGGAAAATATACAGATTTGCAAAAAAGGGACAGAGAGTGTGTCTCAGTATGTGTATCACTGTGTAAATTAATGTTAAGCATACAGTTCACAAGTCACTAACGGGTCATGTTTGTCTTTAAATGGTCACCTGAGTCACTAATGATCAGTTATTCAAACATATCTAGTTCAAACATCTATGTATGTTAAAAAGGACCCCTGTGTATTGAGGTTCAAATGTGTCCAGTTGTAATCACATACAACACACAACTAGCAGATTGCAGTAGTTAGAATTCCAGTAATAGATTCAAAAAAATGTTGTTGACACAAAAGCCAGGCTGAGCGCATCTCTAATGAGTGTAATAATGATCAGTCCAATTCTTACCAGTACAGGTAAAGGCCTTGTGAGTGGGTCATGTAGATAGTATAGTACAGCGCTCAGGGTCCAGGTTATTTCTGCTGTCCGCTGTCATCTAGGAGCGGACGGTAGGTGAGAGCAGGGCAGCATCAGTACTGATAGTAAAAAAAGATCTGTGCATGAGTGTACTGTCCTTGCAAGTGGTGTTAGACAATCCCTGTTGCATATACTGTAGCATTGCAAGTACCTGAAATTGCAACCAGGAGGAATACCTATGCACATGAAATAAGATACCTGTTAATACCAGAAGGAGTGTGTGGGTACTCTAAACCACCTCCTGCCTGGCGCAGCTTCTCCCTGCAGTTGGGAGCTGGTTTGACCATGTGGACTTGATCACCTGTAAACCTGACGTGGTATCCCATTGGGATTGCTAAATGGTGACTTTCTGCCAGTAATCTGGCTGAGTTTCTGATTGATGCTTGTTACCACCAATGAGAGCATACTAATTTATTAGCCACTCAGAGACAACATTTGAAGGATTGACAGGATCTTAGGCCTATCAGATAAATGTCTGAGGCTAAAAGACTTGTGGACAGGGCTGTGTGATACCAAAGTGACAAAATCTTAATTAGTGATTAAAAATGGTTTACCATTAGACATACTTCAAAAGTACTCTCTCGCTGTTATCTTATTCTATTGAGTAATATAGAACAATAACATACAGGTGATCTGCTTGTAATAAATTGTTACATACTGTCTGTCTAACCATTACTGACAGAAAACAGAGTTTTATAATTCCGTCAGTGCGACATAAACAATATATTAAAAATTAAAATTAAAAATAATATTGTTTCTAAAAAATTATGTTTATATAAAAAGATATTTTTAATAAAAATATGAAAATATTTTTTAAGGAATACCATAACTTGTGGTGTGAGGGAATATCTAGAGTGGGTAAATTTATATAAGAATCACGATGCAAGACATTCAAGATGGGAAAAGCGTGAAAACAAAACAAGCAATGACCAAAGGAAAATGTGCATGATATAAAATAGTGTACAACTATAATTCCTCATGAATGCTGTGATCAAATAATAAAATAATAATTAAATCGTACTGTATATCCTGTGTGTGATATACGACATTAAACATAAAGATAATTAAAGAAGTGAATGATTTTGGTACCCTCAAGGGGGATATCCAATAAGCCACATTTAGCTACTGTGGCTGATTGTCCCACTGTTGCTATCCAATTAGCCCCAATAAGCCACTGCGAGCCGCAGCTTATCAGGGTAAAATTGTGGAAATAGTTTTAGGTGCCCGATGTATCTTCAACTGTAATTGGATTACCCCCCTAAGAGGTTATAGAAAAAAAAGATATGGATGGTCATTCCGAGTTGATCGTTCGCTAGCTAATTTTTGCAGCCATATAAATGCTATGCCGCTGCCCACTGGTATTTTAGCTTAGCAGAAGTGCAAACGGTTGTATCGCAGAGCGCCTGCAAAAAAAAATTGTGTAGTTTCAGAGTAGCTCAAAACCTACTCAGTTCAAAACCTACTATTCAGTTCCGGATTTGACGTTACAAACCTGCCCAGCGTTCGCCCAGCCACGCCTGTGTTTTTCCCGGCATACCTGCGTTTTTCCACACACTCCCTGAAAACGGTCCGTTGCCACCCAGAAACTCCCACTTCATGTCAATCACTCTGCGGCAAGCAGTGTGACTGAAATACATCGCTAGACCCTGTGCAAAACGACATCGTTCATTGTGCCCGTACATCACGCGTGCGCATTGCACCGCATATGCATGTGCAGAATTGCCATTTTTTAGCCTGATCGCTTCGCTGTGAACAAACTTAGCTAGCGATCAACTCGGAATGACCACCATAGTTCAGAGGAAAAGTGATAAAAAAATAATAATGATGGGAGTTAAAAAATTGATGTGTTTGAAATAAAGGGGGTGGGACAGACATATGAAGGGCTAAAGGTGAGCCATGTTACCATGTTGACATAAAAGTATGTGAAAAGTAGGAGTGTTACACAGAAATTGTGGTGTGAAAGAAGTGAGAGCCACGAGGCAGTGAGTGTGAATGTGACATATTATTCAAAAATATATGATGTGACAAGATAATAAAATATAAATAAAAAAGTGTATTAATGGTGTAAGGTGGTGTAAATCAAGTATGTAGTCACCAGGATTGAGTCCGGGCATGTATAGAACTGGGATGATATGATATCAGCAAAAAGGACTGAATTAAGATCAAATCTATTTAAATTGGTGAATATTAAAATTTAGACTCATAGTAATGAATTGTAAAAAGTTACACTATATGCAATACCAAATCTCAGGGATACCATAGGATCATCTCAAAAAACAGTTATAGGCCCTAGGGTCTGGAGGTGACAGCTTATTATATAAGTCCCATGTAAAAATAAGGGGTTATGTGTGGGATCCCCATGGACTGTTATAATTAAAAATGGAAGTACTAAACTCCATAGCTCTATTGGCTAAATATATTCAGCAAGAAATATTAACTGTAGTCAAACTATATATGCCAGGAAAGGTAGGGATGCTTCAACCAAAAATCCCCCATCCACCAGAGAGTTTTGTGGTGAACTGTGGGAGGCCTACCTGAAGTAGTCCAGATTCACCTTTTATTTTTATTTTCCTAATTCAAGGACATTATATTATCAAGAATGTCTCCCCAAGATTTTCTCTCTGTCATTTATTTACTTAGACATATATCTTTATAAGGAGAACTTTAAAAAAAAGTTATGTTTTAAGATAATTTAATTTCCCACAAAGGAATCTTCTTTCTATAATTGGGCTGTGTCGATTATTACCTTTTGATAAGTACACTATATTTTATAATCTTTAATATTTCCTATATTTTGATGTAGATAAAATTGGCACAAATTATTTTTTATGCCGCAACCAATTTGGCACAAAAACATTGCAAACAAAAAAAGCAAAATACATCGGCATGTTCTCCACTGCATATCTTCTAATTCACTGTCTAAGGCATACTTGCCTACCTGACACTCTCCATGAGGGAGAAAATGCTCTGTTCCTGGATTTTCCTGGTAATGTATGATTGCCATCACCTGTGGTGAGCTAGTTAATTGATAAGAAAGGTATTTCACCACAGGTGATGGCAATCATACATTACCAGGAAAGTCCAGGAACAAAGCATTTTCTCCTTCATGGAGAGGGTCAGGTAGGCAAGTATGGTCTTAGGGTGTTATCCAATTAGTTTACCTTGGCTAATTTTCTTGCCCAGGGCTTTTCTATTAGCCCATACTGCTGACATATATCAGGGATTTTGTTCCCCTGGCCTTAGGTAGCAAAACTAAATCCACAATGAGTGGTCCTCAGAGCCACACTCATTGCCACAGAAACACATAGGGCCACAGCTTTTTACGGAAACTATGGCCCTCATTCCGAGTTGTTCGCTCGCAAGCTGCTTTTAGCAGCTTTGCTAACGCTAAGCCGCCGCCTACTGGAAGTGAAACTTAGCATAGTAAAATTGCGAATGAAAGGTTAGCAAAATTGCGAATAGAAACTTCTTAGCAGTTTCTGAGTAGCTCCACACTTACTCTGCATCTGCGATCAGTTCAGTGCTTGTCGTTCCTGGTTTGACGTCACAAACACACCCAGGGTTCGCCCAGACACTCCCCAGTTTCTCCAGCCACTCCCGCGTTTTTCCCAGGAACGGCAGCATTTTTCGCACACACCCATAAAATGGCCAGTTTCCGCCCAGAAAAACCCACTTCCTGTCAATCACAGTACGATCACCAGAACGAAGAAAAAACATTGTAATGCCGTGAGTAAAATACCTACCTGCATAGCAAATTTACTTGGCGCAGTCGCACTGCGGACATTGCACATGCGCATTAGCGACTAATTGCTCCGTTGCGAAAGAAAAATAATGAGCGAACAACTCGGAATGACCACCTATATGTTTTCCTTGCAATATAAAGTAATTTACTTCATGGAAGAAATGGGCTACAATATAGAAATTGTTCAAAAGACCATTTCTTCCCATGCAGTGAATTACCGCAGGTAATACAATAGGATACCCCCCTAAACTCCTAAATATGGGACATACCTTAAGGTTATGGAACAACTATGCCTCAGTGGTGTACAATTTGAGGTGGTTGTAGAAAACAAATCTAAGAGTCCTGTTGTTACAGTGCAACCACACAGAGATCCGGGCTGACTGCACATAATGCAGCATTCCTACTTTATGTTTGGCCACCCCCACCCTAGTGCAGTTGGTTCACAGATAGAACAGGGCATGTTGTGAAGCCAGGCCCCCCTAACTCGTGGCATGCCCCCATGAACCATGGCTGAACGCGCACTGAAATCCCAGTGCTGCAAAGTTGTCCCTGGGTATATCACATAAAAGCATTGGGGATATTTCCTCTGTACATATTTGCCATTAAAAGTTAACAGGACAGTGAGTTGTATTGATGTTACAAAATGTACCATCCATTGTACCAAATTGTATGTACAGTAGTTTTGCTTTGATCCAACTTTTTGTGTACAAAATGACAGTCTACAGTAATAACCTAATTTTGAAAATGTATTAAGATAAATAATGGGGTGACTTGCAAGTCCTAACTTTGAGAAAGACCTTAGTATGGCACTTACATAGAGCTGTGTATAAAACAAAAAAAAAGCAAAAACAGAGGAACTAATGAATTCAAATTTCATAAAAGCATTTACCAATGTTTGATCTTCCAGTTGCTCTGTCAATCAAGCAGTTATTTGATGGGATCCCTTATCTTTCCAGCCCAAGAAGGGATAGTTTGCCATGCCATCTTTGAAGTCTGTGTCCTGGATAAGTTGTAGGTTGACTGATTTGTGAATGCTGAGTTGCAGGATTATTACCAGCAGTTTTACTCCATAATCATCTCTGTGGTATCTTCTTGGAACAATCTTTGACTAAAGCTCTATATAACTAACTACAATCTTAAGTTACTGACACTAGCAAAGATCACTATAACCTTCTTTCTTCTTTGCCATAGGGTTTATAATGTGTGCCAGGATCACTGCCATTAAACAGCCAAAACAGATTTGGATCAATCAATTAAATATCATAATCTGATGGCTGTTCTTCTTATACAATAGATTATCCACTGTTATTTACTTAATTATGATGTCATGATCATACTGTATGGGCTCAGTGAATTAAATCCATCATACCATATGTGCTCATTGCCTCACGGTTAACTCTCTTTCTAAGCTGTTATAGCAACATGTTATTACTATTCTTTTGAGTAAATATATAATGTGCTATTTAGTTGCATACATATTATTTAACTAGGTGCTTCATCGCGCCCTACGGGCGCTCTTCACACCATCGCAAGGGGCTACGCCCCCTTAACCCTTGCATGCCTTTCTGGGGTTCAATATTTGTGTTATATGGAGTATCACCTGCATTCCTTTGTTAGTGGTTAAACATTGCACAATGAAAGGGTGTGCGATGGTGAAGGAGGCGCAGCCCCTTGCGACGGCGTGAACAGCACCTGCAGGCCACAATGTACAGAATGTAGCGGGTGCGGGGGGGGGCTGCGGATGGTGTCTGTAGATGCTGCGGATGGAGGGGGGGTGGAAGTGGGGGTGGGGCCCGGATGGGGAAGGGTTGGGAGGTGATGCGGGTGGGGGAGGGGCAGAGGAGTGGGGGATGCAGATGGGGGAGGGGTCCGAAGGCACTGCAGGTGGGGGAGGGGCAGGGGTGCCATGGGTGGGGGAGGGGCAGGTGTGGGGATGTTGCAGATGGGTGAAGGGTTCCGGAGGTGCTGTGGGATGGGAAGGGGCGGGAGTGCCACTGGTGGGGTAGGGGTCCGTAGGCGCCATGGGTAGGGGAGGGGCATGTACGGGTGTTGTGGCAGATGGGGAAGGAGGTCCGGAGGTGCTGCAGGTGGTGGTGGGGCAGGTGCGGGGGTGCCATTGGTGGGGGAGTGGTGGGGGAGGGGGGGACCGCGGATGGAGGAGGGTGTCTGCAGATGCTGCGGGTGGAGGGGGGCAGGTGTGGGGGAGACATATAAGGGGGGTGAATGGTGGAGGGGGCCTGGAGATTGCTGGGGGTTGTGAAGGGGCGGAGGAGTGGGAGCCGCGGGTGGTGTAGGGGGTCTGGAGGCACAGCATGTGGGGGAGGGGTGGAGTGCCGCATGTGGTGGAGGGGAAGGTGCGGAGGTGTGGTGCATTGGGGAGAGGTCTGGAGGTGCTGCGGGTACTGTACCTGCCAAAAAGGTAGTTGGAGGGTATGCAGTAACAGGGCCAGGACAGGGGTGACAGGGTCAGAACAGGGTTGACTGGGCCAGGACAGGGGTGACAGGGTCAGAACAGGGGTGACAGGGTCAGAACAGGTGTGACGGGGCCAGGACAGGGGTGACGGGGCCAGGACATGGGCGACGGGGCCAGGACAGAAATGACAGGGACAGGATAGGGGTGACAGGGTCAGTGTAGGGGCGGCAGGACCAGGACAGGGGTGTCAGGGCCAGTATAGGGTTGACAGGGCAAGCACAGGGGTGACAGGGCCAGGATAGGGGTAGCAGGGCCAGCATAAGGGTGACAGGGCCAGGATAAGGGTGAAAGGGCCAGGATAAGGGTGAAAGGGCCAGGATAAGGGTGGCAGGTCAAGGCCAGGGGTTACAGGGATATGACAGAACACAGGGCACGGGAGAGATTGGTATTAGGGACCGAACAGTGGTGACAGACAGATGTGTCTTACCGGAGTCACTGCTGCTGGCTGCTGCTGTTCCACTCCAACCTGTTGGCATCTGCTGCTGGTGGAGACTTGGCATGGCTGACTCTCTTAGGCTGTATTCCTGCTTCCTCTGCCCATCCGCATCACTCCCCCCCTCCTCAGTCACACACCGCAGACCTCGCGCAGCTGCCGGGCACTGTGGTAAGGTGAGACTGGGAGTGACTGGTTAGCCCCCAGGAGATGCTGCGGCTGGAGGGAGGAGGGGGTCATAGCATGCACGTGACGCGGACCTCACGGCTGCTGGGCACTATGGTAAGTGGAGACTGGGAGTGACTGGTTAGCTCCCAGGAGACGCTGATGCTGGAGGGAGGAGGGGGTCAGAGCCTGCAAGCAGCGCGGACTTCTGCAGCGCTACCCGCCGGCTAAAGTGTGTGAAGGAGCTGGGCGCAACTCACTGCGGGTGGCAGCGCTGCAGCTAGCGGTGGGGTCGCAGGGGCTGGAGATAACAGAGGCAGTACGGAAAGTGAACAGCGGCTGGTGACCCACAAAACTACAGCTAAGAAGCGTGGAGTGTGCCAGAATGTAACGCTCCTCCCTGCCAGAGAGACCCTGCTGAGTATGCTGATGTGGGGGTCAAGTATGGCATACCCCCTCACACACCCCCATACCTCCCAAATGTCCCAATTTTTGCGGGACAGTCCCATTTTTGGGGGTCTGTCCCGCTGTCCCACCCGCAAGTTGCAGTGTCCTGCTGTGGGGGGGGGGGGGGGGGGCAGTTGGAAAGCTCCTGTACTCGCTGTTCTGCTTAGCAGAGCAGCGGTGAATTTAGTGGAGACAGAGGGAGAGGGGGCATCAGGGGGTACGGATTAAGGGGGGGTTCCAGCAGCAGAGCCGGATTAAGGGGGGAAGGGGGTACGTACCATGGGCCCCACAGTTTAATGGGGCCCCCTGGCTGGAGTAGCTCTGTCCCAGCTCAGAAGCTCCCCCCCGTCCTGCCAGTAACAGCGGCAGCATTGTGTTACAGTCAGCACACGCTGCTGCGTGTTGGCAGGTCTGTGGTGTTGCAGGGAGGCAGCAGTCTCCCTGCTTTCTTCTGCCTGTGCGGGTGTGTAGGGGGGAGCGACCACCTCCTCTGGATTTACACCTAGCTGAGGGGCCAAAATACCATAAAAAAAATATTAAAAAAAAATCCCGGAATTTGCATAATGGGGCGTGGCCTCGCGTCCCGCGATTAGGCCATGCCCCCAACCCACAGCAGGCACAGCAATGAGATAGGGCTCCCCTGTCTCAAGTACCCTGTGCCCCCCGGACTCATAATCAGCCCCTGGGGGCATGCCAGCAGCTCACAGAGCGCTGGGCATGCCCCTCACTGACGAAAACGGGGCCCTCCCGCGAAGCCACGCCCCCTTTTCGCTGTGTGTGTGTGTGTGTGTGTGTGTGTGTGAAAGCTGGGAGGTATGCACCCCTGCCTGTGCCATGTCCATACTATCTGCTTCTGCAGCTGCTCCTAGTGTCCTATAGATTTGGCCAGATCTGTGACTCATTTGACTAACTCCGCCTACTGTTGTGACTCCGCCCAGCGTTAGCAAATGAATCACAAGATCACAGATCTGGGCTATTATATAGGAGATGTAATATATTAAAAATGTATGTGAAGCCAAATGTTTTATTTTTAGTTTTTAGATTTTACAATTACTTACATAATGTATTGGGCAATTTCAGCTATAAAGTCATTGAGGTAATTACTTCTCATTATATGTTAAAGAATGCCTTGGAAAAATAATACAGTTGTAATGGAATTTATTCTTCTTGGACTTTCCAGTGAGCCCAGGATACAAAATATTATTTTTGTTATCTTCTTGCTTGTATTTATTATTATATTACTTGGGAACATTTCCATCATTATTCTGATCCTGTCTGATGTCAGCCTTCACACACCTATGTATTTCTTCCTTGGCAACCTCTCGCTTCTGGATCTCTGCTACTCATCTTCCACTGTGCCGAGGATGTTGAAAGATTTGATGTCGCTAAAGAAAACTATCTCTTATGCTGAGTGTGCAATACAAATGTATATTGCTCAAGCCTTAGGGGAAAATGAGTGTATTCTGCTTGTTATTATGGCTTATGATCGTTATGTAGCTATATGTTATCCACTACAATATACTATTATCATGAGTAAAACTGTTTGCGTCAGACTAGCCATCGGTACATGGATATGTGGGTTTCTTCACTCTATTCCACATGTGTCACTTACACTCAGTGTAGACCTTTGTGGCAACAATAAAATAAATCATTTTTTGTGTGAAATGCTGGAAATATTATCACTGGGCTGTGAAAATATTCTGTTTATGGAATTAATTATTTATGTTCTTGGTGTGATTGTTCTCATGGCGCCAGTCACATTTATTGTAACATCTTATGTTCACATCATTGTAAGTATATTAAAATTGCATCTACATCTGGGCAGCTGAAAGCTTTCTCCACCTGTGTCTCTAACGATGATTGTGACAATATTTTATGGTTCAGCAATGGCTGCCTACATGAAACCTAGGTCAAGCTCACTACCAGAAATAGACAAATTAATTGCCATTTGTTATTTTATTATTACTCCCATGCTGAACCCAATGATTTATACACTTAGGAATAATGATATAAAAAAAGCTTTTCTTAAATTTAGAATTTGAAACCTTTTCTATTGACAAAATATTTTTTAACAGACCGAGCTGTCTTTGCATTGGGTTTAATAGGTAGTTGCCAAAAGGTTCCAGGGTAGCTGTGGGTCCCCACTTTCCAGTGGTACAAGCTTTTTTAATATTGGATCTTAGGAACTGGAGATATCAGGCTTCAAAATAGTAGTCCCTGTCCAAGTCTATAAATTGCTCCTCCTGGCCAAATTGCTCTGGTTCTGTCGTAGACTTTTCTGAGGGTATCTTCCAAAATCTGTGACGCTCCCCTTTTGGAGGACACTGGCAACTTGTCTTGGTTATGCCCAGAATCAAAAATATCAGCCTTCCAGCAGTCGGTCCTGCTCTAGCTTCACACACCTGGGATGCGGTTTTGTATTTTTATTGGTGGATTGCTCCAGCTTCTGAACCCTAAAAACACTAGTACCCTTAGCTGGGACTCTCTAGTTTTTTTATCCCATTGAAAGCTAATAAATCCACAAACAGGAAGCGGCGATATCTGTGGTCAAGCAAGCTGCCCTCCCACCAGAAAATTATGATTTTTAAGCCTACTCCCCCATCCACCACTTCTCCACGTATTAAACACTGCCAACCACCCTGAAAGTCATGTACCAGGCCTTCATCATTCAGCACAATGCCCCCCTTCTACAGTTTAGTGTTCTCCCTCCCACCCCATCAACCCCTTCATCCATGCTGTAAAGGAGTAATCTACAGAAATGATTGCTCCTTGAACTGCATGCTGAGCAGAAGGTAGAACACCCCTTACTGCCTGTGGAGCATCACAGCTGCCACCAATAGCTCCACCATCACTGAAGCATAGGTTGGGGCTCCAGTTTAATGCTTTTCCCAGGGTCCTACACTACTGCTAAGATGGCCCTGTTAACTGGAAATGTTGAGTGAGAATACTGGAATTAGTTCTCTAAACCATTTGGTCATCCCCAATACATTCAACATCTTTTTTTTATATATGGGAGCATAAAAGCATCACAGAGCACAAGGCTACCTATTGACAAAGCGCCTCTGCTTTTATAGTGACTTTAAACAAGAATTATTGGATGAGAGTAGGTACTGTACATGCATATTTTCCAGTAGTTCCCAGGAATTTTCCTCTACACTATTACCCTTGACCAGGAAGAACAGATGTTTTTCCTTTAAATTGAGAATCTAGAATACTTTCAACTATATAATTCATCAGATACTTAATTTTCAATGTGGGATTAGCCACTTGGGTGGAAAAGATGCCATCTTAATTTTTAAGATATTGACCACAGAATGGACTTTCCTTGTGTGAGGCAACTCAAATTTAACAGTTACTCTAGATTGGGCATCTATTGCTGGAGAGGGACAAGCATAACTGTTTGTGAGCTTGAGAGAAGGCTGTTTCAGGTTTAAGTTCTAGGTAGCCAACTAAACAGTATTCTCTGAAGAAATTAAGATGTCATTTAAGTAGATGAGTCAGGATGGATCTAAAAATCTCTGTGAAGACATCAATGACAATGCTTTGAAAGAGTACTGGGTCATTGATTATTCCAAACAGCATCATTTATGTACGTGTAAAAAGCAATTTTCAGTGTTCCCAACCATGATGTTTTACAAGATTATTAACCCCTTTCAAATCTAAGTGAAAATCTATGCTCCACATGGTCATTCAAAAAGATCAGAGATGAGTGGTAAGCATTAGTGATTCTTACAGTTGCCACATTTAGGGCTTCATAATCTACACAAGACCTTGTGCCTCCAAATTGACCAACTAAAAATATAAAGTAGGAGCACCAGCAGGAGAGTTAGAAGCATGAATGAAACCATGGGCAAGACTGTCATCTATATAATGTTTTGACATCTTTATCTCAGGATCTGCTAATTATTATATTTGATAAACAGTGTGGGACTGGGGCATGAAGGGCCCAAAGGGAGAATGTAGTGGTAGGGAGCCATATTTAGGGGTGTGGCCACTCTTAAGAGGGGGTGTGACCAGCTGCCATAAAGGCTTGGCCAACCATTAAAGAGTGCATGGATTTTACCCCTTGACAAATTTATATAGTAAATACTGCTTGTGCATGAGTAATAAAGTACCAGATTAACAATATGCATTATAGAAATGACTATAGAAAATACATCATATTCTTGTGCAGTATAAGGTAACATATGCATAATGTATAAATTAGGTGTACAGTCTGGATCCTGATCTGTAGAGGAGGAGATGGGCTCCCCAGGCATTGTGGCCCACTGGGGATATACTCTGTACCCCTGGGGGCCAGTCCTGCCCTGTTGATAAAGCATGATCTGTGCCCCAGGACAATCATACATTCGGTGTGGTGGTAAAGTTTCTGTTTTTGTCTTATCAAGCACACCAGTATATAGTCTGTGTAACTTGATGGAAGATTTATGTATACTATTAAAGTTACAGAATGGTAATAGAACTCACATTAGGATGAACATTGGATGCAGTAGGGAAATAAATTCTCAGGTTTTCCAATAAATTACAGTGATATGTTTTTTGGAGCCAAGCAATCCAAAAACTGCAGGAAACATTTTATGTATGTACAGTACAAAATCTAACACAAATTCTTTATGGTGATCCTTACTTGGCTGTACAGTATATATGTAAATGTTTGGGATTTTTTTTATTAACAGTGCCTGATGTGATGAGAGAATGCTAGCCTTCATAGTCATCCCAAATCAATGAGAGCTACAATACTGTCGAAAATTCAATTAAACCACAGTTTGGATTTTGTGAAACCTGAGCCCCCCTCAAAATTCCAGTAACTGAGTATATCCAAATCCTGGCTCCAGATTTCCAGCCAGGCTCAGATTCCAAATCAATCCAAAATGGTATCATCCCGGTATCAGATTGTCACGGGTTTTGGTTTCTATATAGCGACCCTGCAGTGAGGACTCTGCATCATTTGACTACAGTCACACTGCTGTATGCTGTGCTGTGCACTGTTGTGTCCATCCACAAGTGCCTGATGTGTCCATCCACAAGGGCCTGCTGTGTACATCCACAAGCTGTGCTGTGTCCATCAAGAGGCTGTGCTGTGACCAATTATTTTAGTTTAATCCTGTCACGCAGTGGTGCTGCATGGACTCAAAAGCTATACACCATTGCATTCACAAATAAGCACTGCAGTGTCACTCTGCAGTGTCAGATGCAAAAAAAGAAAGAAAATTCAGAAAAAAAATTTTTTTAATTAAAAAAGTAGCATTTTTTTAGTTTGTAAAATGTGTGTGCTGTGCAGCTTTGTTCACGCATAGGTAAAAACCTTCTGAATCCCCGCAGTGTGAGCTGAGCTGCAATTGTAAAAAAAAATATATATATATATTGTTCTATTGCTTGTACTGTTCTGTGCAATGCACCCCAATGTGACTTTGAAAAGCCATTATATTCCCCGTAGTGTGAGCTGAGCTGCAAATTTAAAATTAAAGAATATATATTGTTCTATTGTTTGTACTGTTCTGCACACTGTACCCCAGTATGAGTGTGTTTATATATATATAAAACCTCTTTGAGTCCCACCAGTGTGAGCTGAACTACAAAAGTAAAAAATAAAAAATTAAACAGTTTGTACTGTTCTGTGTGCTTTACTCCAGAGTGACTTTTTCACGTACTTAGGAAAGCAGTTTGAATACCCTCAGTGTGAGCTGAGCTGCAAATTAAAAAATGGAAAATGATCAGGTTAGAGGAAAGTTGGAGCGGCAAGCAATACTTTACAGTGGTGAAGAAAAAACACCTTATTAAAAGGGAAAGACCACTATCAATGGATGCCAATCATGCAGAAACTGAGCAACATGGCCTGACTCACGGCAGTCCTCTGGAACATCATGATCAAGGAGTCCTCTGGAACAACTGCCAAACATCCAGTTAGCAGTGGATCATGGCAGACTCCCCAGATGAGACTATGTGGATGGGCACTGAGGAACCACATAGTGAGCCTCTGAAGGACGGATGAGGAAACCGTCTCTATCAGGCTGATATGTGCTGTGTTGCATTGGTATGGGGTTTTCATATGGTGTTATAGTCAGCAGAAAATGTGTTAATCACTGGCATAAAGCAGGAGCTTCGACACCATGCATCTGCTCCCTCCTTAATTTTATCTGTTTTAAAAATAAATGTTTTGGGCTTTTTCTATGTAATGCTTAAATTCATATTATGTAATACTATCCATTTTTATCTCAGTATTACTTATATATGGAAAAACAAGTGTTACATGTGAATTACTCTAAACTTGACAAAAACATAACAGCTCAAAGTATTTTTCTGGGAAAGTTGGTAATTCCCTGGTTGCACAGAAAACAGAGGTGATGTTATAATAAGTTTGCAGTACGATGACTTAGCAGCACATTTGAGACATATTCTGTACACCAAGGTATCACACTCAGGAATATCTAGTAGATTTATTAAGGACTCCTCTCAGTGATCAGAGATCCTTTTTGGAGATTGCCTCGTTCAGTGTAAGGTATGTGTTTTGGACATTTCACAGTCCATTATGTTTGACTTTCATGAACTATCCATATATCAGCTTTTACTTTATTTTCATTACAATATATTCTATTTATTTAGTTTAAAATAATTAATAATTTAGCATACTAATTAGATATTTCTTATCACTATAATTCAGTAATATTATGCCTTGAAATAAATTATTTCTGGAACAAATTTTGCTGGCTTTAGAAAAACCTATTAAATCTGCTTTACTGAGCATGAATAAAAAATGAAGATTACTTAAACCTATTTTGCCTGTACATTTTTGAAACTAAACATTAAAAAGCATTACTATAATCTTACATAAATAAAATGGTGTACTATCAGTTTCAGACATAGTGGCATATTATGGAGTATGGTTCTGCTAATTTTGTGAACTTAATAATTTTTTTAGCCATATGTTGCTTAAAATTCTGGTAACAAAAATGGCAGCTTTTCACAAAAATAGCAGCTTTTTACAGAATTCAGACTCATTAGTCACAGAGATTCACAAGTCAGACTGGAGACAAAAAAAAGCTAAGGATACACAGTTTAAAGACAGTTTAGAAAATTCTTACATTTGTGCCTGACTGAATAATGCAATACAGTATGTGTTTTTTTGTTTGGTTGCTTTTATTGCATATTGTATGTACAGTAGAAAACTGTGCAGTGCTCCATTGTTCCCCACTTCAATTTCTCATTATAGTTAGTAATATCTAGGCTGTAAATGTTAATGATTTAATTCAAAATGTTTTTTATGCCTGGTCAGGACACATTCTGTGAATATACTTGCAATTTTTGTAGACGTGGTGCCACCACTTTGACTTGTACTTTTAATTTAGTTTATGGGTAGCTATGAGGTATGTTCTGCTGCTGGTGTTATCACAGATGGTGCTATTATGCTGCTAAACTACTAATCATTTATGTTCAAAAGCCTGAGTGTATCTAAGCAAAACAATATCTTTGTGTACCAACACACACACAAAAAAATGAATTAAGTGGCTGACACTTGAGCTAGTTTCCCAGTTATAATATAGATTACTCAATCATATAGATAAAAATAATTCTGTTGAAATCAGTGTATATTTGATTTTATGAAAATACAGGGTATAATATTCTGTACTGGACTCGACATAAAATAATAAGTGAGTGGAAACCATCAATAAAGAAACAATAAACAAGAAACTTCTCCTCTATTGTTTGGCTGGAGGTGCTCCCAGGAACCGAATACACTGTACTCATCAAATGTAATACTCGGCAAAGGCCAATTATAGAAAGTAGATTCCTTTGTGGGGCACTCTTTTCTTAGAAGAAATTATATAATAATGACCTTAAAACATAACTTCTATTAATGTTTTCCTTTAAAAAACTGGGGTTCTGAAGAACAACATTAATAATAAAGTTCACTTTTTAATACCTATACCAGTGGTTCCCAAACTGTGTGCCGTGGCTCCCTGGGGTGCCTTGGGACACTTGCAGGGGTGCCTTTGATTGGTGGTCAAGGACCAATTCAAATTATTTATGGTCAATATAATAGGCAAAACTAGTGCTGGTGGCTGTCAGTCATACAATATGGGGACAAACAGAAGCAAATCTTGTCCCTCACCACACAATTGAGCCTAAGGATGAAATATAAATACAATTCACCTAAATAAATTCTTTCTAAATTTCTCAATACCTAGGGGTGAAAAAACTTCTGATACTGTAGGGCGCTGTAGTTCAAAAAAGTTTGGAAACTACTGACCTATACCCATAAATATTCAAAAGGCTAATGCAGTCACATAAACAGATACACTGTACGTCTAAGTGAATAAATTGTCTTGTGGTGACAAATTTGATAATACAGTAAATTTCCCTTGAATTGGGAAAAGAAAAGTCCAGGTGGGTAATAATTAACTAGGAAATCTTATGGTGTAGATAACAGTGTTCATTCTAGCACCCTAAACCTGTCACACCCCATGCAGTTCCTCTTTCCTGCCTGGGGTGTCACTCTCTGCTCTGGTGCTTCTAGCACACTCTGGTCTGTATCTCAGTGCAGGAATACAGATTGGGGCAGTACGGATGGTGTTATGGTTAGCATTACTGCCTTAAAGCACTGAGGTCATGGGTTTGATTCCCACTGTAGCCCTAACTGGGTGGAGTTTGTATATTCTCTCCATACTTGCATAGGTTTCCTCCGGATACTCTAGTTTCCTCCCACAATCCAAAAATATACTGGTAGTTTAATTGGATCCCAACAAAAATTAACCCTAGCATGAATGTGTGTGCATGTACATGTGGTAGTAAATATAGATTGTAAGCTCCACTGGGGCAGGGACTGATGTAAATGGCCAAATATTATCCGTAAAGCTCTGCAGAATATGTGTGCACTATATAAATAACTGGTAATAAATAAATGAGAATGTTCTAGAAGCATCAAAGCAGAGAGCAACACCCCATGCATGAAAAAGGACCTGCACAGGTTGTGGCAGGTGCATGGTGCTGGAATAAACACTTGATAAACTCTCTCTAAAGAATCAGCTCACATATGTGTGAAATAAGTCAACACAAAGTGCTACAAAAAAATCAAAGTAATAGTATGTGTATACCAGGACTAATGCATCTCATAAGACACAGGGCAAACGCATGTACAGAGATCTTAATGATCCTCTGCATGGGCTATATGTAGGTATCTCGGTGCTTCTCACATGACATTTTTTTTATATATCACCGTGTAATAGAAACCTCCATAAGCAGACACATGTTTAATTCAGGGATTCATAATGCTGCACAGTAAATAATTAGTAATGAGCAGTAATATAACACAAAAAACATAAAGGTTTTGGGTCCAACATGGCACACAGTTATCTGCTACTGTACGCAGATGAAACAAGCATGTGTGTCAACCTGTTATTGCCAAATATCCTGTAAGCAGACAGTGGGCCTTATTCAGCATGGACCGCATTAACAAAATATTCCTCTAATAGGAAAAACCATGCTGTACTGCAGGTGGGGCAGATGTAACACGTGCAGAGAGAGTTAGATTTGGGTGGGGTGTGTCCAAACTGAATTCTAAATTGCAGTGTAAAAATAAAGCAGCCAGTATTTATCCTGCACAGAAACAATAATAACCCACGCAAATCTATTTCTCCCTGCACATATTACATCTGCCTCCCCATCATGCAGTGCACATGGTTTTACCCATTAGAGAAAGATTTTGCTTTTGCGATTCATGCTGAATTAGGCCCAGAGTCCCCAAAAGGTTCAGTTTAAATATGGAAAATATACACATTTGCAAAAAAAGGGGCTGAGAGCGTGTCTCAATATGTGTGTCACTGCGTAAATTAATGTTAAGCATGCAGATCACAAGTCACTAACGGGTCATGTTTGTCTTTAAATGGTAACCTGAGTCACTAATGATCAGTTATTCAAACATGTCTAGTTCAAACATCTATGTATGTTAAAAAGGACCCCTGTGTATTGAGGTTCAAATGTGTCTTGTTTATTATCATAGGTGAGAAAGATGCACAAACAAAAAGATACATAAAAGGCACTTTTTTCCTTTATTGAAACATTGATGTATGTATTGTTCAAACATCGATGTGTAACACAATCGACCCCTATGCATTCTAGTTCAAGTGTGTCTTATGATTGCAAATGAATGTTAAGCATGGTGATCAAACGTCACTAACTGCTCACAGTTTTTAAATCATCACCAGATTTGCAATTTACCAATTATTCAAACATCGGTACATATCAAGTTCAAACATTGATGTATCTTAAAAAGGACCCCTGTGCATTGGGGTTTAAATATGTCCAGTTTTAATCACATACAAATTCACAACTAGCAGATTGCAGTAGTTAGAATTCCAGTAATAGATTCACACAATTTTTGTTGACACAAAAGCCCAAAAGCCAGGCTGAGCGCATGTAATGAGTGTAATAATGATCAGTCCAATTCTTATTAGTACAGGTAAACAGGGCCAGATTAACAATGGGGCGAATGGAGCTCCAGCTCCAGGCCTCCACATAAAAATAGGCCCATCATCATGGCAGCATGATCACTAGCCATCTTCTGGTCACATGGTCAGTCATAAATCATAACAATTAAGATCGCATTTCTGTTTTTCTCAAAAAATGATGCAATTTTTTTATATTTTTACATATTTAGGGAGACATTGGAGCTGATAGTGTAGGGTTGTATATGCCCACATGGCTCTGGCCACACCCATATAGCACTAATCACACCTCCCCCATTTCTCACAAAAGGCCCTTGAATATTTTCAGCTCCAGGCCCATGTAGCCCTTAATCCGGCCCTGCAGGTAAATGCCTTGTGAGTGGGTCATGTAGATAGTATAGTACAGCACTCAGGGTCCAGGTTCTTTCTGCTGTTCGCTGTCATCTAGGAGCGGACAGCAGGTGAGAGCAGGGCCAGCATCAGTACTGATAGAAAAAGAGATCTGTGCATGGGTGTCCTATCCCTGCAAGTGGTGTTAGACAATACCTGTTACATACTGTATACTGTAGCATTGCAGGGACCTGAAATCGCAACCAGGAGGAATACCTATGCACATGAAATAAGATACCTGTTAATCCCAGAAAGAGTGCGTGGGTACTCTAAACCACGTCCTGCCTGGCATGGCTTCCCCCTGCAGTGTCTTGACCATGTGGCCTTGATCACCTGTAAGCCTGACGGGGTATCCCATTGACATTGCTAAATGCTGACTGGCTGCCAGTAATCTGGCTGAGTTGCTGATTGATGCTTGTTCCAACCAATGAGAGCATGTTAATTCATTAGCCACTCAGAGACAACAGTTGAAAGCTTCATATGATAATAGGCCTATCAGATAAATGTCTGAGGATAAATGTCTTGTGGACAGGGCTGTGCAATACCAAAATAACAATATCTTATGTTGTGATTAAGGGAAGCAGTTTCCCGATGGTCAGGATCACGGAGGTCATAATACCGACATTCAGTGGAATCTCGGCAGTCGGAATTCTGACCAAGGCCCCGAACCCACATTCGGGGTGGGGGGGGGTGTTCACACCTCCCCCGAAGGGGAATAAATTAGTGTGGCAAACAAAGCTCACCCCCAGCCTGAAGCGTGGCAAGCGCAGCGAGCCCGCGATGGGACAAGCTGCGCTCACCGTCGGGATTCCGCATGTCGGGATTCCGACGTCAGTATTATGACCACCAGGATCCCGACCATCTGGATCTCATACTGATTCCGTGATTAAAAATGGTTTACCATTAGACATACTTCAAAAGTACTCTCTCGCTGTTATCTTTTTCCTTGGAGTAATATAGAAAAATAACATACATGTGATCCGCCGGTAATAAATTGTTACATACTGTCTGACTAACCATTAGTGACAGAAAAAGGAGCTTTAAAATGCAACATAAATAATATATTAAAAATAAAAACAAAAATAATATTGTTTATAAAGTGTATGAATGTTTATGTTAGATTTTTTTTTTTTAAATAAAAATATCAAATTTTCTAAAAAAAAAAAAAAGGAATACCATAACTTGTGGTGTGAGGGAATATCTAGAGTGGGTAAATTTATATAGGAATCACGATGTAAGACATTCAAGATGGGTAAAGTGTGAAAATAAAATATGCAATGACCAAAGGAAAATGTGCGTGATATCAAATATTGTACAACCCTACTAATACTGTGATGAAATAATAAAATAATAATGAAATCGTATATACTGTGTGTGATATATGACATTAAACATAAAGATAATTAAAGTAGTGAATGATTTTGAAACCCTCAAGGGGGATATCAAAATACCCGCTGTTAACTACCGTGGCTAATCGTCCCACCATGGCTATCCAATTAGCCCCAATAATCTGGCATGAGCGGTGGTTTATTAGAGATTTTGTTTCACCTGCCTCAGGCAGGCAAAATCAAATCCTCGGAAACAGGCACATTTTCACGCAAAAACTAGGCTGTTTCTAGTGAAAAACACACAGGTTTCACTGAGCCTGTGTGTTTTCGGGAGACAATGTATTTTTTTTTAAAGATGACCTAATTGGATAGCCTGTAAAAAAAAAGTACGGATGAAACATCAGAAAAAATTGCCAAAAAGTCAGTTTTTCGCGCCCGATGTAGCTTCACCTGTAATTTTTTTTCCCCTGAGAGGTAATCGAAAAACCGGATATAGTTCAGAGAAAAAGTGATAAAAAAAAATCACTAATAATGGGAGTTTTTGGTAAAAAAATGTATATGTTTGAAAAAAAGGAGGGGGGACAGAAATATGAAGGGCTAAAGGTGAGCCATGTTAGCATGTTAAAATCAAAGTACAGTATGTGAAAAGTAGAAGTGTTACATATTGTGGCATGAAAGAGGCGAGAACCACGAGGCAGTGATCATGGGGTCATGAACAGTGAATGTGAATGTGACATATTATATAAGAATATTCGATGTGATAAGGTAATAACTATACTGTACAGTATATACAAAAAGTGTATTAATGGTGTTAGGTGGTGTAAGTCAAGTATGTAGTCATCAAGATTGAGTCCGGGCATGTATAGAACTGGGATGATATCACCAAAAAGGAGTGAATTAAGATCAAATCTATATAAATTGGTGAATATTAAAATTGAGACTCATAGTAATGATTTGCAAGAAGTTACACTATGGCCCTCATTCCGAGTTGATCACTTGCTAGCTACTTTTAGCAGCCATGCAAACGTATAGTCGCCACCCACCGGGGAATGTATTTTCGCTTTGTAAGTGTGCGAACGCCTGTGCAGCCGAGCGGAACAAAAACATTTAGTGCAAAATAAGACTAGCCTTGTAGTTACTTAATCTGTGCGATGAATCCAGCAACGGAGGTCCCGGAATTGACTTCAGACACCCGTCCTGCAAACGCCTGGTCACTCCTGCATTTTCCCAAACACTCCCACTCTTCCTGTTAATCTCCTTGCGATCGGTTGTGCGAATGGATTCTTCGCTAGAACCATTGCACAGCAACGATGCTTTGTACCTGTACGACGCGTGTGCGCATTGCGGCGCATATGCATGTGCAGTTTTGACATTTTTTACCTGATCGCTGCGCTGTGAAAATCGGCAGCGAGTGATCAACTCATAATGACCTCCTATGCACAATACCAAATTCTTAGGGGTACCATAAAATCATCTCAAAAAACAGTTATAGGCCTTAGGGTCTAGAGGTGACAGTTTAATATATAAGTCCCATGTAGAAATAAGGGGTTATATGGGGGAACCCAGGGACTGTTATAATTAGGAAAGGATGTACTAAACTCCTTAGCTCTATTGGCTAAAAATATTCAGAGAGTTTTGTGGTGAACTGTGGGAGGCCTGTCTGAGGTAGTCCAGATTCACTTTTTCTTTTTCCACTTCAAGGAAATTATATTATCAAATATGCCACCCCAAGATTTTCTCTTTGTATTTTATTACTTAGACATACAGATGGAGCCACGCTCATCAAGCATGGCTACATCACAGGTGGGCATGCTGGCAAGCGCACAGAAATGTTCCTATTCACTTATAAAGGGGGGTGCATGCGCATCTACAATGCACGCGTGTACCATTCATGGCCGGGCACACTCAGTCGCAGATGGAGCGACGAATAGCGTGGCTCCATCTGTATATCTTTATAAGGAGAACTTTAATAAAAGTTATGTTTTAAGATAATTTCATATAATTTCTTCTAATTCCCACAAAGGAATCTTCTTTTCATAACTGGGCTGTGTGATTATTACCTTTGATGAGTATACTATATTTGATAATCTTTAAAACTTCCTATACATTGATGTAGATAAAATTGGCACAAATTATTTTTATGACGGAGCCAATAATGTATTTGGTAGAGATGTGCAGCTGGCATTTTTCGGGTTTTGTGTTTTGGTTTTGGATTCGGTTCAGCGGTCGTGTTTTGGATTCGGACGCGTTTTGGCAAAACCTCCCTTTCAAATTTTTGTCGGATTCTGGTGTTTTTTTTTAAAAACCCTCAAAAACAGCTTAAATCATAGAATTTGGGGGTAATTTTGATCCTATAGTATTATTAACCTCAATAACCATAATTTCCACTCATTTCCAGTCTATTTTGAACACCTCACACCTCACAATATTATTTTTAGTCCTAAAATGTGCACTGAGGTCGCTGGATGACTAAGCTAAGCAACCCAAGTGGGCGGCACAAACACCTGGCCCAGCTAGGAGTGGCACTGCAGTGTCAGACAGGATGGCACTTCAAAAAAATAGTCCCCAAACAGCACATGATGCAAGGACAAATTAAAAAAGAGGTGCATGATGGAATTGTCCTTGGGCCCTCCCACCCACCCTTATGTTGTATAAACAGGACATGCACACTTTAACAAACCCATCTTTTCAGCAACAGGGTCTGCCACATGACTGTGGATGAAATGATTGGTTGGTTTGGACCCACACCAAAAAAGAAGCACTCAATCTCTCCTTGCACAAACTGGCTCTACAGAGGCAAGATGTCCACCTCCTCACCCCTTTCACTGTGTACATCCTCCTCCTCACAGAGTATTAATTCATCCCTACTGGAATCAACCATCACAGGTCCCTGTGTACTTTCTGGAGGCAAGTGCTGGTAAATGTCTCCACAGAGGAATTTATTATAATTAATTTTGATGAACATCATCTTCTCCACATTTTCTGGAAGTAACCTCCTACGCCGATCGCTGACAAGGTTGCCCGCTACACTAAACTAAACTCTTTCGGACTACACACTGGAGGGGGGGCAACTTAGGTAAAATAAAGCCAGTTTGTGCAAGGGCCTCCAAATTGCCTCTTTTTCCTGCCAGTATATGTACGGACTGTCTGACATGCCTACTTGGATGCTGTCACTCATATAATCCTCCGCCATTCTTTCAATGGTGACAGAATCATATGCAGTGACAGTAGTGGACATGTCAGTAATTGTTGGCAGGTGCTTCAGTCCGGACCAGATGTCAGCTGTCGCTCCTGACTGCCCTGCATCACCACCAGCAGGTGATTTTGGAAATGTTATCCTTTTCCTGGCATCTCCAGTGGCGGGAGAAAACGAAGGAGGAGCTGTTGGCGGTTCACATTCCAATTGACTTGACAATTGTCTCAGCAGCAGGTGTTTGAACATCTGCAGACTTGTGTATGCCGGATAGAGAGATACAACGTAGGCTTTAAACCCAGTGGCCAAAATGTAGTGCTCTGATTTCAACAGATTGACCACCCGTCAAAACCTGGTTAAACGACTAAAGGGCTCTATCCATAAGTCCCACATGCCTAGCAGAATCACTCCATTTTAGCTCCTCCTTCAATCTCTCCAGCTGCTTCTGCAAAAGCCTGATGAGGGGAATGACCAGGCTTAGGCTGGCAGTGTCTGAACTGACTTCACATGTGGCAAGTTCAAAGGGTTGGAGAACCTTGCACAACATTGAAATCATTCTCCACTGCGCTTGAGTCAGGTGCATTCCCCCTCCTTTGCCTATATCGTAGGCAGATGTATAGGCTTATATGGCCTTCTGCTGCTTCTCCATCCTCTGAAGCATATAGAGGGTTGAATTCCACCTCGTTACCACCTCTTGCTTCAGCTGATGGCAAAGCATGTTCAGGAGTGTTTGCTGGTGCTCCAGTCTTCGGCACGTGGTGGCTGAATCCGAAAGTGGCCTGGAATTCTTTGTGCCACCGACAGCATCTCCATTATGCTACTGTAGTTTCTTTTAAAAATTCTGCACCACCAAATTCATTGTATGTGCAAAACATGGGACGCGCTAGAATTTGCACACATGTAATGCATGCACAATATTGGTGGCGTTGTCCGATGTCACAAATCCCCATGAGAGTCCAACTGGGGTAAGCCAATCTGCGATGATGTTCCTCAGTTTCTGTAAGAGGTTGTCAGCTGTGTGCCTCTTATGGAAAGTGAAGATACAAGGCGTAGCCTGCCTGGGAACGAGTTGGCGTTTGCAAGATGCTGTTACTGTTGCCGCTGCTGCTGTTGTTTCTGCGGGAGGCAATACATCTACCCAGTGGGCTGTCACAGTCATATAGTCCTTAGTCTGCCCTGCTCCACCTGTCCACATGTGGACACTGGGTACAACTGCATTTTTTAGGACACTGGTGACTCTTTTTCTGACATCTGTGTACATTCTCGGTATCGCCTGCCTAGAGAAGTGGAACCTAGATGGTATTTGGTACCAGAGACACACTACCTCAAGCAATTCTCTAATTCCCTGTGAACTAACGGCGGATACCGAACACACGTCTAACACCAACATAGTTGTCAAGGCCGGAGTTATCTGATTGGCAATAGGATGACTGCTGTGATATTTCATCTTCCTCGCAAAGGACTGTTGGACAGTCAATTGCTTACTGGAAGTAGTACAAATGGTCTTCTGACTTCCCCTCTGGGATGACGATCGACTCCCAGCAGCAACATTGGCAGCACCAGCAGTAACAACAGCAGCAGTAGGCATTCCACTCAAGGATCCATCGGAGGAATCCCAGTTAGGAGAGGACTTATCAGACTTGCCAGTGACATGGCCTGCAGGACTATTGGCGTTCCTGTCTAAGTAGGAAATTGACATTGAGGGAGTTGGTGGGGTGGTTTGCAGGTGCTTGGGTACAAGAGGAAGAAGGGATATAGTTGTCAATGGACTGCTTCCGCTGTCACCCAAAGTTTTTGAACTTGTCAATGACTTCTGATGAATGCGCTCCAGGTGACGTATAAGGGAGGATGTTCCTAGGTGGTTAACGCCCTTACCCCTACTTATTACAGCTTGACAAAGGCAATACAAGGCTTGACACCTGTTGTCCGCATTTCTGTTAAAATAGTTGTTTTTTTTGTATCTTGAGCAGGCTTGTCAATGGCCTTATTCATCCCATGGACAACAGGTGTCTCCCCGGGTGCCTGACTTAAACAAACCACCTCACCATCAGAATCCTCCTTGTCAATTTCCTCCTCAGCGCCAGCAACACCCATATTCTCATCCTGGTGTACTTCAACAGTGACATCTTCAATTTGAATATCAGGAACTGGACTGCGGGGGCTCCTTCCAGCACTTGCAGGCGGCAAGCAAATGTTGGAAGTAGCCACACCTCTTCCCATCCAGTGTTGGGAAGGTCAGGCATCGCAATCAACACAATTGGACTCTCCTTGGGGATTTGTGATGTAGAAGAACGCACAGTTCTTCACTGTGCTTTTGCCAGCTTAACTCTTTTAATTTGTCTAGTGGGAGGATGAGTGCTTCCATCCTCATGTGAAGCTGAAACAATAGCCATGAACATAGGCCAGGGCCTCAGCCGTTCATTGCCACTCCATGACGTAAATGGCATATTGGCAAGTTTACGCTTCTCCTCAGACAATTTTAATTTAGACTTGAGCCTTTGAGCCTTTGAGCACTGATGAAGATACTAGAACTGACATGGAGCAGCAAGATGCAGCATGGACTATTGTACTAGTATTATATACTGGTCACCACAATGCAGCACTGATACTGAGCTCAGATATTGAGCACTGATGAGGATACTAGAACTAACACGGAGCAGCAAGATGCAGCAATGGACTATTGTACTGTAGCATTATATACTGGTTACCACAATGCAGCATTGAGACTGAGCACAGATATTGAGCACTGATGAGGATACTAGATCTGACACAGAGCAGCAAGATGCAGCAATGGACTATTGTACTGGTATTATATACTGGTCACCACAATGCAGCACTGATACTGAGCACAGATATTGAGCACTGATGAGGATACTAGATCTGACACGGAGCAGCAAGATGCAGCAATGGACTATTGTACTAGTATTATATACTGGTCACCACAATGCAGCACTGATACTGAGCACAGATATTGAGCACTGATGAAGATACTAGAACTGACATGGAGCAGCAAGATGCAGCAATGGACTATTGTACTGTAGTATACTGGTCACCACAATGCAGCACTGATACTGAGCACAGATATTGAGCTGATATTGAGCTTTCCACTCAGAGAACGTAGCCACGTCCTCTCTGCTCAATCTACAATGCACAAGTGAAAGTGAAGTGCGGCGACGCACTGCTCTTTATATGGAATCCGAATCTCACGAGCATCCGACATCAGGATGATGACGTTTTCCCTCGTTCAGGTTTTCCGAGTAAGGCGGGAAGAATCGAGACTGCCTCGTACCCGTGTAAACCACGTGGAGTTCGTGGGGTTCGGCAGTGGCGGATCCCGGGGGGGGGCACTCGGGCCCGTGCCCCCCCTGTCATTTGTGGCCTCCACCCCATTCCGTCCCCCCGCAGCGTCGGCTCCGCACAGGGAGATGACGGGCGCCCACTGAGATTGTGTTACCAGCGGGCGCTCGTCTCCCTGCACAGCGGTAGCCGGAGGCAGGAGCTCAGTACTGAGCTCCGGCTTCTGGCGCTGTCACTGCGCCATGCGCTATGGGAGAGACGTCAGTCATGAAGTCTCTCTCATAGTGCTGAGGAGAGGACGCCAGCCAGGAGGAGGACTGCAGTGGCGCGGGAACGGGGATCGGTAAGTATTATGTTTTTTTCTTATTTAATGCAGCGGGGGCATCTACTGGGGGAAAACTATGGGGGGGCATTACTACTGGGGTGGCATCAACAAGGGGCATTACTACTGGGGGGCGGCATTACTACTGGGGGCATTATAACTGGGGGCATCACTACTGGGGGGGTCATCTATTGGGGGCATTATTACTGGGGGGCACCTACAGGGGGCATTACTACTGGGGAGTCAACTATTGGGGGCACCTAATGGGGGATATTTTTACTGGGGGACATCTACTGGGGGCATTATTACTGAGGGGCATCTACTTGGGGCATTACTACTGGGGGGGTCATCTATTGGGGGCAGCTACTGGGGCATTATTACTGGGGGGCATCTACTGGGGGGCACTACTACTGGGGGGTCATCTATTGGGGGCAAAGTCCTAGGGGGCATTACTACTGGAGGCAAACTACTGGAGGACATTATTACTGGGGGACATCTACTGGGGGCAAACTGCTGGGGGACATTATTACTGGGTGGCGTCTACTGGGGTAAAACTACTGGGGGACATTATTACTGGGGGCCAACTACAAAGGTGCTAACTACTGGGGGCATACTACAGGAGGGCATTACTACTGGCGGCTTAACTACAGGGGCATTACTACTTGGGGGCTAAACTACAGGGGCATTACTACTTGGGGGCTAAACTACAGGGGCATTACTACTTGGGGGCTAAACTACAGGGGCATTACTACTTGAGGGCTTAACTACAGGGGCATTACTACTTGGGGGCTAAACTATAGGGGCATTACTACTTGGGGGCTAAGCTACAGGGGCATTACTACTTGGGGGCTAAACTACAGGGGGGCCAAGCTACTGGGGGCATAACTACAGGGGCCAAACTACTGGGGGATTACTACAGGGGCCAAACTACTGGGGGCATTACTACTGGAGGCTAAACTGTAAGGGGGGCATAACTACAGGGGCTAAACTACAATGGGGCAAACTACAGGGGGGCATTACTACTGGTGGCTAAACTAGTGGGGGTATTACCACTGGGAGGCTAAACTAAAGGGGGGAGGTAAACTACTGGGGTCATAACTGCAGGGCATTACCACTGGGGGCATAATGACTGGGGGCATTACTACAGGCAACATTGCTACTGGGGGCAATACGGGCATTGCATAAGGGACACCACTACTATGGGGTCTATATAAGGGGCACTACCAGTACAGTGGACATTGCATAATGAGAGCTACAACTGTGGGCATTGTATAAGAAGCGCCACCTCACATGCACCAAAGCCGCACGCAAATGTACTTGCCCCTTCCATGGTGCCCCCCCCTATCATTTTCTTCTGGATCCACCCCTGGGGTTCGGTTCTCTGAGAACCGAACCCGCTCATCTCTAGTATTTGGCATTCCTTCTAGTTCACTGTCTAAGAACGTTATCCAATTAGTTTACCATGGCTAATTTTCTTGCCCACGACTATCCTATTAGCCCATACTGCTGGCACTTAGTGGGTATTTTGTTCCCCCTGCATTAGACAGGCAAAACCAAATCCACAATAAACATTCTTCAGAGCCACAATCATTACCACAGAAACACATAGGTACACAGCTTTTTGCAGAACCTATATGTTTTTCTTGCAGTATAGAGTAATTTATTTCATGGAGAAAAACGCTACATGGTTTCCAAACTTTTTTGAATCACGGCGCCCTAGAGTATCAGAATTTTTTTCACGGCACCCCTAGGCCAAAAAATTCTTATTCAGAAATTTAGAAATAAATATTTATTTAGGTAAATTGTATTTATATGTCATCCTTAGTGTGGTGAGGGACAAGATTTGTTTCTGTTTGTCCCCATATTGTATGACTGACAGCCACCAGCACTGGTTTTTGCCTATTATATTGACTATAAATAATTTAATTGGTCCTTGACCACCAATTCAAGGCACCCCTGTAAGTGTCCCGAGGCATCCCAGGGAGCCACGGCACACAATTTGGGAACCACTGGGCTACAATATAACATTTTTAATAAAAGACCATTTCTTTACATGCAGTGAATTACCACAGGAAATATGGTAGAATACCCCCCTAAAACTTCCCCATTCATGCCCCCATGAACTATGGCTGAATGCACACTGAAATCCCAGTGCTGCAAAGTTGTCCCTGGGTATATCATATAAAAGCATTGGGGATATTTCCTCTGTACATATTTGCCATTAAGAGCTAACAGGACAGTGAGTTGTATTGATGTTGGGAGATGTAGCAACCATTGTACCAAAATGTATGTAGCTTTGCTTTGATCCAACGTTTTGTGTACAAAATTACAGTCTACAGTAATAATCTAATTTTGTAAGTGTATTAAAAAAAATAATAGGGTGATTTGCAAGTCCTAACTTTGAGAAAGACCTTAGTATGGCACGTACATAGAACTGTGTATAAAACAAAAAAAGAGGAACTTAAGAAAAATTTCATAAAAACCTGTAACAATGTTTGAACTTCCAGTTGCTCTGTCAATCAAATAGTTATTTGATGGGATCCCTTATCTTTCCAGCCCAAGAAGGGATAGTTTGCCATTCCATCTTTGAAGTCTGTGTCCTGGATAAGTGGTAGGTTGACTGACTTGTGACTGCTGAGTTGCAGGATTATTACCAGCAATTTCACTCCATGATCATAGTGTGCATCTCTGTGGTATCTTTTTGGAAGAATCTTTGAGTAAAGCTCTATATAACTAACTACTGCACAGGCTTAATTTATTGACACTAGCAAAGATCACTAAACCTTCTTTCTTCTTTGCCATAGGGTTTATAATGTGTGCCAAGATCACTGCCATTAAACAGCCAAAACAGATCCGGATCAATTAATTCAATATCAGAATCTAATGGCTGTGAAGCAACAGGTATGAAGCAACATAGGTGGAAAGATGCATCTGGATGAATGATATACTGTAATATATATCAATGCATGGTCTGATACATCTATTTCCCTATTGATGTTTAATGCTATTGCAATACCAGTAAATAATGTAGGGCACTGTAATAAACAACAATCTAGCCAGAGAACAACAGACTGTATAATGGTATGTATTGGAGGGACTTAGTAACCTACACATGGGATGCAGTCAATTTACCTCCAATCAAAATCCCGACGGTCGAAATCCCGACAAGGACAAAATACCAACATTCAAATACCGACAGGGGCAAAATACAGACATGTAAAATGTTGACAGGTCAAAATGCCGACATGAGTCTTTCATGATTTTTTCATTGAAACCGACTTGTTCATACTTTACCATCCCAGTGGACCTGGAGGGGGAATATAATAGTATGGCGAGCACACAAAGGCACCGTGCCCGAAGCATGGCGAGCGCAGTGAGCCATGCGAGGGGATGCGGTACACTTATATGGTGTCCATGTCGACCTATGTCAAAATACACAAAAAAACAATGGAAAACACATGCAGTATTTTGACCTGTCAGCATTTTGACCTTGTCCATATTTTAGATGTCGGTATTTTGTCCATGTCGGGATTTTGACCTTGTCGGGATATTGACCGTCGGTCAATTGCTGTTGAGATTTCGACAATCAGGATTTTGATTAAAGGTATTTCATACCGATCCCCTGCACACATCTGTGAGTTTATAATTAGAGTTCAGCATATGTGTTTACTTGGATTGGAGACAATCTGATCTAGTGCATGTGCACCAATAGTAATGTATGTTTATTACGACACTCTGATTAGATATTTATGTCCATTGTGTAAATTAGCTAATATTTATTTGGATTCATATGTTCTTTTTTGGGGGGTGTCTAAAACCTCTATTGTTTCAAAACACTGCTGTCCATATTAGTGTTGCGCACTTTACAGGCCAACTTTTTTAATTGTACTATCTCTCAGTCAGCTCAAAACATGTTGGATTCTGGAATATTTTGGATATTGTGTTTTTGGATAGTGGAGGCTCAACCTGTATAACATTTCTTAATATATCTCTGATTATTCATTAACTTGTATTTTTCCTCATTATCAGAAAGTAAAACTATATTATTATGACTAATGCTAATCTTTTTTAATCAAAATGTATTGTTTTTTTCTAGAGAGACAAATAAACTGTAACAAAAGATAAAATTATGTGGCAGTGGGTTTGGGGTGGGAGTAGTAAAAATAAGCAGAGAAGGTTATACGTGGCAGTTTATCAAATACTATATCATCAAACCGTCCTTAGGCGCCACAGAAAATCCACACATAGATCATATGTTCTGGAGCACGTCTATGGTGCTTATTCTTCCTCCAATATGCAAATGAAAAGAGAGCACACAATAGTGTAACACCGTCACATCCACTGAATTGAATATAGAATATTTCAAATGGGGTCCGTACCATATGTAAAGTCTACCCTTTGTAGACAAATGGCGCATGTATTAACAAAGGTGAATTCTTCCACAGCTATTCACTTTTTCTCACAAACGTCTCCACAACGTTGTAGAATCATAAAGATAATAAAACAGATAATAGTGTAATACTGTTTATTTACATAAAAGCATAAAAATAGAAGGGTAGCTGGACTCTCACCATATGATAGAGGATATAAGGCAGTTAGTATATAAAACCAGGCGTCCCCAGCACCTTGCACCTCCGTCTCTGGATCCTTCCCAGACTCCCCCAAACGTCCACAAAGATCAGCCAACGCGTTTCAATACTTTACAGTATCTTTCTCAAGGCATACAAATCGTCTGTCAGGGTTATCTATATATACCCCTTCCAATATACTGTGAAGTGAATAATTGAAAAAACCTATTTCCAGACATGGATTCACTGGCCACTAATTCCTATAATACTTTCCTAGCAATAAGTTCATTCCTAATGTCCATTTCTGTACTTCCACTTTATTTTAGATGACTTGTGTTAGCGCCAAACCATTTTCCCGTTTTTTTTGGCCGGAAATCACCTGACTTCCGGTTTTGCGTTCCACCGTCTTTACTTCCACCGTCGCAAAACCGGAAGTCAGGTGATTTCCGGCCAAAAAAAACGGGAAAATGGTTTGGCGCTAACACAAGTCATCTAAAATAAAGTGGAAGTACAGAAATGGACATTAGGAATGAACTTATTGCTAGGAAAGTATTATAGGAATTAGTGGCCAGTGAATCCATGTCTGGAAATAGGTTTTTTCAATTATTCACTTCACAGTATATTGGAAGGGGTATATATAGATAACCCTGACAGACGATTTGTATGCCTTGAGAAAGATACTGTAAAGTATTGAAACGCGTTGGCTGATCTTTGTGGACGTTTGGGGGAGTCTGGGAAGGATCCAGAGACGGAGGTGCAAGGTGCTGGGGACGCCTGGTTTTATATACTAACTGCCTTATATCCTCTATCATATGGTGAGAGTCCAGCTACCCTTCTATTTTTATGCTTTTATGTAAATAAACAGTATTACACTATTATCTGTTTTATTATCTTTATGATTCTACAACGTTGTGGAGACGTTTGTGAGAAAAAGTGAATAGCTGTGGAAGAATTCACCTTTGTTAATACATGCGCCATTTGTCTACAAAGGGTAGACTTTACATATGGTACGGACCCCATTTGAAATATTCTATATTCAATTCAGTGGATGTGACGGTGTTACACTATTGTGTGCTCTCTTTTCATTTGCATATTGGAGGAAGAATAAGCACCATAGACGTGCTCCAGAACATATGATCTATGTGTGGATTTTCTGTGGCGCCTAAGGACGGTTTGATGATATAATTCTTATATTGTTTGTCGTATTTGGATGAAAGGTGACATCCCTTTATCATAGAATAGTCTTTGAGGCTGCCTATCAGCGCATTTAGGTATCTTCTTTCTTGTCTAAATAGTTTATCAAATACTGTACATAAACATTCACTTTACAACATAATTGCAAACCTTAATAACTTTCAAAATAGAAAACTTTCCTAAACAAATTTACCTAGTAAAATACAATAATATTATATCCATGATTTAATCTCGAATATTTCCAAACAAAATATCTAAATTCAAATTATTTGTTTTTCTTAATTTTTCCATTTTATTTTTAAATTGATCACAGTTTATTTTAAACATATATTTTATATTGTTTACTTTAAAAATACAAAAACCTTTCCTATTAAAACATTTCCAAATAAAAAAATAAAAAACTTTGGATTTTTTAAAAGTTATATTTCTAATCCCTCTAGCTTCCGATGCTGACTTTCCTATATAAAACAGCCATATAAAACTATTTTAGACATTTTCCATATTAAACACCATGGGAGATGTAAAAGCCTGTGAAAAACAGGAAATGCAAGAATTTGTGAGAGTTCTCACATTTTTTTAAAGCGTCAATCATTCACACTGCTGTGTAAATGATTTCCACTTCTAAAAAAATGGGAGAACTCGCACAACGTCTTGCATTTCCTGCTTCTCACGGGCTGTTACATTATTATTATTATTATTATTATTAATAACACATTTTATTTATAAGGCGCCACATGTGTTTCGCAGTGCCGTATAAAGGACAGGACAGGGAGACAAAACTTAGCATTAGAGTAAATAAATAACAGAAATAGAGTAGTGGTAACAGAGCACCACACATTCTCAAGACATAATACAGCTAAGATGTAAGTATTGAGGGAGTGATCATCGTACTACTAGAGGCTGGTGGCCCCCAACCCCCCCCCCCCCCACTCCCCCACATCTCTGCATACTCATGTAACCATTGCTCATTACTTATTTTATTTTAAACCACTACTAAATATTACATCAAAGGTACCAAACTAAAAAATGTTTTATTACTTTTATTTTAGTAATTTAACATATACATTTAAAAATGTTAACAAGTACAGTACATGTACTTTACTCCATTCATCCATGTAGATAAACTATAATGCATAAACATACTGTAGCACAAATATACATTTTTCTATTTCCTATTGTTACCCTTAGTATAAAATTACAGTGTTTTCTGCATGCCATATAGTGGATTTCTTGTGTGAGGTCCAGTGTAGTAGTTATTACATCTCTGTACACAGACCTTGTTCTTATAACAGAATGACAAACAAACCTTCTATATGCCATGCAGTTTGTGTGTGGGCCCCAATGAGGACCTAAGGAGGAGTCCGTACACATAATTAAGACAGCAGATTACCAGACCATGAAAATGAGTCCTGGTGTTGCAACATAAAGTTGGGACATTGGGCCTAATTCAGACCTGATTGCTACAGCAAATTTGTTAGCTAATGGGCAAAACCATGTGCACTGGAGGGGACAGATATAACATATGCAGAGAGAGTTAGATTTGGGTGGGGTGTGTCCGAACTGAAATATAAATTGCAGTGTAAACATCAAGAAGCCAGTATTTACTCTGCACAGAAACATTATAACCCACCAAATCTAACTCTCTCTGCACATGTTACATCTGCCCCACCTGCAGTGCACATGGTTTTGCATATTAGCTAACAAATTTGCTGCTGCGATCAGGTCTGAAATAAGCTTTTTGATCATTAAGGTCCAGATACCAGTTAAATCTAGACTATAGGGAAGTGGTCTATAAGCTTAATTTGCATTCAACTAAGATAGAGGAACACACATATCTGTACATAGTATGTTATTTCCGTGAAGACTGACTGTACATTCTGAGCATCATGTGACAATGGATCTCCCTCAGATGACTGAAAATATGAAACACATATTCAAGAGCTTTCACACATGAGAGGGTATCCAAAAGAAACAGTAATCATGTCCTAGAGGGTGAGGTGCATGTAGTATGGGCTTCCGCCACTAGGTGCATTTCTGCTGAACCCTTCTGATCCAGTATTCCCGCAGATGGAAGATAGCGTTTGACTGCAGTGATTTTATTTCCCAATGAGTTATTCACACTTTTGCCTATTGTGATTGCTTATTCACATGAATCATTTGATGTGAGAGGGATTGTGCGCTCAGAATTTGTACCTCTGGGTCAACCTGTCAACTAAAGTTTTTATTTGGAAGTTTTGAAAAGGTTGCATCATGACTTGAGGATAAAACATCCCTAATTTGTGGCGAACAGGTGACTGGTTCTTCCATCATGAATACACACTTACCCAAACAGCGTACAGAATGTTAAGCAATTTTTAACCCAAAACTACATGACACGTTTGCCTCACCCACCGTATTCACCCGATCTTGCCCCGTGCAACTTTTTTTATTTCCTCAGATGAAAAGAGACCTTAAAGGAAAACATTGCGCTGATATTGAAGAGGTGAAACAAAAAAAAGGCAAAATAACTAAAAGGAATCAACAAAGATGAGTTTATAAAATGTTTTGAGCAATGTAAAAAATGTTTGGACAAACGTATTGATTCAATTGGAGAGTACTTTGAGGATGACTGAAGTTGCAAAAATTATAAAAATTATTTAATGATTCATTAATTCCTGTTTCTTTTGTGTACCCACACATACAAGTTGAGTATTAATTCAAATATTGCATATCATTCTTGAATTGCATGTTGTTTTGTTAACATCATGTATAAACATTAATAAACTGCTTTTCCATATTTTAACATAATACTGAGTTTTAGAGTATATTTACCATATATTTACCAGTATATTTATAACCGAACAAAAAATGACGAAGGATTGCACCTATTATACTTCTTTGTTTGTAAATGCTAATAGTTGTTCATGTGTACAAATAGATTTTCTCTGATCAATTAGAATGCTAAATTCACAGTTACAAATAACAACATGACACTTGGAAGATTCCTCTCATCCTTAAAATAATCAAGTCATTTGAAAAGCCTGTTTTTTATTTATGCATTTAGTAATTATCCACTAAACATTGTTATCCTGACATATTATGTTTACAATAGCTACTCCATTTGTAAGCAAAATTATCTTACACTAAATTCTAAAAAAGTCATAAACGAGATGCATTGTTCCTAAGTGTTATAACAATTATTTAACTCTTACCTTTATAGTACTTATGTAAACACCAATCTTTACTTTTTAATATTTTGTTTTACTAATCTATTTCATATGGAACAGCTATTATAGAAACTCTCCTTCTATTTGATATAAGATAGGAACAAACCACATTTAAATATCTGTATTATATTTGATATCCTAAATTCATAAACAATAATACTGACAGATAATGCACTTACAATATTCTCATATTTATTGTTCATTTATTGATATTATGCCAGAGCTGGTGAGAGTCATTTACTTACAACAGCATGTAACCAAGCTATAAATTAGGGACACATTTTTTTTATAAAATCAATAAAATCAAACTATAATTTATATCCTTTTACATATTTTTACATTTATTGGATAGTATTTGTAAATAAACTTTGATTTTTTTGTATACAGTATAATCGATTACCCACTGTTATTTACTTTATTGTGATGTCATACATTCTATGTGCTCAATGCATCATAGTTACTCTCACTTTCACACATGTTATAGCAAGATGTTGTTAGTATACTGTACGTTTGAGTCAATATAATGTGTTATTTACTCGCAAGCATTTTATCTGTTGTAATCTAATGGAGATATATGTGAAGTGGAATGTGTCTTTTTTTACAAACACATAACATAACTTATGCTCTACAATTTCTGCTATCAATCCATTGAGATATCTATTTCTCATTTTAATTTAAGATATGCCTCGGATGAATAACACAGTTAAAATGGAATTTATTCTTCTTGGACTTTCCAGTCAGCCCAGGACACAAGTGTTTCTTTTCTTTGTCTTCCTGCTTGTATATATGTTCACATTAATTGGGAACATTTCCATCATTACTCTAATCTTGTCTGATGTCAGCCTTCACACACCTATGTATTTCTTCCTTGGCAACCTCTCATTTCTGGATCTCTGCTACTCATCTTCCACTGTGCCGAGGATGTTGAAAGATTTGATGTCAGTAAACAAAACTATCTCTTATGCTGAGTGTGCAACACAAATGTACATTTCTCTCTCCTTAGGGGAAAATGAGTGTGTTCTGCTTGTTATTATGGCTTATGACCGTTATGTAGCTATATGTTATCCACTACATTATACTACAATCATGAGTAAGAAGGTTTGTGCCAGACTAGCCATCGGTACATGGATGTGTGGGTTTCTTCACTCTATTCCCCATGTGTCACTTACACTCAGTGTAGATCGTTGTGGTAACAATAAAATAAATCATTTTATGTGTGAAGTGCCAGAAATATTATCACTGGGTTGTGGAAACATTTTGATTATGGAATTTATTATTTTTGTTGTTGGTGTGATTGTTCTCATGGCACCAATCACATTTATTGTAACATCTTATGTTCAAATCATTGTAAGTATCTTAAAAATAGCATCTTCATCTGGGCAGCAGAAAGCATTCTCCACCTGCGGGTCTCACATGATGGTTGTGACTATATTTTATGGCTCAGCTATGGCTGCCTACATGAAACCTAGGTCAAGCTCTCTACCAGGAACAGACAAAGTAATTGCTATTTTTTATTTTATTGTTACGCCAATGGTGAACCCAATGATTTATGCACTAAGGAATAATGATGTAAAAGCAGCCTTTCTTAAATTTAGAATTGGAAACCTGTTCCGCTAATAGTAATATGGACAGTAGATGACAAAATACCATTCATAGATGGTGAGACTCCTGGAATTAGTTCTGCAAACCATTTGGCCTTATCCTGAAAACATTTTAACTCTGCTCCTTTGTCCAGTTCAATGTTGACTAAAAATTGTATACATTAAATAACATTTAACATATATTTGATATACAGCAAAGTTATTGGATAAAATGTGGTACAGTACATGCATATCTTCCAATGGTTCCCAAGAATTTTATCTGGACAGATAGTCATTGGAGTGGAAGAAGATGCCATCTTAACCTTTGAATTATGGGACACAGAATGAACTCTACTTATTTGTGGCAACTCAGGTTTAACAGATACCGAAAATGGAGCATCTTTTACAGGAAAGGTACCAACAAATCTGCTTGTTAAAAGGCAGTGTACATTTTAAGTTAGTAATAATCAACCAAATACAACTGACAATCATACATTTGGTGAGGTGACAAAGTTTCTGCTTGCTTTTTATCAAACATACCCCTATAGTCTCTGTAAATTGATGCAACATTTATGTCTGATATTAAAGATGCAAAACTGACATCAGGTTGAACATTGGTTGCAGTAGGAAAATAAAGTACTTTGGATATATGTTTATGGAGCAAAGGTTTTCCAAAACTACAATATAGTAAGAATTTAAATATAACTAACACTTATTCTTCCTAATGACCCTTATTTGCCTATACAATATATGTAAAGGTTTGAGGTTTTCTTATTATTAATGCTTATTGTGATGAGAGAATGCCAGCCTTAATCACGATGGGCACTGAATATTTTTGTTCTAAACTTTTGTCAATGTAATTCCCCATATACCTTAAATTAATGAGAGCTACAGTATTGTAGAAAATATAAGTAGGTCACAGTTCAATGTCAGAAGTAAAGAAACATAGGAAGATACAGTTAGCATGCAATAGTTCTGGTGGAACTAATATTAAGAGGGAAATCTGCATTGCCCCTTCTCCTCCTCTTAATGAGCTGAGGTCTTGGTTTTTTCCCAACAGTCTGTTTCCTCTAATTCTTAGAGTACACCAGTACTGACCTCTTTGATCACACAATTGCAGAGGTTCTGCTTCAGTGTTTTAAGACATTAAAGATGTAGATGTTGCTAGCACAGGAGGGAATGAAGGATTAGCACACAACACTCAGATAAGGATCCTACCACTCTTCTAAGCCAGCAGATGGATCCATTTGGGATATATCACTTATAATGTCATTGTTTAACACTTTCTCATAGAGATGATGCATGGATAGCATATTCCAATCAATAACCCTCATTCACTGTATAAATTCAATGTTTTTTTTCTAAAACTAAGTTAAATTCTTTAGATTTACAAATGTAATTTATGTGGTGATTGTCAAATGCCTTAGTAAAAGTGTGTGAAAAATAAGATTTTATTTACCTACCAGTAAATCCTTTTCTCATAATTTGCGAGCATACTGGGGTTCCATTTAGTACCATGGGGTATAACCAGGTCCACTAGGAGCCATGGGCACATTAAGAATTTGATAGTGTAGGCTGGGTCCTCCCTCTATGACCCTGCTACTAGATTCAGTCTAGGAAACTGTGCCCGAGGAGATGGGCATACTTTGAGAAAAGGATAGATAAGGATAGTGGTGAGATTCCGAACCAGCACACACAGGAGGAGAACCAAGCTAACCAAACTTGAAACAGGAGCAGGAACGGCTGAACCAACATTACTTAACTAAGTAACAGGGCACGAAAAATGAAGCACCGGGCGGGTGCCCAGTATCCTCTACGGCAGTGATTTTCAACCTTTTTTTACTCGCGGCACACCGAACAATATTTTAAAATTGCTAAGGCACACCATCAGTTCCCCACATAAAAAAGCAAAAGACACACATTGGCCCTCATAGTAAAATAAAATCCACACATACATTGGCCTACACAGAAAAAACAATCACATTGCTCCCCACATGAATTATTCACATTGTTCACCCATAAATCCTTGTTCTCCCCACATAAATCCTATTGTTCCCCACAGGAGAAAAAAAAACAAATATTAGCCCCTACTGGTCAGCTGTCCTCCTCCCTGTCCCTTAGTCTCGGGGGTTGTTCATAGTGGAGTGTTGCGAATACTGAGCAGTGGGCGGTCGGGCAGGTGTGGATGTGGCTGGGCAAGGATAGCTGTGTATGCAGGCAGGAACTGGAAGATGTTTATGTAGGTTGGTGGGCTGGCTGGATGGTGAGACGTGGCGGCCATGACCTATGATATCACACCACCGCGTCTTCAAGGCATACATCATGGCCGGAGCAATACTGATCCTCTAAGAAGAGCCCAGGCCAACAGTTCACTCTGATGGTGCAGGAAGCTGCTCTGGCTCTACGGCACACCTTGCAACTGGTCGCAGCACAATGGTTGAAAAAGCCTGCAATACGGACTACGAGAAAAGGATTTATTGGTAGGTAATTAAAATCCAATTTTCTCTTTCGTCCTAGAGGATACTGGGGTTCCATTTAGTACCATGGAGATGTTTCAAAGCTCCAAAATTGGGTGGGAGAGTGCTGAGTTTCCTGCAGAACTGATTCCTTCAGATTGGTCAAAGTTTCGAACTTGTAGAACTTGCTCGGCAGAGATGTAAAGCTGAGACACCCAGGGCATCCGCCGAGGAAGAACCCACTGACCTAGTAGAGTGGGCCTGTACAGATTTTGGACATGGCAAACCTGCCGTGGAATAAGCATGCTGGATAGTAAGCCTGATCCAGAGTGCAATTGTCTGCTTTGAAGCAGAAAAGCCAATTTTATTGGGATCATAAAAAGCAAACAGTGAGTTTGATTTTCTGTGACGAGTTGTTCACTTCACATACACCTTCAGAGCCCTCACAACATCTAAAGACTTAGGATCTATCAGAGGTGTCGGTAACAACCGTAACCACAATAGGTTGGTTGATGTGAAACGCATACACCACTTTAGGAAGAATTTGCTGGTGAGTTCTGAGTTCAGCTCTGTCCTCATGGAGAATTAAATAGGAACTTTTGTGAGACAAATCCCCCAGCTCCGACACATGTCTTGCTAAAGCCAAGGCCAACAGTGTGATGGTCTTCCACATAAGATATTTTACGTCCACCTCCTGTAATGGTTCAAACCAGTCCGATTGGAGAAACTGCAGCACCACATTGAGATCCCAAAGTGCTGTGGGAGGCACAATGGGAGGTTGGATGTGCAGAACACCTTTCAAGAAAGTCTGGACCTCAGGGAAAGAAGCGAATTATCTTTGAAAGAAAATGTACAAGGCCAAAATCTGGACTTTTATGGAGCCCATGCATAGACCCAGATCCACATCTGCCTGCAGAAAAAGAAACCAAATGTCCCAGATGAAATTTCACTGCAGAATCATTTCTGCTCTCACACCAAGAGACATATTTCTTCCAAATATGATTGTAATGCTTAGACGTTACCACCTTCTTGACTTGGATAATAGTTGGTAAAACCCTGTTAGGGATGCCTTTCCTGGCTAGAATCAGTCATTCAACTTCCATGCCATCAAACGTAGCCACGGTAAGTCCTGATAGACAAACAGGCCCTGTTGCTGAAAATCTTCGCGAAGAGGTAGAGGCCACAGATCTCCAAGGAGCATCTCCAGAAGGTCCACATACCAGGCCCTTCTTCACCAGTCTGGAGCAATGAGTATTGCCTGAACCTTTTCCCTTTTTATTATCTTTATAATTATTGGGTTTAGAAACACATACACCATCTGATAGACCCATGGAGTTGTCAGGGCGCCTTCCACCACAGCGTGTGGGTCTCTCGACCTGGAACAATACTGCATGAGCTACTTGTTGAGATGAGAGGCATCATGTCGATCTGTGGATATCCCCATTGATGTGTCTAGCACCTGAACACTTCCGTGTGAAGGCCCCACTCCCCAGGGTGCAGGTTGTGTCTGCTGAGTAAGTCTGCTTCCCAGATGTCTAATTCTAGAATTAGGACCGCTGACAATGCCACAGCATTTTTTTCTGCCCAGAGGAGAATTCTTGACAGCTCCTGCACTGCTTTTTGTTCCACCCTATTGGTTTATGCATGTCACCGCTGTCACATTGTCTGACTGGACCTGAATGGCCCGATCTTGAAGAAGACGTGAGGCCTGCAGAAGGGCATTGTATATGGCCCTGAGTTCCAGAATGTTACATAGTAACATAGTAATATAGTAACTAAGGTTGAAAAAAGACAATTGTCCATCGAGTTCAACCTATTTGTGGTCTTCTATGCAGTCTTATCATAGGACTATATATTATTATGTTCGGACTCGTTATATTAACTATAATGCGTGCCTACACACCATAATCCTGAATATCTTTATCCAATAGGAATTTATTTAACCCATTCTTAAAGGTGTTGACTGAGTCTGCAGTTACTACTCTCTCAGGCAGGGAATTCCAAACACATATTGTCCTTACTGTGAAAAAACATTTTTGCCTCAATGTGCGGAAATTCCTCTCCTCTAACCTAAGCGAGTGACCACGTGTCCTCTGTGCTGATCTTATAGAAAACAGGTCCCTCCCAAGTTCTGTGTATTGACCCCTTATATATTTGTAGATGTTGATCATGTCCCCTCTTAGTCTCCTCTTTTCCAATGTAAACATGCCTAGCCTTGCAAGCCTTTCCTCGTATTCCAGCATCTCCATGCCCTTGATTAGTTTGGTTGCCCGCCTCTGAACCTTTTCTAGCTCCAGGATATCCTTTTTGTAATATGGTTCCCAAAATTGCACACAGTATTCATGATGAGGCCTCACTAGTGATTTATATAATGGGAGTAATATACTCTCGTCCCTTGCATCAATTCCACGTTTTATGCATGCTAATATCTTATTAGCCTTCTTTTCTGCACTCCTACTTTGGGTACTGCTGCTTAATTTGTTATTTATGTGAACCCCTAAGTCTTTTTCCTCCACAGTGCATTACCTTACACTTGTCTGTGTTGAATATCATTCTCCATTTTGCTGCCCATGCTTCCAGTTTAGTTGTCATTCTGAAGAGACTCAGCATCCCCCTCCATATTTATAACCTTACACAAGTTGGTATCGTCTGTGAAAATTGAAACCATGCTCTCTAGACCTACTGTCATTAATGAAAATGTTGAACAAAAGTTTTCAAGTACAGACCCTTGTGGCACACCACTTAGTACTTTAGTCCACTTTGAAAATGATCCATTGACCACAACAGGCTGCTCCCTATTATCTAACCAATTACTGACCCAACTGCATATTGTGCTCCCTAGCCCTATTTCTTGTAGCTTGTAGATAAGACCCATGTGTGGAACAGTGTCGAAAGTCTAAAAAGATTGTGTCCACATCCTTACCCTGATCCAGCTTCGCACTTACTGTTTCATAAAAGCCAAGTAAGTTGGTCTGACATGATCTGTCCTTCACAAATATATGTTGGTTCCTTTTAATGACTTTATTTGCTTCAAGGAACTTTTGATTACTGTCCCTTAGAATACCTTCCAATACTTTCCCCACTATAGATGTAAGACTAACTGGTCTATAATTACCTGGTTCAGCTTTTCTCCCCTTTTTAAATATTGGCACTACCTCTGCTATATGCCAGTCTTTGGGAAACATACCCGATTTAACTGAATCTATAAAGATCATAAATAGAGGTTTTGCTAGTTCAGCGTGCAGCTCCATAAGAACCCTCGGGTGAATTCCATCGAGTCCAGGTAACTTATTAAATTTAACTTTTAAAATTGGTCACAGACTACCTCCACAGATAAGCATTTAGCAGTGGGACATTATCTTTGTTGAGATTTTGTGTTAGACCCAGCATTTGGTCCTCTCTGGTAAATACCATTAAAAAAACTTGTTTAGTTTGTTTGCTATGTCATTATCATTTTTGATCAAGACTCCCCTTTGTCCTATAAAGGGCCTATACTCTCCTTCTTTAGTCTCTTGATTTTGATTTGCTTAAAAATGTTTGGGATTCGCTTTGCTTTCCTTTGCTACTAGTTTTTCAGTTTCTACTTTAGCCGCTCTTATTCTTTTACATATTTTGTTACAGTCCTTACAGTGTTGAAATTACTCTGCATCCCCCTCAGATTTGTATTTTTTAAATGCTCTTCTTTTTTTGTCCATTAATTCCTTTATATTTTTGTTAAACCACATTGGTTTGGGATTTTTATTCCTTTTTTTTTTTTTTTTTTTTGCTGCTGGTGGGAATAAATGTAATAGTATTATTAATTAGCTATGATTTTAATACATCTCATTTCTCTGTAGTATTTTTTCCTTGAAACAGAATTTCGCATTCAATGTCCCTTAACGCTTCCTTCATCATGTCAAAGTTAGCTTTGCTAAAGTTTAGAGTCATAGTTGAGCCAGTATAGGACTGCTTATGAAAACTGATATAGAATGTGACCATATTGTGGTTGCTGTTACCTATGGGCTCTCCTACTTCAATATTTGATACCAATTCCCCATTGTTAGTTAACACCAGGTCTAATATTGCATTGTACCTTGTTGGTTCCTCGATTAATTGAACTAAGTAATTATCATTTAGCGTGTTTAAAAACATATTGCCCCTAGCAGTATCACATGAATTAATTTTCCAATTTATCTCGGGATAGCTAAAGTCTCCCATCACTACTATGTCTCCTACTCCTGCTGCTCTTTCAATTTGGTTCAGTAACAATTTCTTGTCAGACACATTAATACCAGACAGCCTGTAGCATAACCCCATTTACAGTCCCTTCTTGAATATCTTCCCATATAACAGGTTTCAGAAATGGCTTTACGTAAAGACATACCCCTCCACCCTGTATACTTTGTCGGTCTCTCCTGTACAGTGTGTAACCCTCTAGATTGACTGCCCAATCGTGAGATTCGTCCCACCATGTTTCAGTAATGCCTAAATTCCCTGCTTGCTGCTATGATTTCTAGTTCCCCCTTTTTACCTGTAAGGCTTCTAGCATTTACATACATACTGAACAATTGAGATATGTATTTCCCCTTATGGTAGGGAAATCATAATTATTATGCTGTAAAGATGACCCGTTATCGTCATTGGATACTGTTATTCTTAAACCCTTTTTAATTCCCATATTACTACCCTTGCCATCTCCTCTATTCCTCCCCTACTCCATCCCATTTTGTTCACTAACACCACCCCTGCTATTCTTACTGAATGATCCGTAATTTCTTGCTAAAACCCTCCCCCCAGTCACCTAGTTTAAAATCTCCTACAACATTCTAACCATCCTTCCTCCCAGCACTGTTGCCCCCTCCTCATTCAGGTGCTAATTGAAAGGATGACTTCCTGACTTGACCATCTTCCTTGAAACTGCACCCCCTGGGTGACTGCTCCCCAACCTCTAAGGCTTGCATCTGTGGTTAACAGAATCCAGTTCCGAATTCCGAACCTGTGACCCACGACAAGGTGAGAAGTCTGTAGCCACCACGGAAGGGAGACCCTGGCTTTTGGTGAAAAGACGGACCTCTGGCGCATGTGAATATGTGATCCGTGCCATTTGTCCAACAGATCGAGCTATAAGAGTCTTGCATGAAATTTTCCATATTGAAGCACCTCGTAAGCGGCCACCATTTTCCCCAGAAGGCAAATACATAGATGCACCGATATCCAGGTTGGATTCAGGACATCCTGAACCATCGACTGGATTATCAATGCCTTTTCCAATTGAAGGAACACTTTCTGCGACTCTGTGTCCAGTATCATTCCCAGGAATGGTAGCCTCTGTATTGGCTCCAGTTGTGTTTTCGGAAGGTTCAGAATCCACCTGTGGTCCTGGAGTAGTTTGGTTGAGAGACCAATGCTGTCCAGAAACCTTTCCCTGTACGGTGCTTTTATCAGGAGATTGTCAAGGTACAGAATTATGTTCACTCCCTGTTTGCGGAGTAGAAACATCATCTCTGCCATCACCTTGGTGAATACCCTCGGTGCCATGGAGACACCAAATGGCAAGGCCTGGAACTGGTAGTGACAGTCCTGCAGTGCAAACTCATGTTGAGTCTATTGTACAGTTGCAATGTGCAGTATAAACTCATACGTGTAATGTGTGTAATGTATGCTATGTTCTTCCCCCTTCGTATGCTATGTATTCCCCCTTCATGTTGCTGCATGGCGATACATTGTACCACAAATAATTCCTAGTGTACGTGAGTACACCTGGCCAATAAAGCTGATTCTGATTCTGATGCCTGATGAGGTGGTCAGATTGGAATGTGAAGGTATACATTCTTGATATCCAGAGACACTAGGAATTCCCCCTCCTCTCATAGACTCCATCTTGAATTTGAACACTCGTAAGTACGGGTTCAACAACTTCAGTACTACAAACAGGTTGGAATAGCACCACCCATGTTTTGCAGATGAGGGGGAACTAGAACAATGACTTGGGTATGTACCAGTTTTTTGATGGCTGCTGTAAAGTTATACTTGCCTCTTGTGAAACTGGTAAGCCTGATTTGAAGAATCTATGAGGTGGGAGCTCTTGGAACTCCAGTCTGTAGCCCTGGGAAATAAGATCCATGACCCAGGCATCCTGGCACGAACTTGACCAGATCTGACTGAAGAATTGTAGTCGGGCTCCCACCTAACAGCCTTCCAGGCATTGCACTCCACCGTCATGCTGAAGGCTTTGAGGTAGCAGACCATGAGCTCTGTTCCTGAGTGACTGCATTTGCTGGTTTGCATGGTTTACCTCTTGCACCGCTGAAGGACATAGAAGCACCTCTGGACTTGCCTTTGAACTTGGCCATCCGATAGGACTGCAAGTTAGAAGCTGAATAAGTCTTCTTGGTTAGGGGGGCTGCAGAAGGAAGATACATAGACTTACCTGCAGTAGCTTTGGAGATCCATTTGTCTAGTTCATCTCCAAACAAGGCCACATATTTCCTGGAGTCTGTGTCAGCAGTCCACTGGCATAGCCACAAGCATCTGACACTGCCATAGCGGTGGTGCATGCGTTACGCAAGCCTATTTCTTTTATGGCCTCCACCATAAAGTTCGTAGAGTCCTGTATATGCTGCAGGAGTAAAACAACATCCCCTTAGGCAAAAAAATCTGACCCCTCAATTAGGTTACCTGACCAATTAGCAATTGCTTTTGTAATCCATGCACATGCAATAGTGGGTCTTTGGGCCACCACAGCAGCTGTGTACAATAATTTGAGTGTAGTCTCAATTTTATGATCAGCCGTGTCTTTTAGGGAGGCTGCACCAGGGACAGGCAATACAATATTTCGTGATAGCCTAGAGACTGATGCGTCCACTATGGGTGGATTTTCCCATTTTTTCCTATCTTCCAAAGGAAAAGGAAAAGATGAGAGCAACCTTTAAGGGATTTGAAATTTCTTATCATGATTAACCCATGGATCTTCAAGCAGGGTATTTAATTACTTTGAGGCAGGAATAGTGACTGAGGACTTCTTTTTTACATTAAAATAAGATTCCTCACACTACTCGGACACCTTATCAGGAATATGCAGAACATCTCTGATAGCCTCTATAAGAGCCTCTATTCCCTGTGACAGAGCTGCATCCCCCCTCCAAATCCACCTAACCCTCCTCCATGTCTGACCTGTCAGCGTCAGAGTCAGACTGCAGTATATGGGCCAGAGATCACTTTTGCGGAAAAATGGGAGGGGATTGAGACACTGTTTTGGGGACTGAGTCTCTGTTCATAAACTCATCCACAGTCTATTTTAAGTATTGCAGCTCTTTCTCATTGTGGCAATATTTTGTAGAAAGAGTGAAGATCATTTCTTTAAGAGAGTTAACCCACTCAGGTTCAGCCCTGCTATTCTGGCAAGGTGAACTGCCCTGGTAGTCAGTAGTGGCCCCCCTGGTGAAGAAATACACTCCGCTGTACATGAAATGCACTTTTTGCCTGACATAATATAAATGTCAGGCCTGACATAACATAAATGTGACAGCACACAAACACAATTAACCCACAAAGAGCCCTTCAGGGAGACACAGAGTTGTTGGAGCCAGCCCCCAGCGTGCCCTCACTGCTAATGCCAAGCTTAGCTGGATCGCAGACCAAGTACCCTGAAAGGGGACTTAGTACACTAATAGATACTCCCCCTCTGCTATGACCCCCTGGTACTGCTGAGGTAATTTGGAGTCACACCAGAGGAGCTGCGCATCCCTCAGTCATCATCTGTGTCCACTGCAGAGGAAAAATGGTTCGCGTGAGCTGCTGGATCCTCTCATAGTGAAGCCCATCCCTTCAATGGTGCACGGTCTTCCTGCTTTTTTTATACTGGATGAGATCATTTTTGTGCTTAAAATGGAGCAGAACCATTTTAAGGTTGTGTTTGCCAGTCAGGGTATAGTGTACAGTGTACAGAGATGCAGATGTTTCCTGTGTCCGGAGACACATTCTGCCCCATTGAGGAGCCGTGCATCTCCGTACCCTTGTGCCACCATTGTCACAACTGAGGGTTTTAGCTGACAGGAGGAAGCCTTAGTTGTAGGGACTGAGAGGAACTTAAACCAGGGAGGTTTAATCAGACCCCTGGACATGTAAATGTTAAAAGGAAACCTGAAGGTGTGACCCTGACAACCAGGTAAAAGTAAATTAAAAGTTTATTGACAAACTCCGTGTAACAACAGACAGCAAATGATGACAGTGGCAATAAATAATATTCCTGGAACACTTTGACCATGGAAGGTGTAACAGGGCACTGGTAGGTTAAGAACAGCTGTTAAAGTCCTTGATTGAAAAACCTTACCAGGCCTGGCTGTAGTAGTGCAGATAACCAAGGAACATGCCAGTAGATGAAATAGATGAAGCTGGTAACTTGAATCAGCTGTTGTATTTGCTGGATAGAACCAGCCAGGTGGTAAGACACGGAATGGATGCTGAATGGGATCAGCCAGGTGATAAAACACGGAGTGAATATTGTAAGATGCTAGGGAGCGTGGAAACAGAAGAGTTGAAGGATGGTTACCGGTGGTAACGGATACTGCTGATAAGTAGGAATCCACTGGAACAACACCAGCACTTTAAGGATACCGGAATCTGCTGGAAGCAGGCTTCTGGAAGCAGATGGGTTAATAGCTGGAAGCTGGATCAGCCACGGAGGACTGCAGAGTCAGGCTGCACTGCAGGATGGTAGGCTGGTGCGGATCTCTTAGTGGATGCTGGAGACAGGAGCTGGAACCTGGAAAAACAACCACAGGAGAGAGAGACTGGAACAAAGTATGACAAACAAAGCACTGACCACTTCCTGGCCCAGGCACAGGATACTTATACCTGCAGCAATGCAGGTATTGGCTGGGCAATTATGCATATTTCCAGGCAGTGGATTGGAGAAACTGAAGCATGTGATTGGATCCAACATGGCTGCGCCCATGTTAGAACTTGGAGGGAAAACTGGTTTGGGAACCATGTGGAAACATAACAGTAATGGCGGCGCCGGCTGCAGAGGACAGGAGACACCATGCAGGATTCAAACATGGCGCCGCTGTGACAGCGTCTCAGCGTGACCGGAGGGACATACAGAATGTGGACACAGATGAGATCCAGCCTTGGAACGCTGAGCCAGCCTCAGGAGACATCTGAAAGGCAAGTAATGGCGTCCAGATACTCGGATCGTGACAGCCCCCCCCCCCCCCCCCTTTAGGAGTGGCCCCAGGACACTTCTTAGGCTTTAGAGGAAACTTCGAGTGGAAATTCTGGACCAAGACAGGAGCATGGACATTTGAGGCATTGGTCCAAGAGCGTTCTTCAGGACCATAGCCCTTCCAGTCAATAAGATACTGCAACTGACCGTAACGGAAACTTGAGTCCAGAATCTTGGCCACCTCATACTCGACTCCCCGTTGAGTCTGAACTTTAGCAGCTGGAGGAAGTGCAGAATGAAACCGATTCAGGATCAGCGGTTTCAACAGGGAAACATGGAATGTCCTGGGTATTTACAAGAAGGGAGGTAACTGGAGTCTGTAAGCAACGGGATTGATGACTTGTTCAATTTTAAAAGGACCGATGAAACGAGGTGCAAATTTCATGCTGGGAACTCTCAACCTCAAATTCTTCGTGGACAACCATACACGATCACCCACCTTGAGAGCAGGAACTGCTCTACGCTTCCTATCGGCAAACTTCTTGTACCTGAATGAGGCTTTAAGCAGGGCCGCGCGGACATTCTTCCAGTTATTTGGAAACTGACGCAAGGTGACATCCACTGCTGGAACAGAAGTTGCTGGAAGCGGTTGGAATTCTGGAACTTTAGGGTGGTGTTGAAGAAGATGAGGAATGGTATTGATTGTTGTGGCTAAACTCAGCCCAAGGAAGGAGTTGAACCCAGTCATCTTGGGAGGAAGACACATAAATGCGGAGGAAGGCCTCCAAATCCTGATTCACCCTCTCGGTCTGACCAATGGTCTGAGGATGGTAAGCTGTAGAAAACTTTAACTTGACTTGGAGGGCTTGACACAAACTTCGACAAAATTTGGCTTCGAATTGTACTCCATGATCGGAGATGATCTCTTCAGGAAGACCGTGAAGTCAGAAGATCTCTTGGATAAACACTTGAGCCAACTTGGAAGCTGAGGGAAGACCGGTGAGGGGTATGAAATGTGCCATCTTGGTGAACCGGTCAACTACCACCCAGATGGTATTAAACTTGCTGCATATAGGCAGGTCTGTAACAAAGTCCATCGACAAATGGGTCCACGGTCGACGGGGAACAGATAAGGGAACCAATTGCCCTGCAGGCGACTGATGGGAGACTTTGTGTTGGGCACACTTCGGGCAAGAAGCAATAAACTCCTTGACGTCATTCTTCAGAGTTGGCCACCAGTAGGACCTAGAAATAAATTCAAGGGTTTTCTGAATGCCTGTATGTCCGGCAAAATGGGAAGCAAGAGCCCAATGCATGAACTTCTTTCTTAACACCGGCTTCACAAAACTTTTCCCTGGTGGAGGCGTAGAGTCCATCCCTACCATGGAGAATGCCAACGGATTAATAATAGGATGCTTGTCCGCAGATTCCGACTCATTTTCTTGCTCCCATGAGCGGGAAAGGGCATCGGCCTTGCGATTCTGAGAACCCGGACAGAACTGGAGTTTAAAGTTGAACCTGGAAAAGAAAAGTGCCCATCTGGCCTGATGAGGGTTAAGACATTGTGCGCCTTTCAGGTATAGAAGATTCTTGTGGTCAGTAAGTATAGTGATTGAATGAGAAGCTCCCTCCAGCAGATACCTCCACTCCTCTAGAGCGAGCTTGATGGATAGCAACTCCTGGTCGCCAATGGCATAGTTGCGCTCAGCTGGGGAGAACTTCTGGGAGAAGAAACTGCAAGGATGTAGATGGCCATCTTTAGCCCTCTGGGATAACACCGTTCCTACTCCAACGGAGGAGGCATCTACCTCTAAGATGAAAGGAGAGTCGATGTCGGGCTGTTTCGGAACTGGTGCAGAGGTGAAACTTTGCTTTAAAAGATGAAAAGCTTGCGTAGCTTCTTCAGACCACTTGGACGGGTTAGCACCCTTTTTGGTTAATACAGTGATAGGCGCCACAATGGTGGAAAAGTCTCGTATAAACTTTCTGTAATAATTGGCAAACCCTAAGAACCTCTGGACCCCTTTGAGGGTTAATGGTATCGGCCAATTCTGGATTGCTTGTAGTTTCTCAGGATCCATCTCTAGTCCGGAACCGGACACAATGTAACCTAGAAACGGAATGGATTTAACTTCAAAAACACATTTCTCCAATTTGCAATAGAGATGATTGACACGAAGACGGGACAAAACCTCCTTTACCCAAAAACGATATTCCTCTAGATTATTGGCAAAGATGAGGATATCATCTAGATATACCACGACATGGCGGTATAAGATGTCTCTTAAAATCTCATTGACAAAATGCTGGAAGACAGCTGGAGCATTGCTCAATCCGAAGGGCATGACTAGGTACTCATAATGTCCATCACGGGTGTTAAAGGCGGTCTTCCACTTGTCACCCTCACGGATCCGGATGAGATTGTAGGCACCCCTCAAATCCAACTTTGTAAAGATGGTTGCTACGCTGACTCTATCGAAGAGCTCTGTAATCAAGGGTAAAGGATACCGGTTCTTGACGGTAATGTCGTTCAGACCTCTGTAGTGGATGCACGGCCGCAGACCACCATCTTTCTTCTTAACGAAGAAGAAGCCTGCGCCAGCTGGAGAAGAAGAAAGTCGGATAAAACCCTTCGCTAGGTTCTCTTTGATGTACTCCTCCATGGAGTGCGTCTCAGGCAGAGACAACGGATAAGTTAGGCCTCGAGGTGGAACCTTCACTGGAATGAGATCAATTGGGCAGTCCCATTCTCTATGAGGAGGAAGGATATCAGCAGAAGCTTTACTGAACACGTCCATGTAGTCTTGATATGGAGGAGGTGGAACATCAGACGACCTGGGGAAAGAAGAACAAACAGGAAGCCCTTTGGACAAACAGGTCTCAGCACAGGAGGGACCCCATGCTAGTATCTGCATAGTCGTCCAGTCAATCGATGGATTATGGAGGCGGAGCCATGGAAGGCCCAAAACCACTGGATGTGTGGCTCTTGGAATCACTAGGAAGGAAATAAATTCTGCATGAAGAACTCCCACTCTCAGACAAACTGGTAGAGTCCTTAGAGAAATAACTGCATCAAATATCTTGCTGCCATCCATGGCAGTCAAGGAGATGGACGAGGAAAGTCACTCGGTGGGTAGGGACTACCGTTTAACATAAGCTTCGGTTATGAAATTCCCAGCTGCTCCGGAATCAAGGAGGGCAATGACAATCCTGTAACGTTGAGCAATTTGAAGCGAGACTGGGAGATTACAATCACGAGGAGATGGAGAGGAGAGCATTACTCCTAGCCGGCCATCTCCTTGGCGAGCTAGGACATGAAGTCCAGGACGTTTGGGACAAGCATTGATTGCGTGAGACGGAGCTGCACAGTAGAGACAGAGGAACTCAGAAAGACGTCTTCGGCGCTCAGCAGGGAATAGACGGGAACGACCAATTTGCATGGGCTCAGCTTCGGACAGAGACGGTTGACGAGGAGGAGGAGCAGAAGATTTTGGAGTGGATGACCTTCCTCGCTCAATTGCTCTTTCGCTGAACCGTAGATCAACCTTCGTGCATAATGAAATTAGCTCATCCAATTTAGAGGGCAAGTCTCTGGTAGCATCCTTGATGCGCTCAGATAAGCCATCCCAGAATGCAGCATACAGGGCCTCGTCGTTCCATGCCAGTTCGGATGCCAGGATTTGGAACTGTATTAGATACTGTCCAACAGTATGTGTTCCCTGGCGTAAACGGAGAATCTCAGATGATGCAGAGGTTACCCGGCCTGGCTCATCGAAGATGCGCCTGTATGTTGTCACAAAGTCAGAATAGGAGGACAGCAGGGGACCAGACTTCTCCCATAAAGGTGATGCCCAGTCAAGGGCTGAGCTGCTGAGAAGGGAGATGATATAGGCAATTTTAGTACGGTCACTGGGGAAATTGCCAGGTTGAAGCTCAAAATGGATTTCGCATTGGTTGAGAAATCCCCTGCAGAACCTTGGAGATACGTCAAATTTTGCTGGCGTTGGAAGATGAAGACGTGGAATGGAAATGGGCAAGGTGGGTGGGGTTACAGCTGGTGTCACTGTGGTGGACGCACCGGACGTGTCAGGTTCACAGAGGGTAGTTTGAATCCCATCCAGCCGCGTAGAGAGATCCTGGAGACAGCAGATGATATGGCCTTGTGCAGCCTCCTGATGTTCAAGTCGGAATGCCAGTTCTTGCATCGGCCTAGCCATTTGATCCTGGTCTCCGGCTGGATTCATAGGGTCAGTGCTTACTGTCACAACTGAGGGTTTTAGCTGACAGGAGGAAGCCTCAGTTGTAGGGGCTGAGAGGAACTTAAACCGGGGAGGTTTAATCAGACCCCTGGACATGTAAGTGTTAAAAGGAAACCCGAAGGTGTGACCAAGACAACCAGGTAAAAGTAAATTAAAAGTTTATTGACAAACTCTGTAACAACAGACAGCAAATGATGACAGTGGCAATAAATAATATTCCTGGAACACTTTGACCATGGAAGGTGTAACAGGGCAATGGTAGGTTAAGAACAGCTGTTAAAGTCCTTGATGGAAAAACCTTACTAGGCCTGGCTGTAGTAGTGCAGATAACCAAGGAACATGCCAGTAGATGAAATAGATGAAGCTGGTAACTTGAATCAGCTGTTGTATTTGCTGGATAGAACCAGCCAGGTGATAAAACACAGAGTGAATATTGTAAGATGCTAGGGAGCGTGGAAACAGAGGAGTTAAAGGATGGTTACCGGTGGTAGTGGATACTGCAGATAAATAGGAATCCGCTGAAACAACACCGGCCCTTTAAAGATACTGGAATCTGCTGGAAGCAGGCTTCTGGAAGCAGATGGGTTAATAGCTGGAAGCTGGATCAGCCACGGAGGACTGCAGAGTCAGGCTGCACCGCAGGATGGTAGGCAGGTGCGGGTCTCTTAGTGGATGCTGGAGACAGGAGCTGGAACCTGGAAAAACAACCACAGGAGAGAGAGACTGGAACAAGGTATGACAAACAAAGCACTGACCACTTCCTGGCCCAGGCACAGGATACTTATACCTGCAGCAATGCAGGTATTGGCTGGGTAATTATGCATATTTCCAGCCAGTGGATTGGAGGAACTGAAGCATGTGATTGAATCCAACATGTCTGCGCCCATGTTAGAACTTGGAGGGAAAACTGGTTTGGGAACCATGTGGAAACATAACAGTAATGGCGGCGCTGGCTGCAGAGGACAGGAGACGCTATGCAGGATTCAAACATGGCGCCGCTGTGACAGCGTCTCAGCGTGACAGGAGGGATATGCAGAATGTGGACACAGATGGAACGCTGAGCCAGCCTCAGGAGACATCTGAAAGGCAAGTAATGGCGTCCAGATACCCGGATCGCGACAACCATAATGGTCGGCGCCCCGCTAACCGGGACACCCGCTCAGTACTCACCACTCTTCATTCTTCTGGCTATGTTAGGGGTGGCGACGTGCTGTGGGAATGTATGCTCGCAGTGGTGGAGCTTACGAATAGTTCCCTCAGGAGCTCAGTGTCCTGTCAGCAGGGAATGGGACCATTAACCTTCAAGAGGATGGGCCATTCCCCCTTAAGTCCCATGAAACATGAAGGCTGGTGTCATCAAGTCCTGCCTGAAAATAAACATATAAAATAAATGCAGAAAACTCTTCAGGAGCTTCCATAAATAAGAGTGACCGGCTCCTCCGGGCACATTTTCTAAACTGAGTCTGTTAGGAGGGGCATAGAGGGGGGTACCAACCCACACTATCAAATTCTTAAAGTGCCCATGGCTCATAGTGGACCCGTCTATACCCCATGGTACTAATTGGATTCCCAGTATCTTCTAGAACGTAAGAGAAATAATGGCAGTCAATTTAGTATTTGGTCAAGGTTTCTCCCCCAAAAAAGTGTGGGCCATGCTAATACTTGCCTTTTCAGACTTGTGGAACATAACATACAGGTCATCTTCCTGATTATTTCCATGTGCCAGGTCACATCTTCATCAATAATAAGTAAGTTCTGATGTATCACTTGGAGACTGAATATAAACCTTATATAATGGGTGGAAGTAAGCATATTGCCAAAAGGCTTTCCCCTCTAACTTTACATTTAAAATTGTTCTCCCATGTTAAACAGTAGGTTGCGAGAGATAGTTTGTTAGGGTCCCCTGCCCTGTGCTGCCACGTCGTCATGGCAACCGGGAGACAAGTGCTAGCGGAGTAACCTGAGCGCAGCTGATACTCCGGTTCGGGTCTTTTGCTGTGCAGTGGTTACAGGCTCTGTGCACGGCAGGGGATCCGGTGCTGGTTTTTCTGCTCACAGTCTGTGAGGTCTGAGTGGGGCGTGGACAGCACCTGCTTTATAAGGCCTCTTCTCAGGTTTAGCAGATGCTGCTGAATCTTTGTTGGTTAGTCAGTTCCTGAAAGTTAGCCAGTACTGTGTAGCTTTGTATTTGTTGTTGCTTACTGCAAATAGGCCTGGGGATTTGGTACTACACTCTGCCAATCCAGACCTAGCAGTAAGACTGGAGTCAGTCGTTTAGCTTGCTAGGGTTCTTTTACTACTCTGTGAATTTAGCGAGTTTGCGGCTGTATTCTCAGACTTGCCTGCCTAAATCCTGTTTCACTGTGCAAGGTGTCAGGTGTCAGTTTAGTGGCAGTAAGCTGAACCTGTGCACTGCAAGTGAGGATTAGGATTGTGGAGACTCTCCTTGTGTCTATCATTCCATCTCTGACCAAGGAGTTTACTGCCACACCCGTTGGTAACCCTTTAGGGTTTTGCTGTTGCCCTTAGCAACAGCATTTCGGGTTCTCTACGTATTAAAACACAACATCTTGCTTTTCCCATCTGAGCATTACTAATACTAGGGAGACACCCAGTTTCTTAGCCTCTGGGCTTCTCTGTTCACTTTGTGTTTATTTTGTTACCCTATCACCTTCTGTGTTCGTAATGTCATATTCCCCAGTCTGTCTGTGAGTTCATTTGTTTTGCATACCTATCCGTTCAGACACCAGTACATTCCTGCAGGCACTGGTGTGCATAACAGTTCAAACTTCAGTACATTCCTGCAAGCACTGGTGTGCATAACAGTTCAGACACCAGTACATTCCTGCAGGCACTGGTGTGCATAACATATTCAGCAGCCTAATACTCCTGTTGAAATTTTGTGGAAAATGGAGCATACCCCTCAAAATACGTTGCAACAGGTGGTCGATCAGGAGCAGGTCCTGACTCGACAATTTAATGATTTGTTAATTAAAATGCACACCTCCCAGGCCGCTGGCGGAGCTCCCGCAGCAGCAGCACCTTCAGGGGTTAAGGAGCCGAAAGTAAATCTCCCGGATCGTTTTTCTGGAGATCGCTCGCAGTTCTTTTGTTTCAAGGAGAGCTGCAAGCTATACTTCCGGCTTAGGCCTCAGTCTTCTGGGTCGGAGATTCAGCGGGTGGGCATAGTGATTTCCTTGCTAAAAGGAGACCCACAGATCTGGGCATATGGGTTGCAGCCTGACTGTCCGTCGCTTAAAAGTGTTGATGCTTTTTTTACGGCACTGGGCATGTTGTATGATGACCCTGACAAGATGGCCTCAGCCGAGACTCAGATTTCGATCCTTAAGCAAGGGCGAAGGCCAGTTGAGGTTTACTGTACGGAGTTTCGGAGGTTGGCCCATGATACCCAGTGGAATGACCCAGCCCTGAGACACCAGTACCGAAGAGGTCTTTCTAACAAGATAAAAGACCAACTGGTACAATATCCCTTGCCTGATAGCTTGGATCAGCTCATGCAGTTATCCATCCGGGTGGATAGACGGCTGAGAGAGCGTAGGCTTGAAAGGGAGACTGAGGTTTCCTTCTTTCCCAAGGGAACCTCAGACTCTGAGGAATTTTCCGAGGAGCCTATGCAGATTGGGGCTACCAGCCTCTCCTCGCGTGAGAAGACGCGGAGGAGACAGCAGGGGTTGTGTTTGTACTGTGGGAATAAAGGTCATCTGGTAGTATCATGCCCAGAAAAGCCAGAAAACTTCAGGGCCTGAGGGTGATGGGAAATATCCTGTCAGGCCAGATGTCAGAATTTCCCAAGAAGACTTTTATCATTCCGGTGACCTTGAAGATCCTCGGTCAAACTGTCAAGACTGAGGCCTTTGTGGACAGTGGGGCCGACGGGGTTTTTATGGACCGCCAATTCGCCCTGAAACACTCTGTTCCCTTAGTACCCTTGGCATCGGAAATTGAGATTTGTGGGTTAAACGGGGAACCATTATCCCAAGGTAAAATTACCTCTTGCACTAGCCAGATTTCTTTGTTTATTGGAGCCACACACTCTGAAAAATTGTCCTTTTATGTGACTGTCTGTACTTTTGCCCCATTGGTGTTGGGGTTACCCTGGTTAAGGGCCCACAATCCTCAATTTGACTGGGTCTCTGGGGAGATTCTTAGTTGGGGTACTGATTGTTTCAGGAGTTGCTTGAGCCTTCCAGTCAGGCTCTCGCAGCTAAGTTTGCCAGGATTGCCAGGGTGTTATGCAGATTTTGCGGACGTGTTCTCCAAAAAAGTTGCAGAGGTACTACCTCCCCATCGCCCCTATGACTGTGCCATTGATTTGTTGCCAAATGCTAAGCTTCCCAAGAGCAGGTTGTACTCCCTGTCACGTCCTGAGACTCAGGCTATGGCAGAGTACATTCAGGAGAACTTGGCTAAGGGATTTATCAGACCTTCACAGTCACCAGTTGGGTCAGGGTTCTTCTTCGTGGGTAAAAAGGACGGTTCGTTGCGACCCTGCATCGACTTCAGGGAATTGAACCGTATCACGATTAAAAACTCATACCCACTGCCTCTCATTTCGGTCTTGTTTGACCAGCTTCGTACTGCCACCATTTTTTCTAAGATTGACCTACGCGGTGCGTACAATCTAATCCGAATAAGAGAGGGGGATGAATGGAAGACTGCCTTTAATACCCACTCAGGGCATTATGAATATTTGGTGATGCCTTTTGGGCTCTGTAATGCCCCGGCAGTCTTCCAGGATTTCATGAATGATGTGCTCAGGGAATATTTGGATAGATTCTTAGTTGTATACTTAGATGACATCCTAATCTTCTCCCATTCCCTGGAGGAACATCGGAAGCATGTATGCTTAGTCCTCCAGAAACTCAGAGACCACCGGCTTGGGGCGAAGCTGGAGAAGTGCGAATTTGAAGTTCAGCAAATCGCATTTCTAGGATATATTATCTCCCCAGAAGGTTTCCAAATGGAGGGTTCCAAGGTACAAGCAGTCCTGGATTGGGTGCAGCCCACTAGTTTGAAGGCGCTTCAGTGTTTCCTAGGCTTTGCGAATTTTTATAGACGATTTATCGCTGGATTTTCGTCTATAGTGGCGCCCTTGGTGGCACTCACTAAGAAAGGGGCGGATGTTGCTCACTGGTCTTGTGAGGCTAAAGCGGCTTTTGCCCGTCTCAAAAGGGCATTTGTATCGGCCAAGGTGCTGCGACACCCAGATCCAGAGCGTCCTTTTGTGGTGGAGGTGGATGCCTCTGAGATGGGTATTGGGGCAGTGCTTTCTCAGATGGGAGTGTCTGATAATCGCCTTCATCCCTGTGCTTACTTTTCCCGTAAATTTTCGCCTGCCGAGATGAATTATGACGTGGGTAACCGGGAATTGTTGGCTATTAAGGATGCACTCGAGGAGTGGAGACACTAGCTTGAGGGGGCTAAGTTTGTGGTCTCAATTCTCACCGACCATAAGAATCTGGCATATTTAGAGTCAGCGAAGCGTCTCAATGCCAGGCAGGCACGATAGGCTTTGTTTTTTGCTCGCTTTAATTTTTTTATAACATATCGCGCCCTGGGTCAAAAAACATCAAGGCTGATGCGCTCTCGCGGAGTTTTGCTCCAATCCAGGAGACCACTGAGGAGCCGTTGCCCATTGTGTCCCCATCATGTATTAAAGTGGGTATTACCCAGGACCTCTTATCATTAGTCCTTAGAGCACAGGAGCAGGCTCCTCCAGACCTTCCGGTAGGTCTTTTGTTTGTGCCTACTAGATTAAGACAGCGAGTGTTCCTGGAATTCCATGCCAAGAAGTCGGCAGGTCACCCGGGTATTGCCAGAACTCGGGAGTTGCTATCTAGGGCAGTGTGGTGGCCCTCGGTGGCTAAGGATGTGGATCAGTGGGTTCGGGCATGTGACATCTGTGCCCGAAATAAGACACCTAGAGGGGTTCCTGTTGGCCCATTACATCCACTCTCTATCCCATCTAAGCCATGGACCCACATTTCAATGGATTTTGTGGTGGACTTGCCCAAATCCTCGGGGATGACAGCCATCTGGGTTGTCGTTGACAGGTTTTCGAAGATGGCGCACTTCGTTCCACTGGTTGGGCTGCCATCGGCCAGACGCCTGTCTGAATTATTTATGCTGCATGTTGTGCGTCTCCACGGGTTGCCACTTGATGTGGTCTCTGACCGCGGATCCCAGTTTGTGGCCAAATTCTGGAGGGCATTTTGTTCTGATCTCCAGATTTCTGTCAGCTTGTCGTCAGGCTACCATCCGCAGTCTAATGGGCAGACTGAAAGGGTGAACCAGTCCTTGGAGCAGTTCCTCAGGTGTTATGTTTCCAAGTGTCAGACTGACTGGGTTGCTCATCTGTCCATGGCGGAGTTTGCCTATAACAACGCGGCTCACTCTGCTACAGGGATCTCTCCCTTCCTTTGTGTGTATGGGCATCATCCTAAGGCCAATTCTTTTGACCCCCTGGACTCCACGCCTGGTGGTTCCTCTGTGGTTTCGGTCCTTAGAGGTATTTGGAGGAAAGTGAAGAAAGCCCTTGTGTCTGTGTCATTAGTGACCAAAAGGGTTTTTGATAAGCGGAAAAGACCCTGCAGCTTCAAATTAGGAGAATTCGTCTGGTTGTCTACCAAGAATTTGAAGTTGAGACAGCCATCTCATAAGTTAGGCCCCCGGTTCATCGGTCCTTATAAGATCACCAGGGTTATCAATCCGGTGGCATTTCAGTTAGCTCTGCCCCGTTCTTTGGGTATCAATAAAACATTTCATTGTTCCCTTTTAAAACGGGCGATTAGTAATCCTTGTTCCAGTGGAAGACCTTCCCCTCTTCTGATACGTGGCCAGAAGGAGTTTGTTGTTGAAAGGATTCTTGACTCCAAGATGGTTCGGGGTCGGCTGTCATTTTTGGTGCACTGGAAGGGGTATGGCCCGGAGGAGCGGTCATGGGTGCGCAGTTGTGATCTTCATGCCCCCAGACTGATACACTCTTTCTTCTCGCAGTTCCCCGATAAACCCAGTGGTAGGGGTTCTTTGACCCCTCCTCAGAGGGGGGGTACTGTTAGGGTCCCCTGCCCTGTGCTGCCACGTCGTCATGGCAATCGGGAGACAAGTGCTAGCGGAGTAACCTGAGCGCAGCTGATACTCCGGTTCGGGTCTTTTGCTGTGCAGTGGTTACAGGCTCTGTGCACGGCAGGGGATCCGGTGCTGGTTTTTGTGCTCACAGTCTGTGAGGTCTGAGTGGGGCGTGGACAGCACCTGCTTTATAAGGCCTCTTCTCAGGTTTAGCAGATGCTGCTGAATCTTAGTTGGTTAGTCAGTTCCTGAAAGTTAGCCAGTACTGTGTAGCTTTGTATTTGTTGTTGCTTACTGCAAATAGGCCTGGGGATTTGGTACTACACTCTGCCAATCCAGACCTAGCAGTAAGACTGGAGTCAGTCGTTTAGCTTGCTAGGGTTCTTTTACTACTCTGTGAACTTAGCAAGTTTGCGGCTGTATTCTAAGACTTGCCTGCCTAAATCCTATTTCACTGTGCAAGGTGTCAGGTGTCAGTTTAGTGGCAGTAAGCTGAACCTGTGCACTGCAAGTGAGGATTAGGATTGTGGAGACTCTCCTTGTGTCTATCATTCCATCTCTGACCAAGGAGTTTACTGCCACACCCGTTGGTAACCCTTTAGGGTTTTGCTGTTGCCCTTAGCAACAGCATTTCGGGTTCTCTACGTATTAAAACACAACATCTTGCTTTTCCCATCTGAGCATTACTAATACTAGGGAGACACCCAGTTTCTTAGCCTCTGGGCTTCTCTGTTCACTTTGTGTTTATTTTGTTACCCTATCACCTTCTGTGTTCGTAATGTCATATTCCCCAGTCTGTCTGTGAGTTCAATTGTTTTGCATACCTATCCGTTCAGACACCAGTACATTTCTGCAGGCACTGGTGTGCATAACAGTTCAAACACCAGTACATTCCTGCAGGCACTGGTGTGCATAACAGTTTAGACACCAGTACATTCCTGCAGGCACTGGTGTGCATAACATAGTTTGAATCCCAACATTTTAAATTGTGAAGGTGGAAATGGCAAGATTGTGGGAAGTGAACACAAGGGAGTAATTAAGCATCATGCCCATGCAATGGACTTGATGTAAAGTAGAAAGGGTGTTGTTCTCAATAATTAAAGAAAAATGGGGAGGTATGGGGTCCTGGATAGTGGGAAGATAATGAGTTCCTAGCCATTATGCTAACTGCACTGCCCCATTAGTATTTGGGTGATAACATGGGGAATTCTGCAGAATATGTTCCCCAAAGTTTCCTTTTCTTCAAAATACTTCATAGCAGCCATGACAATTTTTGACATTTCATACCTCTGTAGGCTGGTATAAACAGTTTGTTTTTAAACACACAATGTGGTATATTTTTTTTACAGCACAAAACCTCATTATGAGACAGACACAAATAGCATGACCTAGAATGTGCTATAGGTAGCAATGTGTACTTTTTCTTACATTTTTCATCTTCGTGGTGAGCATGGATATAAAATAGCACAATGTCATGCAGGTGTAGAAAATACAAGGGTGTGAAATGTGGAGAGAATATAAAACTTCTGTAGACAGAAGCTGCTGGCGGAGGGGTTGGAGAGGAGGAGTATGGATTATTCCAAATATAGTAAGAGGATATGTCGATGAACACTCAATCCTTTTTAGTGAGTGAGAGGCATGTGGAGCATAAACTCCATCCCTACTAAGAGGGGGAGAGAGGCTTTGCTCTGGGAGTAACTGGAGAAGGAAGAAGGAGCCACAAGTCATGTGGGTGTTGGGGGTTGTCTTATGGGGTAAAGGATGACATAAGGGGGCACTTGCTGGTGGAAAAGCTTACAAAACTCACGATGTGAGCCAGCAGACAGAAGGCAGGCTAGTCCTCCAACTCTAGCATGTCTCATGAAGTGTGGGGGATTACACATCACCTAGAAACCAAGTTCAGTCTCCAGGGGATGAGTTTCCCACCTGATCACAGGGCCAGTAGGAAAAGGCAGCTCCTCTGTGGATGTGTCCCACAGGGTGTTATAGTGGCACCACATTATATCATGGAAATGGAATCACTATCAGTAACTCTCTTATATTAAAACATTTACTGTACATTAAAATGTCTTGATCCATACATGTAAAGATTTATATGTGTCCAGTTAAGCCTTGTCTTGGATTCCACTTGTGTCTTCCCATGAGAAAAATGAATAGGCAATAATCCTAATGTGGCATGCGCTTAAAATGAGCCACTATGTCCAACAGGATTAAAAACAATGAAAGGATATTTAATTAAAAACAATTGTTCCTGGCAAAACCAGCAATAAAAGACAGTTAAAATAATTAGGTAGTGTTTGTAAACAAAACAGCTGAACCAATGTGGTATGATGGAACAGGAGCCTATGCCCTGTGAGAGTCCAAGGAACTGGCTTGCAATAGCGACTGCCCACATGGATGAAAATTTTGGAACCATCTGTTACAAATTGAAAGAACACACACACTTCCCGGTCAATACATTTCGGTTTTCCTAAAATTTAATAAAGACATATGGAGTTGTGTGCAGATTTCTTTATTTAGACACCTAACAACCAATCAGCCAACAATCAATTCAGTACATCGGTTCTCAAGCTAAATTTCCAATACAAAGTTCCGTAAAATCCTTAATTTTATTATAACTTGATTCACAGAGAAGATTAAAGAAAAACAACATATACAGTAACATACAACTGAAACTAGACAATAAGTCCCTATCTGTCTCTCAAGTCTTTGTTTTCTCTGCCATTGTCATAGTGACCTAGTGTGCAACTTCCTTCACGTATGTGATTGCTTCTGACCAATCAGTGATATTTGCCTTTTGTACACTTTGTTATGGTACAAAAAGTTGGAAAAGGTGGACCAAATTAGCACTACAAATAGGAGACAGCAACTTTTATACACATGGATAGTTAATCTACAGAGACCCAAATAGGTGTGGAGAAAAGGTAGAGTAAGTGTACCAAAATGGCACTCATCAGGTGAGTGGAAAAATGAGGATGGAACGGTATGACATAGTAAAATGAATAATTAGTATAATAAAGCTTTCCTAAAATATATGCTGCCACTTTCTTGGCAGTACTTACTGTATAATTTCAAAAAATATAAAAAAAATGTCAAGGTCAAGTATTACAATATATGTATAAGAATCAAATCTTTTTAGTAAATAACATATACATGAGGGACTAAAGGTTAAAAACCTCATACAATGTATTCATTGTCATATTTAAACAATGTTGTTCATTGATTTTAGTCTTGTAAAATGGAGACCTGCAGGTTAGGGTCCTGTATAACGTTTCTACGGGAACTCCAAAAATGGTCTTGTTTAGCATCTGAAATAACATTTTCTTTCAAAATATAATTAATGATAAATGTCAGCTATATAAAATTCTTCTAAATCCTATCAATTAAATATAAATAGCACTGACTCTTATGTATTAAAAACATAACATATGATCCATATACAGTAAATGAGATACCCAGAAAAAAAAACATTGCAAATTTTACTTTATAGAAATCATTTGAGCTTAAAGTAATTTTTTAGACCCTGAGGAATAAGGGTTGCATAATTATAAGTGAAACTCATTTCACACTAAGCTAACATTATATCTCTTTTACTATATTTAGTTGTATCTTTATGGCTTTTGAAATACAAAAATGTTTCTTTTATTTTTTAAATAGAACTAATGAGAGTTCCTTTAAAGTATAATGACAAGTCATGAGTCTTAATACCCTTTTTATGTTCTCTGTTCTCCAATACCTATTTTTAAGGGTCTGGAAGTCTTCCCTGCATAAAAGTTATTTAAAAGGTTATATTTTTTCTTTTTCTTTTTGAAGTGCATTTAATGGCAGAAATTACATATTTAATATTATAAGTAATAAAATCTCTGATTTTTTTATCCTTTTTGTTGAATTTAATACCTCCACTTTTTAAAATCCATCCCTTTTGATGTTTCTACATCCCTGGAAGTTTCCACACCTATAAAAACTCATAACAGTTTTTGTAGTGGGGTTAGGGGTTATTAGTACTGGAATTCTGTTCCATTGTCATTCGTACCTGTGTAAAATCATAACCACAGGCTTTAAATTTGTTCCTCATCTCGTTTGTTTGCACAGAGGATATAGTCTTCTACTGTGCAATTTCTTTTAAGGCCATTAAATTGTCCACTGGGCAAAGAATTAAGTCAATTAGCATGGTGGTCACTATCAAATCCAATGTAAGGTGAGTTTAATATTTTATCATTGGTACTTAAGCATTTACTAAAATCATCAAAGAGTCCTACTCATTCTCCAAATAAATAAATGTATTTATGATATGAAACTAGGTTTATTCCAAATGTGTTGTTAGCACACATAGTGTCTAGCTTCAATTTATCATACATCTGCATAGATTGGAGTGATCGTACAGTAGTGACCATCACTGTAGTTTTCAGCTGCAAAAAGAATTTGTCCTGAACCCTTCTGCTCTGTTCATGTCTACTATATGGATATACTGACCTATATCATAAAATTATGCTTCTCATTATTAAATCAAAGGGCATTTCTCTAAAAACAAATTGGGGTTAAATAAAGACATTTTTCTAAAAAAATAAAAAAATACCAAAATTTTGGAAAAGTTGTTTAAAATAGGTATTTAGTTGTTTCCTCGATTTTTCTAGTAATATGGGATTTACAAGTACAGTATGTTTGTTGCACTTGGTACTGTACATGTAAAGTTTGTTTTAGTAAAACATTTTGATGGACAACATTTGCATTTGGTATGCCTGACTGCTCCAACACTCCCAGTAGAAGTTTCTAGTTGAGGATCATAAGTAGATGGATGTATATTCTTCACAATTTAACACGAGTCTTTTGTCTGTGACATATATTGTCTTGAGGAAATATTGGGCTTGATATGTGCTTTTCCAAACCCTTCCAAAAACATTCTACTCTTGGTAAGATTCTTATCATTCTTACTTTTTAGAGTTTCAAACACTCCTGATTATCCATGTTAAATGTCTTAACTTTTTTATCTATTATCATTCTTTCAGTCATTCTTAATCTGAATTCTATTGATTTTTTTCATTGCCTTTTAATTCTCCTTGGTCAGGAAAGGGGGTATGAATAAACTGGAAGGAACTAATCTTGCCATCTAAATTTTTAAGATTGTTTCTTCTCTTCTGAATAATAAGGTTTGTTAATAAGGAACAATCTTAAGTGATCGTGTTAAATTCCCTTTTAAAATTCTCTCCAGATCAGGAGAAAGAGGCATGTTTTTAGCTCTTTAGCCCACGTGGAAGTAATTAGTGCACCAAGAAATCTCTAAAGTGACCACTTCCCACCATACCTTTTTTTCTTTCATTAATACATCCTCCAAATGTTTAATAATATTCTTTAAATATTCGTCCACAATTTCTAGTCATCCAAAATATGATTAAGAACGGAATTTTTTTCAGCTCATAATTTAAACATATTGATGCTTCCAGTATTTGAGATTTCTCTTGTAGTGAAAACCCCCCACAAATTAATAGAGGTAATTAAGAAATGTTAAATGATGGCCCAGCCTCTGTTTTATTGGTATTATTTAGAAGCATTTTATGTAGCTGACATTTATAATTTAACATATTTTGAAGAAAAATGTTGTTATTCCCTAAACAAAACATTTGTATTTTTGGAGTTGCCCTTGAAATGCTATACCAGAGTCTAACTTGTTGGTCTCCATTTAGCAAAACTATCCATTATCAATAAACAACATTGGGATCACTATAGAAACTATGACTAATTAAAGACACAGCTGAATGCTTATCTATTATGCTTCTCTTTGAATAAAGTTAGAATTGATTTGAGGATTTCAAGAAATTTTGCATTCCTATGTAAATTTAGGCTTAGATGGTATGAGTTTAAAACAATGTATATTAGAGGTGGGTGGTTCAATTTTGCTGAAAACCAAACAAACCATAATTTTGTGTTGCCAATTGGCAACATTTGTTGCCAGAGTTAGCTGAATCAAGGTAGAATTTTCATTGAAGGAGATGCGGTCATGTTTAGTAAACCCAAATGGGTTTACTGAACATGGCGATGCCCATGCACCAGCACTGGTGGTGTTTGAAGCAAACCGTTAGACCAGGATGCTGGAGGAGAGCAGTGGGGACTAGCAGATCTTAGTGCCTGCAATGAGCAATGGGGATTGAATCCTGAGATTGTGACACAGATTGCACAGTGTTTCCTTTGGCACTACGCCCCTGCTTTTAAAGTTACTTATAGTCTAGAATTACTGGATAAGATGAGGTGCATGCATATTTTAAACTGGTTTCCATTATTCCTCCACACCATAACCTTTCCACTTTACCAGGAAAAAGCTAATGTTTTCCTTTAAATATAAAATCAAGAATATGGTCAATTATATATGCCATCTGGTCCTTAATCTTAAATTAACTGATCTAAAATCTCCCTGTAGAACTACAGTAATTGATGATGGCCACTGAATATTTTTGTTCTAAACTTTTGTCATTGTAGGTCACCATCATCCTCAAATTAATGAGAGTACTGTAGATAGGTTAAGTAGGTCACAGTTCAATGTCAGAGGTAAAGAAACATAGCAAGATACAGTACATATGCAAAAGTTCTGTTGGAAAAAATATTAAGAGGGAACTTTGCATTGCCCCAGCTGCTCCCCTTTCATGGAGCTGAAGTCTTGTTTTCTCCCAACTGACTGTTCCCTTTCATTCTTAGAGTATACCAATTCACCTCTTGACTCCTTTGACCAACCAATCGGAGAGGCTCTCCTTAAGTGTTTTCAGACAATAAAATTGAAGAATGTAACTAAGTAGCTGGAGGGAATGAAGGATTAGCACACAATGGTCTACAGCGTTCTCTCCAATGCTCAGATAAAGGTCAATCTATAGTTACATGCTGATCCATAAATTCTTCTAAACCAGTGGTTGGATCCATCTGTTTTCAATGTCATTGTTTAACACTTTCCAATACTGATGATGCTTGGCTAGCATATTCCAACTGATATCCCTAGTTAATATATATATATATATATATATATATATGCACAATATGTCTGGCACTCACGCTTGGAAGATTTCAACAGGTCTGGTGCACAACCTCTCAGACGAGTATATGGATCCCACACAATGGAGGCACTCTGTGAATAATAACTGACACCACCACAGCCGGTACGGTCAACGTTTCAGGGACTTCTCCCTTTTATCAAGACACAACCAGCACTAACACAGAAAGACATATATATACAAAACAATCTCTTACCAAACACAAATAAATGAGCAGGATACATTGTCCCCAAGCTGCAGGTGCTAAACTCCACAGCTGTCACGCTAACTGCCGAGAACAGCGTCCGGGCAGGGTGGGCGCGGCCTTCTCACGTCGGGGAATGGTTGCATAGCAACACTCCCCACAGCGTCTCACAGCCAACCGCCGCAGCCCGCAGGTGCTGACCTCACTTACGCGTCATTTCCTCCATAGGTGCGGCCTGGTGGGCGGCAGCCGATTGGCTTCACGCTGCGATGGGTTGCCTAGCAACCACCCCCAACAGGAAGAGAGCATGGATCCCGAATGACACCCGATGTGCACAAATAAAACAAACAAATATCAAAACATGACAAAAAAAGACTCTGAGGTATTCTGATCGTCCTCCCTAACCAATAGTGGAAAACGATCAGGAATAATAAACCTATTACATAACGGCTGAGACACATCTGGCCTGTATAATAATAAAATATTGTTATGATGCTGGCAGTAATGCTGTAACAGTTACAGAAGACTAATAGACTAAATCAGATGTTTCAGGTAACTGGTATAAAAAACACGGAAAAACAACATATTTGATTACTGATCAATGACAAACCAGACCTAAACTGGCCTATACTCACTTCTCGCTGGAGAAATTACAAGAAGCAATTGAAGTTTAGTGCTTCATTAAGACCATGGGGATGCACTGTCTGCAATTTGTGTATCCACCATGCTTCTTTCTGTAACAGGGTTTTACCCCTGTCACCACCTCTGACTCTGTCTGGAATGTGATCAATAATTTTATAGCGAATAGTCGCAAGAGAATGATGGCAATTCTTGAAGTGTCTTGCCACCGGCTAATCACTTCCCTTCCCCTCCAGTGCCGCCCTAATGCTGGATCTTTGTAACGCAATTCTCTCTTTGAACTGCCTTATACTCTTACCCACATACAACAAGCCACAAGGGCACTTGATATAATACACAATAACTTAGCTAGTGCACATAAGGGCATATTTGATCTTAAAGGATTTCCCTGATCTGGGGTGTAGAAACGTATACCCTGTTTCCAGGCAACTGCAGTTTGTACATCCTGTACATCTGTAGTTCCCAGGATGACGTGTAAGGAAGTGAGCTGGCTTTTCTGGACCATGATTGAAATATCATTATGGACTACAATATCCTTCACATTACGTCCTCGCCTGTATGAAGCCATCAGTGAGGTATTTTTCAATGAGGGCAATTCTTTATCTCTAGAAATCACAGGCCAAATCCCTTTGGCCCTGCTGTATAGATGTTTACTGGCAGTTGTATAATCCTGAGTCCACACCATCCGGGACTGTTCATCCGTCCGTGTTTAATGCCTCAGATCGTGAAATGGCTAAAGCTTTTTGTTCAGCTTTTTGAAGAGAATCTGTAGAGTACCCTCTGGCTTTGAATTTTTCTGTTATGTTAGAGATCTGTAACAGGGGCCTCCTCCTCGTCGTTACAGATTCGTCTTATACGTAGAAATTGGGAGAACGGGAGACTCCACTTTGTGGATTCTGGGTGGAAACTGTTTGCTCTTAAGACCATATTGCGGTCAGTGGGTTTGTAATACATACTCGTATTGATACTGAAGTCAGTCCCTATTGAAACAGCTACATCCAGATAATGGATCTTTTCAAAACTACATTCAAAAGTGAATTTAATGTCAGAATCCTATTCGTTGATTGATGTCATCATACCCTTGAATTCTGCTTCCGTCCCCATCCAGATGATAAAGATATCGTCTATGTAGCGACGAAAAAGGAGGATGTTATCCGCGTAGCCCTTGTTGCTTAAAAACAGATGTTTCTCTAATTCGCTCATAAAGACGTTGGCTAAACTGGGTGCCACACACGATCCCATGGCGCACCCAGTCCGTTGGCGAAAAATCTTGTTATCAAACAGAAAGTAATTTCTTTCTAGTGTAAGACCTAGAAGGGTAATGAAGAAGGCAATATCGGGACCACCATATTCCGGTTGGTTCCTCAGGAATGTTTCCATCGCATGTAGACCCCTCTCGTGGGGAATACTGGTGTATAGGTTAATCACGTCAACTGTGCACAGCAAATAGCGAGTCGGTAGAGGTGAAATGGACTGTAATGTTTGAATGAAGGCAGTGGTATCTTTCAAGCAAAGCGGTAATTTCTGGATCAATGGCTGTACATAGAAATCCAGAAATTTGGAAAGATTATAGTAGAGAGAATCCCTTGCCGCAATAATGGGGCGTCCCGGAGGGTTGACCACATCCTTATGGAGTTTAGGGATGGTGTAAAACACCAGAAGGATGTGCCATTGTTCGCTCAATGCCTCTCTAGTGTTATCTGTGATGATTCCATCTTCCACTGCCTTCTGTAAGATCTTGTTCAATTGTGTTTGGTATTGTGCAGTCGGATCCTTACTAAGTTGTTCATAGGTCACTGTATTATCCAATTGTCTGTACGCTTCAATTTTGTAGGCGGTAAGGTCTTGCACCACGATGCCTCCACCTTTGTCCGCCGGTCATATGGTAATGTCCTTATAATTTCCTAATTGCTTCAAAGCGGCAAACTCTATCCTCGAGAGGTTGTGCACACCTGTATGCTGTATGGGGGTACTTTCTTCAATATATGTCTCCATGCAATTAGTGAAGGTTTTAATACTTTTATTCAACGACTGAGGGTTGAAATTTGACTTCTTATATATAGGCATTGGTTCAGCAGTATTGATTTTATTGGCAAAATGTTCTTTGAGTTTGACCCGACGATTTAACTTAAATAAATCAACTTTGTTAGTGAATACATCAGGCCCACGCGTGGGGACAAATGAAAGTCCTTTGTTCAATGCCTGGACTTCTGTAGTGCTTAATAGCCTCGATGAAAGGTTAAACACTATGTTTTCTTGGATGCTGCTTTTGCCTGCTTCCCTTTTGTTTTGGCCCCCCTGCGTGTCCAGGCTCTTTTTTCGACTCGTTTTTTGAGTGAGTTTTTACTCCAGCTGGTTGTTTCTGAGAGGCAGAAGTGGAAGCACATTCCGTGTCACTAGAAGATAATGCCGTGTTAGATTGATCCATTTCTAATGCAAATTTCTTAGATTTTCTTTGAAATCTAGGTTTTCTGTATTGGGCTGATGCTTTATTGTATACCCAACTATATACCTGAGTCAGGTCGTAATCTCTGTTGACAGTGGCACGTTTGGATTTCTTAAAATTAATCAGCTCTGTCTGATATTTCTCTATTTGTACAGAAAGTTTTTCCAGCCAATCTGGGGGTGCTTCTGCCTCAATTTTGCTTAAATGGATACTTTCAAAAGTAGAGATTTTTTCTTTTGTGGTTTCCAATTCTCTTCTAGATTTAGCCACAACCAGCAATATCAAATCAAAAGAACAACGATTCAATACAGCTGCCCACTATCTACAAAAATCTGGATTGTGACGGCCTATGGTTGGTATGTTTCTGATTCTGAAACCTCTTGGGATCCTTTTGTCCCTAAAGTAATCAGACAAGGTCACACCATGCAGTAGAAAATCTACCTCCCTCTTTTTGAGTTTGGTTAATGATGAAATTAAATGTTCAATCGAATCTGCATCACTGCCCGATATTAGATCATGTGAAAATAAAATAGCTTCAGCCTCTGTGTCCGTATGTGTGAGGGTTTCCCCTTCCAGTAATGTTGGAACACAAAATCCTGGTACCTCAGTCGACATGGACATTCTAATCAAACGTGAATAATAAACAAACAGTGTAATCCACCCATTCACTGTGTCTGTCCCAATGCAAACTCAATCTTGTTAAGCAGGTGCCACGACTAGTAGAATCACCGTAGTGAAACTCTGTAGATATATGCACAATATGTCTGGCACTCACGCTTGGAAGATTTCAACAGGTCCGGTGCACAACCTCTCAAACGAGTATATGGATCCCACACAATGGAGGCACTCGGCGAATAATAACTGACACCACCACAGCCGGTACGGTCAACGTTTCAGGGACTTCTCCCTTTTATCAAGACACAACCAGCACTAACACAGAAAGACATATACAGTATATACAAAACAATCTCTTACCAAACACCAATAAATGAGCAGAATACGTTGTCCCCCAGCTGCAGGTGCTAAACTCCACAGCTGTCATGCTAACTGCAGAGAACAGCGTTCGGGCAGGGTGGGCGCGGCCTTCTCACGTCGGGGAATGGTTGCATAGCAACACTCCCCACAGCATCTCACAGCCAACTGCCACAGCCCGCAGGTGCTGACCTCACTCACACGTCACTTCCTCCGTAGGTGCGGCCTGGTGGGCGGTAGCCGATTGGCTCCACGCTGCGAGGGGTTGCCTATATATATATATATATATATAGAGAGAGAGAGAGAGAGGGGAAAGGGAGGTTTTAGACATACAAGGATATGAGGGAGGAAGTTCCCGAACACAATTAGGGTATATGTCTATTAACACTCAAGCCTTCATAGTTACTGAGAAGCAGGGGGAGCAAAAACCACAAACCTACTGATAGGAGAAGTGCTTTGCTCCAGTAGTAACCAGTTAAAGGAGAAATAGCCCCTAGTGTAAGTGGTAGTAGAGGGTCAGGAAATTGGGAAAATGATGATGTAGGGGGAACTTGCTGTTGGAAAAGCAAAGCTCATGAGACACACAATATGGGCCAGCAGAGAGAAAGCACACAAAATCCTCCAAATGAAACACACTTTAGGCAGTCTGGTGGAGAAACCAATTGACTTCACTATGGAATGAGTTTCTATCCTGATCAAGGGTCTTGTAGGGACTTCAGATCCTCTGTAGATGTGTCTAAAATTGGCCATCCACAGAATTCAACCACCTTTTCGATCACAGGCCCAGAGCTTGAGCACAACTGACATGCAGAATGCGGAGGTTCTGGCACACAATGCCAGAGAAACGCTCCTCCTCTGGGTTTCAGAGGCCAGAATAAAAAGGGCCAATCCCACAGGCACTGAACAGTGTGGCCTGACTCTCGGGAATGCACAAGGATGAGATTACAACCAGGGCCAGTCACATGGCACATCAGGAGTCCTCCGGGAAACCTGGCACACAACCAGGAAGCAGTAGATCACAGCACACTTCCCAAATGGGACAAAGTTAATGGACAGCAGGGACCTACATGGTAGGCCTCCAATAGATGGGGGAGTACACCATCCATTTCAAAATCATATTCATATCCTTATCATTCTGGGGGATATTGTCATTTCCTTGTTGCTAAGTACAGCACAGAAAACAGAGGTGATGTTTGTTGAATGATGATGTAACTTAACACTCAGGAATATCATAGAAGGTTTAATAAGGTTCCTGTAAAAGATCAGAAATCGTTTGAAGGTATGTGTTTTTCACATTTGACTGTCAATTATGTTTGGCTTTCTTTGCTTTTCTTATTATCAGTATTTACAAAATTTTAATGATAACACATTTAAATTTTTAGTCCTTTTTAAATAAATTATAGATTTTAATAACATTATTTGGTATTTCTTATCACTAAAATTCAGTAATATTAGCATTTAAATAGGTTAATTCTGAAATTTTGTTGGCTTTAGAAAAACAGAATGTGCGTTAATGGGCATGAATAAAATATGATCTATCATTAAACATATTTTACTTGTAAATTCATGTAAATAAAATACAATAATTACAATTATCATTTTACATAAAATGGTGTACAAGAAATTTCTGGCATACGTGCATATTATGGAATATTGTTCAGACAACTTTGTGAACTTGATTCATTTTTTGGGGGGTCAAAGGTTGCCTTAAATTATAGTAACATTAAACAGCAGCTTCCACTCTGATCTACTCAGGTTAGATAAAAAAAAAAACATGAATGCGCAGTATATAGAATTCTGAGCTAAAAAAGTATCAGGTTACACTTTATAATAATACTAACATTATTGCTGTATGCATTAATTACGGTGATCTTTGATTGCTTTTGTACTGTCACATACTTTGTGTTAATTTTTTTTTAAAAATAAGCAAAAAAATAATTGACCATTTGCTCTCAATCAATGGGAAACATTCAAAAATATCTTTCATACAAATTGGTTAAATCATGGATTTAACTAGGGAGGCCACTCCCGGGCCTTATTTTCAATAACAGCTATCAGGATTGAAAAATGATCAATCCTGGGATTCCCGGTAATGGGTTGAAGATTTTAAATTTAAAATCTTCAGTGTTCCCCCTTCCCAAACCTGCTCAGCCCACAGAACTAGTCTCCAGGTAGCGGGTGGGTACACTTCCTTCAGGCGGTGAGGTGTGGTCTGCACAGCATGGGAGGATGGCGTCAGGCTGCGCAGCGTGACCCCTGACTTCACATCATGCTTCACAGTATGCTCAGCCGGGAGCAGGGGTAGTTGGGAGAAAGGAGCTAGGCAGCGTCTGAGCCTCCTGAGGAGGCTCAACGCTACCCGGCATTATAAAAACTCCAATCCCAGGATTAAATCCCTGCCAATTTCTGGCCTAAATCCCGGGATCCTGCCAATCTCGATCTCAGGATTGGCCATCCTAGCTTTAACATATTTGAACGAAAAGGTTTTGTCAATTTTCCAGTGTTTGACAGCAAATGGTCAATTGTCATTTGCTCTCATCCATTTCCAGATTTTCATTCTTATCAAACAGATCTGACAGATAATCTGCCAGATAATTGTATAGTGCATGCCCGGCTTTAAATGATTAGCAAAAGATTGGTTGAAAGTGACAATATATCAAGCATTGTTTGAATCCTTATAGTAAGAAAACATAATATGTACCAATGTTCCAGTAATAGTCATGATCACCATGGTAATAATGAAACCATTAATCTAGGTGACTACTGTGACTATCCTGACCATCTCAGCAAGCTCAGTCCAGTGCCTCCACAGCGAAAATGCCAACCAGAGATAGAACCAAGTGTGAGATTGAAAACTCATTGTTGTCTGGAAGAAGGGCAGCTGTGAACATCCTGAAGGTGTGAGAAGGTCCCACTACATATGCTTGCCATCATCACAGCTTTCTATCTGCTTTCTGACTAATCAATACTTTATCTCATAATTTCACACATTTTTTTAACCAGTATATTTTTGTAAAAGTTTTTCTATTTAAAATTGGACATTTATGTATTGTATACAAGGCTTAGAATTGTATATAGAAAACTGACTGTCTAAATATCACATTCCACTTATTTTTGGATTACATTTCTAAGTAGTGATTCTAATTTGGGATGTATAGATCGGTTCATAATTATCTTTATTGGATTAACATTCCACTTTCCACTTGTATGAGGAACTATGTATTGAATCTACTGGGAGCCCTTTACTATAGACTTGTACAGTACAAACTAATGTAGGGTTTAACTATGGTAATCTTAATTACTAGGCTGTAAATTTGTATCTGCGGTTAGTTGGGTTGGACTTATTTTATTTATTTAATACTTTATCTATTTACTCTTTGGTGTATATATATATATATATATATATATATATATAGTTAACAGTAGTGGCACTCAGTGATGATTTATCCAAGAAGTAACACACCATCACTATTGATTACTTCAGCGTTTCAGGATTGTTTATTGAGACCCATTCATCAGGAGTTATATAAATATATATCCTGACGATAGTGATTATGCACTAAAACGTTGATAATCTATACCTGTGTGCTGTCTTTATTCGGCAGAGTACCACACCACTGCAAGTATATGTATCCCATGGGATTGTGCGGGCACCTGCTAAAGCAATATTCATGATTATTAGATATATAGTACAGTGTTTTCCACTAACCGTGGAAATGATAGCACTCTCCAGACAAAAAATCAATTAAGCCAAAAAATTATATTTATAAAGAAAAATCAAACAGTTACACATACAATAATAATTTCTCACCAATATTTTCGTCCCTTTCTAGGACCTTTCTCAAGGTCTCACAACAATCCAGTACATGTCAAAGGGTTAGATGCAGTTACAGAAAGTGGAACTGGACATAGAGAACATGCCTCCCAGGCCTCTGTTAAATACCTGATCAGACCATGAAAAAGGCGCCAAACACCTCTTGTGGCTTGTGGATTGTGTTCCAATGGGCAAAAGTGACGTCACTTCCGGTACCGGGTCAGCTGGAAACAGCACAAACCATAATAATATAATATATAATATATAAGTGACTAAAGCGAATGAGCCAACATAGAGCCAAGGACTGAACGAACCAGGCGATTACCGCACCTATGTCAATAACAGTCAGCGTTGTGGCACACCCCAAGTTTGCGCTGCATTGTCATGGAAACCGCATGGTCACCGTATTGTCACTTCCGGGTGCGCACCAGCGTAGAGCTGTGGTGTGTCCCCAGAGTAGCGAGCAATATAAGTGTAACATCTATACAAAGCCATCTCATAGTGCACCCCGCCGTAGTGCCCACACTGAGTGCGTGCCGCATAGTCATGGGAACCATTATGTCGTCAGACCGTTACTTCTGTGTACACACACGCATCAGCTGTGACGTATCCCCATGGAGACAAGTCTGTAAATATGGAACTGCAACACAAACCCGAGCGTCCACACTTGGTGGATAAAAAAATCCACCAAGTGGGATGCTCTTGTCTAACCTGTGCTGGCTATGCTTGTTAGCTAGAATATACAGTTAACATGGGCTACTAGCGACCACAATATATATAAATATGGGTATAAACAGAGACCTGGGAGTAGTACACCATGAAAAGTATCTATGTAAGTTATTTTACAACATTCACTATAGCTTAATATCAATCAAGTTGTGTACTAATGTACAGAAAGTACTATTCTAGTGCTACCAATTATCTTACTCTTATAAATAGTGATTATATATTTTATTATATATTTTTTTATATTATATAGTATTTTTATATTTTTTATTGTTTTATTTTTATTTTTAGTAAAAGAGTGGCTGTTGGAACTACCAAACCTGCATATGTGCAAGCTACAAAAGCATTTATTTTAGAAAAATAGATAAAGGATTATTTTTGTTCATCCCTTTTGGGGCAATAGTGTCCAATCACTGAATCCAGTAACTCTCTTATGCAAAGAGAGTGTACGGTCACCACCGCATATTGGTGGCGGAATTCAGTCTATCAGCTTACATCGAAGATTTGATACTTGATGTCATTGGTTCAAGAAGTGACGTGGTACTGGTTGCTTTGCTGTACCAGATTCGATTGCCTGATGTATCATGGTACAATGATTTGCCATCCTGTAGCGAAAGTGTCTTGTGGTCATACCCACATAATATAAGCTACAGGTTAAGTTTAATATTGATGGGCCGTCCAGAAAGGGGATGAGGGAATGTGGGTCCTGTAAGCATACTCCTACAAGTGACACAACTGGTGCATCTGAAACACCCAGGTTTCCTTTCATGTAACCAAGTGACTGAGGTAGCTTTCTTAGCCAATGGTCTGAGTAACAATTGTTTGAAATTCGGTGCCCTTCTATAGGCCATCAGTGGAGGTCTTATAGCTTTTAGTTTTAAATGTATATCCGTGGTGATAATCGGCCAGTGTTTGTGGATGGAACTGCTATACTTGTTAGAAATATTGTCAAAAGTGGTCGAAAACACCATGCAATTGGCTTGCCCAGATTGCCTCACACCTTAAGTGGAGCAGTTACATTTTTTTCCTGGCTCTGTTTAGACACTGCTGGATAGTTGTGTCACTATATCCACGTTCACAAAATCGGAAAGTAACATCACACAGTTGTTCTTCCATCATCTCTGTCTTGGAGTTGTTCCTCATTATTCTCAGCAATTGGGATACTGGTAGATTGTTCTTAGGTGCCGGTGGGTGTTTGCTGCTCGCAGGCAACAAATTGTTTCTATCGGTTGATTTGAATGGTGATATCTTCCACTGTTACATTGATGTCCAGAAAACTGATTTGGGAGTCACTTGATGAACATGTAAACTTGACCGGATTATTGTGAGCATTTAAAGAAGTAACCATATCATTGAATGTATCCCTGGTGCCTATCCATAACATGAACACATCATCAATAAAGCATTTATAGAAGGCAATTTGAGAATCATATACTGGGAGAATATGTGTCTGTTCAAAGGCTGTCATAAAGATGTTTGCATATGAGGGTGCCAGGTTTGAACCTATAGCCATCCCCAAGCGCTGTATAAAATAGTAATCTTGGTAAATGAAATGGTTACATTTTAATACCAGTTCTGCCAGTTCAAGTAGAAATTCTCCTGGTGGTCCATCAGGAGGATACTGATTCAGGGCTTTCGCAAGTGCCTGCAAAGCCTGGTCGTGGAGGATCACAGTGTACAAAGAGCACACATCCATGGTCACCAACAAGATCTTGTCCATTATTGGTTGGGCATCAGAGAGTTTTTGTAAAAAATCAGAAGAGTCCCGTATGTAGCTATCACTCTGGTGTACTATGGTTTTCAAGAAGGAATCCACATATATTGCCAATGGTTGCAATAGTGAGTTCCTGGCTGATATTATCGGACTGCCTGGTAGGTGAGAGAGGGTTTTTATGTATCTTAGGGTTGGTGTAAATAATTGGGCAAACTGGGTAATCAACCTTTAGATAATCAAAAGTGTTCTTATCGATCCATTTACAGCCCAGGTCGCTTTGTGAGGTGCAACTACCATGTATTTAAAACCTCCAATAGGGTTGGTCTTTTGGCTGGTATAGGTGGTGTTGTCAGATAGTTGTCTCATGATCTCTGCATGGTAGTTAGTCCAATCTTGGACCACCACTGCACCAACCTTATCAGTAGGTCTAATAACTATACTGGTATCTTGTTTCAATGAAACAAGTGCCTGTTTCTCTGCTTTGCTTAAATTGTCAAACTGTGCATTGGGTGTAGCCCACATTCATATCGTGCTCAACCAAGTGGGTGAAAGTCTTGATACTGGGGTTAGAAGAGATTGGATCAAACTGAGAAGGTTTGCGAAAAGTAGTCACCATATCCTGACTATCAGAGCCAAAGTGTTCCTGCAATCTAAGTTTGCACCCAAATTTATAGATATCAACAGCTAAATCAAAAGGTTTATGTGGACACGTGGGTACAAATGAGAGTCCCCTAGGTAGTAGTGACGTTGTGGCCTCATCAAGCTGTCTGCTAGATAAGTTATTGAATATACAATCCAGTCTGCTTTGAAGCAAAAGGAAAGTGCATTGAATGTATAGGTCACACTATTATTTATGGTTTTCTATATTTTTTAAATTTATGTGAAATTATGTGTTTTAAAGTGACCCATACTGACTTTGAAAAACTAATGCCACACCTGAAACAACATGTGATTTGATATCAAGGAAATGAATAGGAGTGCCTATTTAATGTCTGGGACCAGAAGCCATCACACTCTTTGATAAAGACTCTGCATTAGTAGGTGTAACCCACTATATATATATATATATATATATAGAGAGAGAGAGAGAGAGAGAGAGAGAGAGAGATGTATAGAAGTGTTCTCCTCCGTCTTTACTGCCTGACAGCACACCATGGCATGTATGACAGTGTGCTTAGCTTGCACCCGCGATCCCATAGGATATCATGGTATGACCTGTGCCAAAGCATGGCAATTCGCCTGCTGCATTTCACGGACATAGATGCAAGTGGACACATCTGCATCCAAAAAGTACTTCTGCGATGCTGCCACTGACTAGACACTGTTCACCTCTCTAGTAATCAGCCAACTAATTTGGCACTAGTCGCCCCGCCCCCAAAAGAAGACCAACTACTTAAGCCTCCTCGAAAACACAGACATGCTAAACAATCACACTCATGTAGTCCACCTGTGAAGCTGAGTTGTGTGTACAGAAGAATGCGGAGGATTTACCCTGTCTGCACCATAAGATTGCATACTCTCAGAGGAAGCCTGAGTCTCTCTCACACCAGTCTGTTGCAAATTACCCTTTTTTTTAAATAATATATATTGTTTTATGTTTTTGTCATGCTCCATCTTTTGAATACATTTGATCTGAATTTATTACAGTTGCATCTTTACACCTAAAATCATTTTCTGTGTGCAGAAGGGGTGTTTTATATACCTTACAGTTATATTTCTTTCTGTAGTTTACTTTTATTGGTATAATGCCTGTAGTCTACTCTTCTTGGTATAGTGCATGGGATCAGTGTGGTATTATCTGATTATCTGTATATTTATTTTATTATTTATAAAAAGTTATTTATATTGCGCACAAATATTCCACTGCATTTTACAGATGAACTTTCTTTTTACATCATTAAATATTTGTTTATTTTTAGGTTCATTATATATACAGTGTCCTGACATCATTATTTCAGATGTAGTGTTTTCATTTTTAAAAGTGCAGTTCCTCATCAGGTGTTTTTTTGCTTTTTTGCTGTATTTGTTGTATTTCTTTAGGATTCTTTCACTGATCCCAGACTGAAACGTACTGCTGTGTTTACTCTCACATTAACACTTTTTGGGCAATCAACTGCTTAATAGATCACAATTTCCTATTTGTCACATTGTATTGATTGCTCAATCTAAAGTGCCCTACACACTTAAAGATTATCTGTCCAATCTTTCTGGTTGGAACAAAAATCTGGTAATGTATGGAGCAAATGATAAATGACTATTTGCTTTCAAACACTGGACAACAGACAAAAATGGACTTTCAAACAAATTGGTTAAGTTTGTTTTGTTAAAACAATTGATTTTAACAACCATTTCTGTCCATGTTCTGGATTTTGGGAGTAAATGGTTGATTGTCATTTGCTCCCAGACATTGGCAGATTTTCTTTCCAATCAGACAGATTGGACAGATAATCTTTAAGTTTGTAGGGCCCTTTACACTTGTAAATTAAAACATAAATGCTCTGTGGTATCTAGGAAAACACCGGTGTTAGGGTCTCCTGCCCTGTGCTGCAACGTCGTCATGGCAACCGGGAGACAAGTGCTAGCGGAGTAACCTGAGCGCAGCTGATACTCCGGTTCGGGCTTTTGCTGTGCAGTGGTTACAGGCTCTGTGCACGGCAGGGGATCCGGTGCTGGTTTTTGTGCTCACAGTCTGTGAGGTCTGAGTGGGGCTCGGACAGCACCTGCTATATAAACCCTCTTCTCAGGATAGGCAGATGCTGCTGAATCTTTGTTGGTTAGTCAGTTCCTGAAAGTTAGCTAGTACTGTGTAACTTAGTATTTGTTTGTTGCTTACTGCAAATAGACCTTGGGATTTGGTACTACACTCTGCCAATCCAGACCTAGCAGTAAGACTGGAGTCAGTCGTTTAACCTGCTGGGGTTCTTTTGCTACTCTGTGAACCTAGCAAGTTTGCGGCTGTATTCTCAGACTTGCCTGCTAAAATCCTTTCTCACTGTGCAAGGTGTTCAGGCGTCAGTTTAGTGGCAGTAAGCTGAACCAGTGCACTGCAAGTGAGGACTAGGATTGTTGAGACTCTCCTTGTGTCTATTATTCCATCTCTGACCAAGGAGTTTACTGCCGCACCCGTTGGTAACCCTTTAGGGTTTTGCTGTTGCCCTTAGTAACAGCATTTCGGGTTCTCTACGTATTAAATCACAACATCTCGCTTCTTTCCATCTGAGCATTCCTAATACTAGGGAGACACCCAGTTTCTTAGCCTCTGGGCTTCTCTGTTCACTTTGTGTTTATTTTGTTACTCTATCACCTTCTGTGTATGTAATGTCATATTCCCCAGTCTGTCTGTGAGTTCATTTGTTTTGCATTCCTCTCCGTTCAGACACCAGTACATTCCTGCTGGTACTGGTGTGCATAACAACCGGTTTAGGATTATTTTTACAAAACCTAATAGTATTGATAATCATCGATGTTAGATTGCAGAGTAAAAAACTAGCATTAACTATGCACTAGATTCGACTGCAATTTTAAATCCAATGTCGAATCCCATTTTATTTCAAACCCTTATGCCACAGTAAATCCGCAGCAAACCAAAAGACAACATGCTGCAGTGTGGAAGCCCATACCATAATCTGTGCAGTATTTGTTATTTTAAAATGTTATTAAATGTTTAAAAATAGGGGGGAAAAATTGTGCTGAGACCTCAAATCCATAAACATCCTCTGACCTCTGAGCCTTCTTTGATAGTGGAAAATATTGGGAAAAACTGCATGGGTTTAACCCTATTTTCCAATAACCAGCATCAGGCAGAACCAGTCAGGAGGCTGATGCTATAGCCAAGGAACACAGTATTGGGTCCCCTTGCGATAACGTCCTCCAGCCCCAAACTAGTAAGACTAGGACAGGGGTCCTTAAGGAACAAAATGTGGGTTTCACCTCCCCAAGTCCAAGGGCCCATCTCCACACCAACTGGGCTTTGGGTACAAGGGCCCATTTCCACACCAGCTGGGCTTTGGGTACAAAGGCCCATCTCCACACCAACTGGGCTTTGGGTACAAGGGCCCACCTTCACACCAACTGGGCTTTAGGTTCAGGTTTAATTGTAATGATAGAGTTAAATTCTATATTGTTTTAAAGGTGGTCTACAGTTCCCAGCGAGCCACCCTCAGCATGATGGCACTTGTCAAACCACAAAAACAGTAGCTGTTTTTTTGAGGCGTTTGAGTTGGAAGGTGTCTTGTGCAATTTACTGTTGTCACATTTAAAAGTTTGTCTAATTTTTTTGTTGTGTCTGTGTTTCATTGTGTGCATATGGAGAGTGCTTTGTCAGTGTTAGGTTAGGTTTTATTTTCCAGTGTTTGGTTATATTGCCTGTTTTTGTGTTGGTGAGAGGAGGAGGAGCAGGGAGGAGGAGAGGGAAAGTAAAATGGGTGAGGATACGCAGGAGGTGGAACATGGATCTGAGTATAATACGCAGCCCGCCAAAACAAAATCTAGCAGGACTGTCAGATTTTCCCATGATGAAACTGTGGCCATGATGTCCTGTCTTCTACTGAACATGAGGTCCTCTTTGATAATCAGGCTACTAGGACCTCTGTGAGGAGGAAGAGGCAGAAATGGTCCATGAGGGTGCAGGATGTGAAGGTACAGATATGGTCATCTTCATCGCACCCACGGCTATACTGTAGATGGGTGTGATGATCTTGCCACGGTGTGTGTGCATATTAGCAGATGCATGTGCATTATTGCACCTTCAGTCCATAGGGAATACACTATGCGATAACTTGTGTGACTAATCGCTGCCGAGATACATGCTTACGTGTGGCAACAATGAGAGTGGGCATATCTGTAGTTAAGCATGTAAAGTGGGGTCTGGGGCATTGCAAGAAGCACTTCTCTGACATTAGGAGGACAAAGGAGGGGATCTGGTCAGGATTCTGGCGGTTTGGATCCCGGGAGCTGAAATACCAATGCCGGGATCACAACACTTCTCTGAATGCCGGAGCTGGCATTCTGAGTAGGATCACAATCCCAGTGCCAGAATCCCGACCACCGGGATCCTGAGTGACTGTTGCAGGGACACCAGAGAGGTAATACGCAATAGGGGTATGGGTTTTAGTTTGAATATGCGGAGGGAGGGTTATAGTTAGGTTTAGGCTGCTGGGAGGGGGTTAGGTTTAAGCACACCTGAGGAGGGTTAGGGTTAGGCTGCAAGGTGGGGAGGTTTAGGTTTAGGCTGCGGGAAGAGGGGGTTAGGTTTATGCACCACTGGGGAGGGTTAGGTTTAGGCTGGGTGGGGAGAGGGGTATGTTTAGGCTGTAGGAAGGGAGAGTTAGGAAAGTAGGGATGGGGGGTTTAAATACTAAACCAACCCCTGTTGGAATTCCAACCATCAGGGCACCGCATTCGGTATTCTGACCACAGTCATCCCAAATACCGTCATATCAGCCCCAACCCTAAAGGAGAACATTAGCCTTTGCTGTGTAAACAGTAGTTATAATTACCACGGTTGACTTGTTCCAGGTAATATACATGGTCAAGTCACAATATTAAGACCAACTCTTACATTTGACTTCAGCGGCACGAAGCCCATGAAGTATGTCACTTGTCGCATGCTTGCTTGGTGGTTATAAAAGGTGTGGGATAGGGAGTCTGCACATATCACTCGTTGCTGTCATGGGTTAAAGGGGCATTTTAATCGAGTTGCAAAAAGGGATGATTATCGGCTTTCGGGTCAAGGGTGGCAGTATTTTTTAAACAGCACATTTGGTGAATTGGTGAAGGTGTATCGTGACTGGACAAACGGCACCATTGCAAATAACCATTGTGGATGTGGAGCACCACGTGCCATTGATGTGAGAGGAGAACGTCAGCTCCAAAGGTGCGTGAGGGCCAACCGACACGCTACAGTGGAACAGCTCACCATCAAATTGAACCTGGGAGCTACCAGATGTGTGTCTTAAATAAAGATGAGCGGGTTCGGTTTTACTCGGAAAAAGAAAAACTACCAGCGCTGGCTGATCATGTATATAAAAAACATAATCTAATATCCAAAAGGCTTAATAAATAAAAGATCACATTTATTTCACATGTGTAAATATAAAATACATTAAAAATTAATTCATTAATAAAAACTTGAATAGTAAATGCCAGAAGGTGCCTGAATTATTGAAAAGTCCACATTTGGCGATTAATAACACTCAAGGGGACCGAAATCACTGGAGAAGTCCATCACTAATCGGTTATTTTTGCATAAACCGAAAGATTGCAGATGTGAGGTATTTACCAGTGATCCTGGAAGCAGATTGTGTCCACCTGTAGTATAACTGGGTCAGTTGTCCTCTTTGGCATGGAGGAATACGTCCAGAAAGGTGGGTTTTACTCGGATTTACTTGGATTTACCTGAATCTCCTTATTATCGGACGTCACGTGTTTTGGTTAGCCAAAAAGAAAAAAACTGAAAATAAGAAATGGCAATAATTTTGCCCTAAAGAACCAAGTAAATCTGAGCCCGCTCATCTCTAGTCTTAAATGACAGTTTAGCGCATCTAGCTGCTGTCCCTGCTGTACACAGTGGTTACTCTGGCTATTAGCTGGTGATCATAATAATGTGACTAGACTGTATAAATCTCCCATGGAGCATAAGGGAATAAGGGTGGTAGAATATACAAGAAAATAATGAAAACTTTCTATCAAGCTACTGCATGTGGTTAAAAAATATAGTTTCTCGATCCCATTGTCTATGCACTTTAGATGTGTGATTTCTCCTCAGGGCAAATTGTGATTGTGAAGCTGACATGTTGTTATGTGAAGAGAACAATTAACAACACAGGAATAAAACCATACCTTAAACAGACAATCCCTAAGATTTTTGTTTTTTTTAAGTGATAGGTTTAAAAGTTTCAAATTTAATGTTTCATTTGATCTCAGGTTTCCACGGCAACTAGTTCCATTAATTAGTCTGTTTTCACACAATTAAAAGATCACATCTTTTATTCATAGTTATACATTCCAAGTACAGCTCTCAGATGACTATCACAAATGTAAATATGCAGGAGATTATGCCCAATGTATTGTTGGGAAGCTACTGTATGTCTTTTTGAGATTTCAGAGGTAAAATATATTATGACTATATTCTATCCACTAGAGTTAACACATAGTATGTCTTTACTCTCCCTATATTATCGTCTATACCCCTTTTCCACCTAGAAGCACTGGTCACAGCTGGGAGCCTGACACGTGTGCTACCTGGCTGCGGCCTGTGCTCAGCCCCCTTTCCTATTGCACTCAACAACCCGGTATATTGCTGGGTTGGTGATGCTGCTGGTGACTCGGCAGGGGCATCACTGGGAGATCACATGATCTCCCAGCACCGCCCTCCCATACACTGTGAACGAGAGCCGTGTCACACCGACACGGCTTCCGTTTACACTGCACAGCTTACCAGGTTGAAGTCATGTTCAACCCGGTAAGCTACCTGGGTAGGATTCCCGGATCACTTGATCTGGGTTTTTGCAGAAGGCCCCTTTTCCACTAGCAAAAAACATGGGTAAATGTGCGCCCCTGTGCATTTACCTGTGTTTTTTCAGCTAGTGGAAAAAGGGGTACTAAACTGCTCCTGGTATGTCCACCCAGGGGTAACATCTTTATACCATTTGGATAGATTGGCTATCCAGCTCAACTCTGGGACTTGATCAAATTGAGGCGCTTGTGCCCGTTAATTGATATGCTTGGGGGAAGCTTTATCCAGATGTTTGTACCTCATCGCTGAATATTTGGATATGGTGTGGGATACGTGGTATAGCATTCCATCAGAGGTAGAAGAAGCTAAGAGAGTAGATCAATTGAAATTTACTTGGAATTGGGATAGTCATATGGATATCCTAATAAATAACTAAACATCAAATCTTTTTCAATGTTTATAATGTTTCTCCACCCTGCTTAGGGTTATAATTTTATCTTTATGTTGTAACCTTCCTTTTTTTTTAATAGTTTATAAAAGTCAAATATAAAGAGTTAAAAAAAAGTGACTCATAATAGTCTCTCAGGATGAGTGTTTGGTCATTCCCTGGATGCTAAGCAGCTAAGGAAAGACAGGAGATTTGTTTTTGTGCTTGCAGAGTTTTGATGTAATTGACCATTTGAGACCTATACACCAAGGTGTAACATTTACACACAGGAATACTATAGAAAATTTATTAAGGGCCCTTCCAAGAGATTAGAAAACATTATTGGAGATATCCGAGAATTTGTGTTTAGTCGAAGGTACATTTTATTCCCATTGCCAAATCATTTGTGTCTGATTTTCATGAGCTATATCATCAAAATAATTTTATCTTTTTAGACTTTTCTAAATGTAAAAATATTAATCGTGTCAGTTAATAAATGTAGAGTGATAATTAAATTGCAGCAACTTTATGTTTTGAAATAGGTTAGTTATAAAACACATTTTCTTGGTTTAATAAAAAGCTAAAAAAAAAACACAATTTTTTTTTAGCCTACTGTATTTTACTATAGTAAATTTGGGTAAATTAATAAAATACAAAAGATATACAAGCATTGACTTACATGATATAAAATATCTTTCAGATAAATGTATGAGATTGATATTCTCCAACACAAAACTCTAATTGTCAGCAATCGCACCTAAACTATAATCAGCCTCTTTTACTTGCCTGTTACTTCAAATAATTATAAAATAAAATCCCAGCTGGCAAACAGCTACACAGATAAACATTTCTAGCTATGTTAAGGTTTGGTAACTCTTTTATATAAAGAATCATATGTTTTAGGTTTTATAGTCTTTTAATTAGACTATTACCACTTTAAATCATCATTCTATGTCTATGACTACAATTGTGGTAAATGTTCAAGAAGCACAACAATATTACCTGTATATCTAACCATCATTGCTTAGATTAAATGTCTATCAGATGGAGTACCACAAGGCTCAGTCTTATGTCCTCTTCTTTTATAAATCTATATCTAATCTCCTGGCAGACTTATCAGATATTTCGGATTTCAGCATCATCTGTATGTAGATGATACTCAAATCTACCTATACTGCCCAGATTTATCACCATCTGTATTGGTTAATGTCACTGACTGCCGTTTCATCTTGGTTGTCATCTCACCACCTCAATCTTAATATTTACAAAACAGAAGTAATTATATTTCCACCAGCCAATGATAGTTACCAACCTGATTTCTCTATCACTGTTGATACCTCAACCTAGCTCGCTGGCTAGGTGTCATTCTTGACTGTGAATTGTCCTTTGTTCCCCACATCCAATCTATCTCAAAATCATGTTACATACATCTAAAATACAACCATATCTTATACAGGACACTGAAAAAATGCTAATACATGCACTCATTATCTCCTGTATTGGTTATAGCAATATTTTGCTTACTGGTCTTACAAAAAAAAAGGCCCTCACCACTACAATTAAAATTGAATTTTCAAGGCTAATCTTCCTTCCCAACAATGTATCTTCTGCTGGTCTGGTCTGTCAGTCACTCCACTGGTTACTGGTATTCTACCGTGTTCAATATTAAATACTTTTACTTACTCACAAGGCTATTATCCAAATTGCACCAACGCACATCTCTTTGCTCATCTCAAAATATCTCTCTACCCAACCTCTGTGTGCTGCACAAAATCTACATCTCTCACAAGATCTACATCTCTCATCCACACGCATTACTTGCTCCCACTTAAAATTCTAGGACTTTTGCTGGGCTGCACCCACTCTGTGGAATGCCCTCCCACACACAATACTCACCTCTAGTCTCCAAAACCTTAAAGTGCTTCCTGAATACTCACCTCTTCAGACAAGCTTATCAAATTCCGGACCCACCCACATTACTTTCAGTGCCTTGGCCAACATTGCTGGGTGACCATAACATACAGCCCAGAACTTTTGCAATCTGGCCGGACCATTATGCATTAGGTATCATGTATCCTGGTATATCAATGACTATTTCCCTATATATTATAAGCTTGCGAGAAGGGTCTTCCTACCATTATGTCTGTCTGTTATTACTCAGTTTTGTTCTGTTACTGTTTCTCCAATTGTAAAATGTAATTTTATCAGGAGGCATTTGGTTTATTTGGTTATTTTACAAAAGTTACCTTATTTCTTCAATGCACACACTTGAGAAATGTAAAATTCAATTAGAAGTGCCAATGTGCAAACATTGTGGCAATTTTGCATGATTTTTCTGCAAAAAGCGACCTGGGAGATTTGCATGAAAAAATTGGGAAATTGCGCTTTTACCTTCTACGCAGGCATCCCTTTCAGTATGGGATAAGTTGGCCACTAAACGTTCTTTCTGCGTGCTTCAGCCTTAAAACATCTCCCTAAAGACGTTATCTAAATTAATTCCAAATTGAAATTTCTCAAAATGAATTTCATGTGGTGCGAAATCATTTGGTGATCTACTTGTGGGTTTATATCTATCACTGTTTTCTGATTTACAAAGGAAATTCTCCCTCCCTAAGTCTGAGCTTCTTTACTACTTCCAAATTCATTATTGGTGGAAAACTGTATCTAAGCAAACCAGCTCGACACATCCCCTAACCCAAAAAGTCTTCACTCATCTTACACAGACTAATTCTAAAGGGGACATCTAATTTTGGTATAAAGTTTTTATTGATTTAATTCCTATTACCAAATATAATGCACAGAAAAAGTGAGAGATGGAGTAAGGTATTACGTTGTCCCACCTCAATGGAGCAAAATATTCCTGCCTTCGTATACTATGTCTAGATGCTTAAATAACACTGAAATGCATATTAAGTTGCTGCATAAACTTTATTTAAGGCAAAACAGACGTTTTGGCCCTCATGCTCCAAATTCTGTTGGCGACAATGTGGTGAAATAGTTAATATATCCCACGTCTTTTGTTCCAGTCCTGTCATCAGAAGGTTTTGGTTGGACGTCTTCAGATTGGTAAAGTACTAAACATATCACTAGCTCCATCTCCCTCCCTTAGCTTTACTTCACATATTCCCTGATAGTATCTCATCTCATGCATGGTACTGTATGTCCATATTGTAATAGCTGCACGTGCAGTCTTAGCTCAAATTTGGAAACATTCTGCTCCTCCTTCTCTCTTAAAAGTTATGCAGAAAGTTAAGTTTCATTTTGTTATGGAAACATTATTTTCCATACTCATAGTCTGCTTTCTTCCCACATGTTCACTAGTCGCTATGGCATACTTATGGACAGGAGAGGGTGCCCAGTATTTCCCTAAGTCTTCCCAGCCTGAACCCCTTCAATTTAGCCTCAACGAGAGACTGATCAAATCACCACTGTTGTTTAATTTTTTCAGTTGGGTTAATATCCTGAATGGGTTCTACACCTAAAGCTGCCCATACACCTAAAGATTTATTGCCCTATCTGGCTGGTTGGAACGAGAATCTGGTAATGGCTGGAAGAAAATGACAATTGACCATTTGATCCCAAACACTGAAAAACAGACAAGAATGGTCAGACAAATTGGTTAAATCCATTTGGTTTAACCAATTTGTCTGAATGACAATTTTTGTCAGTTTTCCGGCATTTCAGAGCAAATGGTCAATTGTCATTTGCTCCCATCCATTACTAGATTTATGTTTCAACCAGCCAGATTGGATGATAACTCTTTAGGTGTATGGGCAGCTATAGTTGTTTGCTTGGTTTATATACATGGTAAAATCTATGTTTACAAGGACTTTGTGTAATAATACTGTCGATACCTGTGTCTTGCACCCAGGGCAGGCGACAGGGTAGGTCAAAGGGGACACCTGTACCGGGACCCAAGGGTAAGAGGGGCCCCAAGAGTATGCCACTTAGTGCCCAGCAGGGATGTTAGCCATCTTGTGCAAATGGGGCAGTGAGCTGTAGGTGGTGTGAATGTAGCCTCAGAATGACAGGAGCCTTTCACACACAGTGATTATGGGCCATGAGTGTGCATCCACTCTTCCGGGTCCAACTCTGTTGCAGGCAGTTATGGGACATGGCAGCAGCTCTACTAACAAGGACTCTCATGCCCTGTGATGGCCTCTTCTGATGAGGTGTGAAGGCGGCATGGTACCTGCTGTGCGGTGTGAGGGTCTGGGTACTGGGGAGTGGAGCACAGGTGAGTCTCTCCCCGCGGTAAGAGTGGCTTGGTGGGAGGACACAGAGCTTTGGGATGGGTGACAGCGGGGATTGCAGCATGGAGTCATTTGGGAGAGGCAGACTGTGGGGTGTGTGGGAGAAAGGAGATTATATATATGTGTAGATAAATAAATATTTATTTATTAACAGTTTCTTATATAGCGCAGAAAATTCTGTGGCGCTTTAAGATTTATATGTGAGGGGGCCCCAGAGATATAACTGCTCCCAAGATTTCTGTTGCCGGCCCTGCTTACACCATGTTATACCTTCTGAGAATTGTGATATTTGTATGTTTCTGGATCTTGTTTCCCCTCCCCTTCCTGAACCTTCCCTCTTTTTTTCTGCATCCCCCATAATATTAAAATTTTCAATAAAAAGTAATGATGTTAAAAAGAGAAAAAATAGGGAAATCTTTCTGAACCCTGAAAAGAAGCAACCAAGCTTTCAGGAGCACATAAACATAGAAACATAGAATTTGTCGGCAGATAAGAACCACTTGGCCCATCTAGTCTGCCCCCTTTTTTAATCTCTAACCTTAATTGATCCTTATTTCTTTGTAAGGATATCCTTATGTCTATCCCATGCATGTTTAAATTGCTCTACTGTCTTAGCCTCTACCACCTCTGATGGGAAGCTATTCCACTTGTCCACTACCCTTTCTGCGAAATAATTTTTCCGCAAATTTCCCCTGAACCTCCCCCCTCCAGTCTCAGTGCATGTCCTCGTGTCCTATTGCTTCTCTTCATTTGGAGAATGTTTCCCTCCTGGACTTTGTTAAAACCCTTGATATATTTGAAAGTTTCTATCATGTCCCCCCTTTCCCTTCTCTGCTACAAACTATACATATTGAGATTTCTTAGTCTTTCTGGGTAAGTTTTGTGATGTAGGCTATGCACCATTTTAGTTGCCCTTCTTTGTACAGTTTCTAATGTATTAATATCCTTTTGAAGAGAGATATTAGTCACCATAAGCAAAGTGCAGATGTTTCTTAATGGGTGTCGAATGGTTGGTGTTTATATTTTTTTTAATAATGGTCAAAAATGATAGGCAGCAAGTGTTTATTGTTGTATTTTGTATTTCTCTAAAACAAATAAGAAACCCTGGTTGGAAAATTCCAGTTTACTTGCAGGTACTTGTGAATGGGCAGGATTTTCTGAATCACCCTGATTCTTACTACAACCACAGCTATTGGAGCAACTATTGTACTGTATATCTGGTTTACGTACTTCAGTCAAGGACAACTTGAAAGACAGATTGTGGAAGAATACAATGGAGATTTCTATAATTTTGGATTTAGTCAATTAAAGAGTTAAGGGGGGTACTCACGGAGCGATCGCTGCTTAAAATCTAAGCAATCTGACTAGATTTCTTAGATTTTAAGCAGAGATCACTCCGTGTGTACCCCTTACATTGATAGCAATGCGCAGCCTCGCTCATCGCTATCGCATGCAGGCCAATCTAGCAGGTCGCTCACTTCACCCGTTGGGTGAAATGAGCGGCCCCCAGTCTTACCCCACACTCTCAGCTGAGCGGGGGGAGAGATGTGTGCTGAGCGAACCGCTGAGCACACATCTATCCCCAAATCGGCCCATGAATACGACCCTTTAGAATTGCAAATCAGTGTTGAAGGGTCAATGTATTTCCAGGAATTATTTGAGCGGAAATGAATGGTTGAAGAAATACAAGACAGCAAAATTAAACCGCATAAAATTTAGGGCCGAATTCAATTATCTGCGAAATCGCAGTAATTTATTGCGATTGCCAAAATATACACAATAATGTGGGCGCTCCGAAAAATATAATTACAAACAGCTGCTGGTTTTGTAAAATATAAAAATATTTTTATTAATATAACTCCTGATTAGTTTCTAGATCTTATATGTATCACAATAAAACATTTATCCCATTAATAAAACATTTAAGAAGAACCAATGTCCCAATGCTCTGCATCTGTCAAGCACCTCAATGTGGCCCTGTAGTCACATTTATTTATAGTTATATTTTTGGAATAAAGATTATGTATTTTAAAATATATGTTTTATATAAATTGTTTTAATAAGTATAAAAGTGCATAGAGGACTGAATGTCCCCAGAGCATAATATAAATGTGATTAGTATTGTCTAACTGCTGGTTATTTATATCGTTACATACTTGCTGATAAAAGCTATGAATGAGTTAAAACTCTCCTGAATGGTAACTAATTAGGAAATTGAAGCCGGTATAAAAAGAGCCTTGGAAACACTGTCAGTCATACCTCTGATGAAACCGCCCCCTAAAGAGGCAGAGAAACGCGTCAGGTGACTGATCTTTGAACGTGGAACGCAGGTGGAACGCAAAACCGGAAGCCGGAAGCACCGAACCCGGAAGCCGCGAACCGCGGCCAAGCACGGCGTCCTCTGCAACTCAGGGCTTGCTGCCTATACCGCTCCACCCGACAGCTAAGTGGTGTAAGAAGGTATAGATCACCATTACCTCTTGAAATAACCCCCCAGCATCGGGGAATTACCACCGAGCGATCTGTCTGGAAGCACGAGCGAGATCTAATTTCCAGTTACAACACAGATGTGGAACTGTTCACAATACATGCCACCTATTATTGGATTCAATTAACCAGTCCGGACTTGGTGAAGTATAATAAGTTATCAAATACAACGAACTGCCTATACTAATTTGGTATTAAGCCAAAAATTGCATGCTAAGTATCATTAATTACTAACAGCCGGCATTTATATACTAATCACCAGCTTATCTGCAGGACTGTCAGCAAGTCTTGAGCATTGGGACATTGGTTCTTCTTAAATGTTTTATTAATGGGATAAATGTTTTATTGTGATACATATATGATCTAGAAACTAATCAGGAGTTATATTAATAAAAATATTTTTATATTTTACAAAACCAGCAGCTGTTTGTAATTATATTTTTCGGAGCGCCCACATTATTGTGTATATTTTGGCTGTTTCTAGTTTGGGGGATATCCAGATCCCCAACTGTGGGCAGCTAGAGAAATAGAACAACATCATTAAGTAGAAATTAAATTATTTTATTTAATTATTTTTTCTTTAAAACAGCGCCCACTATCTTCTGTATTTTTCTTGTCTTTTCCCCCTAGGGGGCCTGGCTGTGCGGCTGCTTGTGTTGTAAAGATGACTACTTTGAGGTGCTTGACAGAGAGGTTAGAAAGGCGACAGAAATATGTTCAAGAACCAGTAAAAGAGAGGTTGAGTGCTCCAGCCAGTGCAAATAATGACATGCATAAATTGTTTAACAAATTGGAAACATTATGCATGTCAGAAACACGTCACTGGTGGGACCAATCAACCCTACAAAGATATATTGATAATAAATGTATTCCAAGGGGACTTCGATTGTTTAAATCTGCATCATTTAAAGATGATGCAGAATTTTTGGTACGTTGGAACTCTATACTGGACGATTGCTCATTTAAGCTTATGGAACACCTCGTTCAGTATAGGAGTTCAAAGGTTAAAATTATACAGGCAGAGATTGAACGTATACAGGAATTATTGAAACCCTTTGAGAATGATACAGAATTTTTAGAAAGGGACCAAAGAGTCAATAAAAAGATTGAAGACTATGAACAAACAGTAATCTCCAACAAATCAAAGAAATTAGAACGTGATAGAGGGGATTATGAAACTGACACTGTCAGAACATATAATAGGCAACGTGAGTACTCTAGATCAATTAATAGAAACTATACTAGAGAGTCTTCTGATAGGAGACCTAAATATACAAATGAAAGGAATAGATCAAGGAGTAATACAGGGAAATGGAAAACGATGAGGGTGAGAAATACATCCTATAGGGGAAGTCCTACTAAGGACCCAAGGGGAGTTGTCCTACAGAATAGGTACGAATGCCTGACAAGGGACGGGTACTCTCCAGCTTCAGTGGCAAGAGGGGGAGCTAGACCAAAAAGACTCCCACAGAATCAGGAGAGTACTCGAGAAAATGATCGGGCACATTTTTTAGAACAGAGCCCCCAAAAATCAAATCTATCCAACAGATCCAACATAAACTATACAAAAAGAGGGAGGGAAAGAGATGCAGAGGATGTAGGGGAGGAAAACGACAGAAAAGGAAAAAAATCAAAGACAATATTAAACCAAAGGGGTATATTTAATTTATCTTCTAGGGACTTGACCGATTCTGAGAAAACCTTACTAAGTAAGGGCTTAAAATATGCACCTGCAAGAAAACCAAATCTTTTTAATTTGTTCGTGGATCTTAATAGATTCACGAGAAATTTAAGTAGGAAACGCTATTTTGCCTATAAGAAACTTAAATCTAAGAAAGAAAACGATAACATATTGCCAATACTATTAGATGAGCCAGACAGATTGGCAATAGAAACTCTGGAGGAACTTTTATCAGAGAATTTATATGGGGCAATTACACCAACCAAGATTTTTTCAATAGATGAAAAAGATAAAGATAAAAAACTTTTTAAGAAAAAGTCTGATTTTTTTCCACTACAGTATAAAGGTCCATCTATAGTGGGTTTTTATAACACCACTATGGAGGACTTTAGACAACTATGTACATCTGCGGAAAAAAATCCACTTAAAGATAATTTAACAGCTAGCGAGAGAAAGGCACTTAAGGTTTTGATGTCCGATACAAGTATAACCATAAAGAAGGCAGATAAAGGGGGGGGTGTGGTGCTGCAAGATACATCTGATTATGTTAAAGAGGCAAATAGGCAATTAACAAATGCATGTTTTTATGCGACATTACCCAATAATCCTACAGTATATTTTCAAAATGAACTTAGAATTTTGTTGGATGAGGCTCTGGAAGGGGGTGCAATATCCAAGGACACTTATTTTTTTCTTTTTCCCCCACACCCTATCACTCCTGTTTATTATCATTTGCCCAAAATCCACAAAACACTCACGTCACCTCCCGGTCGCCCTATAATTTCAGGCATTGGGTCTATTACATCAAACCTATCACACTTTGTGGATGTACACCTACAGGGTTATGTGACACAGTTGAAATCCTATATTAAGGATACGACCAAGTTCCTGAACTTGCTTAAAGATATAAAATGGAAAAGCTCCTATCGATTCCTAACGTGTGACGTAGAGTCGCTATACTCGAATATCCCACATACTAAGGGTATTCAAGTAATTTCAAACATTCTAGACAGGGACAACTTGGTCTCTGATCAACTCAAAACCTTTTTGGTGGCATCCATTAAGTTTATTTTAGAACACAATTATTTTACTTTTGCGCACAAATTTTATTTACAGTCACGTGGGACCGCTATGGGGACCAGGTTCGCCCCGAGTTATGCTAACCTCTATATGGGTGCGCTCGAACAAGAGCTCATCTGGGGGGCAGACCTTGGGGCGAACCTGGTCCTCTACGGACGTTATATAGACGATTTATTCTTTATTTGGGATGGGGACACTGAGTCAATTCATAAGTTTGTTACTCATTTGAATAATAATAATTATGATCTGAAATTCACATATACCACTCACCCCCACTCTATAACCTTCTTGGATGTTGCACTCCAGTCCATAGATGACTGCATTCATACTGAAACATTTTTCAAAACAGTCGATACTAATAATTTTCTTAGATATAATAGCAGCCATCATGTGGCATGGAGGAATAATATCCCAAAAAGCCAGTTCCTCAGGTTAAAAAGAAAGTGTTCTGAGGAGAGCGATTATAAGGAGCAGGCAAATAAGATCTATCAGGCCTTCCATGAACAAGGCTACCCTGAGCATGTCTTGATAAAAGCTCTAAAAGAGGTAGATCGTAGAGACAGAACCACCCTGTTGGAAGATAGGGACTCCAGAAAAAATAAGAACAAAATCAAAGAATCAAGTACCCCCAGAGAGAACTGTGTTTTTGTTACACAATATAACACACACGCTGCACAAATAAGACAAATAATCGATAAAAATACCCCTCTACTTAGAATTGATCCTCTATTAGAGCCTGATATTGGCACTAAAGTGAAGGTGGTGTACAAAAAATCAGAATCACTACAACTCAAACTAGCACCAAGTATGTTTAATTTAAACAAAAACACTGCAATAACTAAAAAGATTGTAGGACAAAAAGAAAAAGATAATGAAGGAATCCCTAGTAATAATTTTATTACAGGGACGAACCCTTCCGACTGGCTTAAAAAGAGGCAAAAACCCCTTGGATTTTTTAGATGTGGTCTATCTAGGTGTCTAACATGTAACAACATAAATACGAATAATAAACTATGTAAATCAAAGACCACAGGTGAGGAGTTTGTAATATCACAGTTTTTGAACTGTAACTCTATCTATGTAGTGTACGTAGTAGAATGTGGCTGTGGCATACAGTACGTGGGCCGCACCATCAGGAAACTAAGGGTGCGGTTCTTAGAACATAGAAGAAACATACTGAAAAAATGCCCATTACACAGTTTATCTAGACACACCAGCTCTTGTGAACTTGGTGCCATAACGAATATTCGGGTAATGGCGTTGGAACAAGCCAAATTAACAGAAAGAGGAGGGGACCGATTTACCTTACTTTGCAGAAGGGAGGCCTTCTGGATATTCCGATTAAGAACACTCGAACCACATGGCCTTAACGAAAATATAGAACTCAATAATATATAAATGGTCCCCTTACAATATACTCCTAATGTATTACATTAGTCTCTATAATGGTTTCCTCCTTACATCATCTGTTTTGTCTCACTATCCCTCATTGTAAATTGTTATCATGAAGATGGTGATCATCAAGAAATATATTTCTTTTCTTACCTATATATTATAGAATAATTAATTATAGTTCTAGTGTATATATATATAGGGTTTGGGTTACTTTGGATTAAGAGCACCAAACCTAAAGACCCGAATTAACGATTGACTCTTTGGATAAATTAATATATGAATATATTAAGATAAAGCAACTCATTAGAATTAATTATGTATGAAAAATATATTGTTTACATGTTATGGTTCCTATGTGTACGTTTATTTTTCTGCTTGTTTAATTTATATTGGCATAAAAGGTGACCATATATAAATATGAATATCCAAAATCGGATTGAATATACAAAATGTAGGAAGATGGAGATCACCTGTACTACAAATGCCGGTATATATATGTGTAAAATTGCCATAATGAGTAAGAAGATCTGAGTAACCATGAAGTCATAGAAATAATGAATTATCTATTTATTCGTCTATATATATATATTTTTTAGTTTTTTGTCTGCATCTGTCAAGCACCTCAATGTGGCCCTGTAGTCACATTTATTTATAGTTATATTTTTGGAATAAAGATTATGTATTTTAAAATATATGTTTTATATAAAATTTTTTATTAAGTATAAAAGTGCATAGAGGACTGAATGTCCCCAGAGCATAATATAAATGTGATTAGTATTGTCTAACTGCTGGTTATTTATATCGTTACATACTTGCTGATAAAAGCTATGAATGAGTTAAAACTCTCCTGAATGGTAACTAATTAGGAAATTGAAGCCGGTATAAAAAGAGCCTTGGAAACACTGTCAGTCATACCTCTGATGAAACCGCCCCCTAAAGAGGTGGAGAAACGCGTCAGGTGACTGATCTTTGAACGTGGAACGCAGGTGGAACGCAAAACCGGAAGCCGGAAGCACCGAACCCGGAAGCCGCGAACCGCGGCCAAGCACGGCGTCCTCTGCAACTCAGGGCTTGCTGCCTATACCGCTCCACCCGACAGCTAAGTGGTGTAAGAAGGTATAGATCACCATTACCTCTTGAAATAACCCCCCAGCATCGGGGAATTACCACCGAGCGATCTGTCTGGAAGCACGAGCGAGATCTAATTTCCAGTTACAACACAGATGTGGAACTGTTCACAATACATGCCACCTATTATTGGATTCAATTAACCAGTCCGGACTTGGTGAAGTATAATAAGTTATCAAATACAACGAACTGCCTATACTAATTTGGTATTAAGCCAAAAATTGCATGCTAAGTATCATTAATTACTAACAGCCGGCATTTATATACTAATCACCAGCTTATCTGCAGGACTGTCAGCAAGTCTTGAGCATTGGGACATTGGTTCTTCTTAAATGTTTTATTAATGGGATAAATGTTTTATTGTGATACATATAAGATCTAGAAACTAATCAGGAGTTATATTAATAAAAATATTTTTATATTTTACAAAACCAGCAGCTGTTTGTAATTATATTTTTCGGAGCGCCCACATTATTGTGTATATTTTGGCTGTTTCTAGTTTGGGGGATATCCAGATCCCCAACTGTGGGCAGCTAGAGAAATAGAACAACATCATTAAGTAGAAATTAAATTATTTTATTTAATTATTTTTTCTTTAAAACAGCGCCCACTATCTTCTGTATATTTATTGCGATTGCCATTTTTGCTATTTTTTTTACAGCGATACTCCCACAATTCTCCTATACAATTGCAAATTCATGAAAATGGAATTACTGTGAAAATTTTTGATGAAAGAGAAAAGTGAAAAATGGGTAACTCTGCCTGTAACCCCCAATTTGGGGGATTAAATTTGGTCAAATGGCTGTTATATGCATTTTTTTTAAATGGTTAAAATGTATAGAAAGCATCATTTTTTCAGCAAAACACATGCTAAAATTACATTGGGGTACATAAAAATGGGTATAAATACATATTTTGGTCATTTTAAGGGACTTTAAAAAAAAGTGGAAACAGATCAATTACTCGCACCTGCAAGTTTAAAAACACTTGTCCCACTCATAAAACACTCCAATATACCCGCTCCATACCCCAGTTTCCATTATTTTGCACTTTTTTACCACAAACATGACATGTCATTATTAGCCAAATAAAAATAATTAAAAACTTCTAAGTGCCTAATCAGCCATTCAGGGGGGTGTCCCGTTGTTTCAAAACCAAATTCTGATATTTTTTACTTAAAATAGAGATTTTTCCCAATTTTTCATCTGCTCAAAGGTGGTGAATTGAAACTCAGGGTAGACTTACTGCGAATCCATTTTCGCCTACAATTGAATTGGCACTTTTCACAATTATCTGTAAAATGATGTTTTTACAGTAAAAAATGGTTTTTCATGGATAATTTGAATTCAGCCCTTAATGTTGTCTTCAATCATTGCATACTTTTTGCAGTAGAATTTTGTGCATTGTGTTTGGTCAATTATTTGGTTTATTACAATGACAGTGGTTGTGAGGGTCAAAATGTCATGGCTTTTCCTGCCCATGCATAGATAATGATGTAATAAAACCTCCCCACTACTCCTTAGTCATGGATATGCCTGAGTGATGACACTAAATTCTATAGAATAAATGAAGGCATCTCTGGGAGTGCAAATAATGTAGTGGCAGGGCTGGAATAAGTACCTACTTCAGTGTCTGGAAATGAAAACTTCAGATGGTTTTGGAACTACATCCAGTTTGGGTTTAAACTAGAGATGAATGTGTTCCGTTTGGAGAAATCCAAAACGACCCAAACTTGGGGCTTCCTAGTGGATCTGAGTCCTGATTTGGGTCTTCCCAGCAAAATTTCCGATCTCAAAATGAAGCAAAGCATTATTTTCATGGGAATTTCAGATTTTTCAAGTTTCAGATTGCATGGAAATGTCCCTTTCTCGTGAGTGTATGCTCCTTCACACAAGAGAGTGCAGGGAGAGGATGTGAGCTGTAGTTGGTCTTAAAAAAATGCATTAGCATGCCATATGGAGGGAAAAAAAGATGGAGTAGGTGGGAAAGGTGACTGCTGGCACCTTTTGTCAATGTGTGTTTGTCAGACAAACTAGTTGCAACTGCAATCCAGTGCACTGCAAAGCAAATGGCAAGCAGGCGATTGTTTCACCAGGATATCTACTCTGTAGTATTTGTTGTTACTAATATAAAAGGACAGAGACAGTGTTATTTCAGAATTATTTGTCCACATATACAGAGTAGTATCATCCTTCTCCTTATCATCCTTTATTGTGTGCGTTTGACAGGCAGCATATATTACTGTACATTAATTGGGTTGTTGATGTTCTGCATCTTGCAAGGCCATCCACCAACCGCTTCTATTTCAGGTGTAGAGGCCTTATTTCTGATACATATTCTACATAAACAGAGTAGTATCACCCTACTCATTATAATATTTATTGTGTGTGCCTGACAAACAGCATATATTACTGCACTTTACTGGGGTGTTTACAGATGGGTCCTCTGTCACCTTACAAGCGATGTGTACTCATTGCGGAAAGATGATCGTGGCAAGAGTGCCATGCCTGCACTCTATGGTCCATTTGCAGAGCATTGTATTGCTACATATAGTCACTGGTACAACTATACACAGCTCGGTGCCGCTAATCTTGTACATGATGTATATACATGTGCATAAGCATTGAATGTAAGATGATAAGAGGACACATCTGTATGTACACAGGAATATAGACCTCATTCCGAGCAACTTCTTCACTTGAGATGACTGAGATTTTTTTTTCACATTACTTTAAGGTATGTCTTGGAAAAATCAAACCGTGGTAACGGAATTTATTCTTCTTGGACTTTCCAGTGAGCCCAGGACAAGAATCATTCTCTTCTTTGTCTTCCTGCTTGTGTATATGGTCATATTAATTGGGAACATCTTCATCATTACTCTAATCCTGTCTGATGTCAGCCTTCACACACCTATGTATTTCTTCCTATGCAACCTCTCGTTTGTGGATCTTTGCTATTCATCTTCCACTGTGCCGAGGATGTTGAAAGATTTGATATCAGGAAACAAAACTATCTCTTATGCTGAGTGTGCAGCACAAATGTATATTTCTCTCTCCTTAGGGGTAAATGAGTGTATTCTGCTTGCTATTATGGCTTATGATCGTTATGTAGCTATATGTTATCCATTACATTATACTACAATCATGAGCAAGATGGTTTGTATCACACTATTCATCATTACATGGATGTGTGGGTTTCTACTCTCTATTTCCCATGTGTCACTTACACTCAGTGTAGATCTTTGTGGTAATAATGAAATAAATCATTTTTTGTGTGAAGTACCGGAAATATTATCCCTGTCCTGTGAAAACATTTTATTCATTGAGTTCATTATATTTGTTGCTGGTGTGATTATTCTTATGACACCAGTCACATTTATTGTAATATCTTATGTTCAAATCATTGTAAGTATCTTAAAAATAGCATCTTCAGCCGGGCAGCAGAAAGCTTTCTCCACCTGTGGGTCTCACATGATGGTTGTGACAATGTTTTATGGTTCAGCCATGGCTGGCTACATGAAACCTAGGTCAAGCTCTCTACCAGGAACAGACAAATTGATTGCTATATTTTATTTTATTGTCACACCAATGCTGAACCCAATGATTTATACGCTCAGGAATAATGATGTAAAGTCAGCTTTTCTAAAATGTAGACAGATAAAATGCTTTTGTTAGTATATACTTAGGGGACAGTTTGACAAAATACCATTATTATGAGACCATGATACCAATTCTGGTGTAGGAAGTACACAGGTATAAAAGAAAATACTTTTTACCTGGCAATATATACTGTGAAAACAAAAAGATTAAGATCCAATGGAGGACTTCCCAAGATACTGATTCAGAACTCACACTCTCTCTAATCCTTGCACAATGGTGGTCATTCCGAGTTGTTCGCTCGCAGGCTGCTTTTAGCAGCTTTGCACACGCTAAGCCTCCGCCTACTGGGAGTGAATCTTAGCTTCTTAAAATTACGAACGAAAGATTCGTAATATTGCGAAAAGACATCTCTGTGCAGTTTCTGAGTAGCTCCAGACTTACTCGGCATCTGCGATCAGTTCAGAGCTTGTCGTTCCTGGTTTGACGTCACAAACACTCCCAGCGTTCGCCCAGACACTCCCCCGTTTCTCCGGCCACTCCCGCGTTTTTCCCAGAAACTGTAGCGTTTTTCACACACACCCATAAAACCGCCAGTTTCCGCCCAGAAACACCCACTTCCTGTCAATCACATTACGATCGCCTGAACGAAGAAAAAGCCATGAGTAAAATACCTAACTTCATAGCAAATTTACTTGGCGCAGTCGCAGTGCGAACATTGCGCATGCGCAATAAGCGGAAAATCGCTGCGATGCGATGAAATTTACCAAGCGAACAACTCGGAATGACCACCAATGCCTTGTCTAGAAAAACTGGTGAGTGATTAAGCTGATAGTAATGAAATAACATGTGTCACAACAGCAGAAGATCATTTTTTCAAGTACAACATTGCAAAACCTTAAAAGGAGACTACAGAAGGCACAGACTCACCAAAGAAGACAGATAATTATTGGAAAAATAATTACACATCTAACAAATATCAGTTTTTGATTTTCAGGTCTGCTGCTGCCCAAACTCTCACTTTATACCAAAGTGTTTCACGATTATGGGGCATATTTATCACAATCCAAATTTTTACTATATATATCACTCCATCCTGATTTAGTGTCTCTGAGTGTATTGTGTACGTGCAGCTGTTTGACTTAAATTTAACTGCATAGCAGCCCTCTTAGAAACCTATTTGGGCTGCTTTGTGGTCAGAAGTGGAGGGACTGTCAGTGGCAAACGCAGGATTTGCATGGGGGGGTTTCCAGAACTGGGCGGAGCCAATCACGGGGGTGGGGACTGAGGTGACCCAGTATATGCTGGGTCCGTAAAACTAGTGTGTCTGTGTGTGTGTGTGTGTATATATATATATATATATCTACACATATATATATATATATATATATATATACATATATCTACACACACACACACACACACACACATATATATATATATATATACATACACACATACATATACATGGGTGGTCTTCAGTATGCCGGCGGTCAGACTCCCGGCGACCAGCATACCGGCGCCGGGAGCCTGACCGCCGGCATACCGACACTTATTCTCCCTAGTGGGGGTCCACGACCCCCCTGGAGGGAGAATAGAACAGTGTGGCGCGCGTAGCGTGGCGAGCGCAGCGAGCCCGCAAGGGGCTCGTTTGCGCTCGCCACACTGTTGGTAAGCCGGTGGACGGCCTTCCGGCGCCGGTATGCTGGTCACCGGGAGGCCGGCCGCCGGGAGATCGTAGTGAACCCATATACACATATACATAGCATATTAAACATGCATACGTATATGTATATATATATATATATATATATATATATATACACACACATACAGTACACATATATATATATATACACATGTATATATATATATATATATATATATCGTGTGTGTGTGTGTGTGTGTGTGTGTGTGTGTGTGTGTTTATATGTATGTATGTATGTATGTATATACATGTGTATATATGTAGGCACATGGATATATATGTACTGTAATTAAAATAAAGTAAACTTTTATTGTACTTACAAGTGCCACCAGGAAGATAGCAGGCTGCAGAGGACGCTAGACAGTCATTAATAATACTCATGCAGCTAAAAAAAAAAAAGTGGAGGGGGTTTCTGGGTACCCGAGAAGTGGAGGGACTGTGAAAGATATCAGAGATATCTGACTCTTAATTGTATCGCTGCTCACAGGCAAATATATGGTTAGAAATTTCCTATTAAGAACCAAGTGGTCTATTCACTAAGCCTTCGATATAGATAAAGTGGATGGAGATAAAATACCAGCCAATCAGCTACTAAGTGCCAAGTCACATGCTGGGTTTGAAAAATGACAGTTAGGAGCCATTTGGTTTGGACTATATCTCCATTCACTTTATCTCCATTGAAGGCTTAGGGGTCTAATTATTAAACCTTGATGGAGATAAAGTGGATTGACATAAAGTCCCAGCCAATCAGCTCCTAACTTACATGTTACACGCTGTGTTTGAAAAATGACAGTAAGGAGCTGGTTGGTTGGGACTTTATCTCTGTCCACTTTATCTCCATTGAAGGCTTAGAAAATAGACCCCTAAGTAAATAGACCCCCTAAGTAAACAGACCTCCAGAGCCAGATGTCACACCAAAATACAGTACGTGTTCATAATAAGCAAACTCAATGCATCTCTCTGCCTTATACTATTGGCTGCCTCCACTAATAGTCTGTGGTGGAGAGAAGTGTTGAAAATGACTTATTTGAGCATGGATGATGGTGTGACATCTGCTTCTGGAGTATTACATGGTCTTGGCTCTTTATAGGTAACTGGGTACTATCATCTGAAATTTGCCTGTGAGCAGTGAAATATTGCTGCAGCGACCCTAATTGAAAGACTTTATCACCAACTAATAGGAATTTGAATAATAGGTGATTACATGGGCTGTTACCATTAACAAGGGATTGAGTGTGTACTTTGAATGCTTGCAACCTACAGATATTAATACTCTCCCTAGTTTTGTAAGTTTGGACATTCCTATAAAGCAATTTGGGACACTGTAATACTAAGTATACTAAGTACTGTATACTAAGTTCATTAACATCAGCTGTGTGATAAAAGTTGGGTACTCCTCTATTTGCTCTTACCTAGTAGGGGAGCTACAGTAATGAAACTATTTTTTTAGATGAAGTCTAAAAAATGGCTTGAAGTCCTCTACAGCTTTTTAGAAAATTCTTGCCCTAAGAAATGACAATATGCTTCAGTGTTACACAATATGTATGAACTAATATGCCAGTCCTTGCTATTTAAACATTCTGCATATACAGTACTATATGTATATAATATGTATTAAGCTTTTGACATCAGCTGTGCAATTTATGTATGATTGTTTTAGTAAGTGTTGTTTAATTGTTGTTGTTTTTTTAAATGTATAGTGCTGGAAGTGCTTCTGTTATTACTATTTTTTGTATATTTTTGGGGGGTTCTAATTATTCTCTTTAATATTAGAAGCAGCAGTCAAACATGTTTTAGTATTAATCAGAGCCATAAATACACATTTTGGTGCCCTATGTAAGAATCAGCACTCCCCCCCTCCCCACATATCTTGAATAGGGTCAGGGTGCACCCCACAAAGGGGTATGGCCTCATGGGGAAGGGGGGTGACCACACAGTAGTACCTCTAATTCAAGGAAGAGCCAGGCATGCAGGAGCTGGAAAGCACCAGGGCTGGCTTCTGAGGAAGGGCCAGGCACTGGGAGAGATGTGAAGGAGCTTGATGGCACCAGGACTGACTGCTGAGGAAGATCCGGGACAGATGTGTGGAAGTTTCAAGGTGCCATGGCTGACTCTAAGGAAGAGCCAAAACAGACATGCGGGAGCTGTAAGATGCCGGGGCTGACTCTTAGGAAGAAAAGGGTGCTAAGACAGACATGCAGGAGCTGTAAGATACCAGGGCTGACTCTGAGGAAGAGAAGGGTGCTGAGACAGACATGCGGGAGCTGTAAGATGCCGGGCCTGACTCTGAGGAAGAGAAGGGTGCTGAGACAGACATGCAGGAGCTGTAAGATGCCGGGGCTGACTCTGAGGAAGAGAAGGGTGCTGAGACAGACATGCAGGAGCTGTAAGATGCCGGGGCTGACTCTGAGGAAGAAAAGGGTGCTAAGACAGACATGCAGGAGCTGTAAGATACCTGGGCTGACTCTGAGGAAGAGAAGGGTGCTGAGACAGACATGCGGGAGCTGTAAGATGCCGGGCCTGACTCTGAGGAAGAGAAGGGTGCTGAGACAGACATGCAGGAGCTGTAAGATGCCGGGGCTGACTCTGAGGAAGAAAAGGGTGCTAAGACAGACATGCAGGAGCTGTAAGATACCAGGGCTGACTCTGAGGAAGAGAAGGGTGCTGAGACAGACATGCGGGAGCTGTAAGATGCCGGGCCTGACTCTGAGGAAGAGAAGGGTGCTGAGACAGACATGCAGGAGCTGTAAGATGCCGGGGCTGACTCTGAGGAAGATCAGGGTGCTGAGACAGAGATGCAGGAGCTGCAAGATGCCGGGGCTGACTCTGAGGAAGAGCAGGGTGCTGAGACAGAGATGCAGGAGCTGCAAGATGCCGGGGCTGACTCTGAGGAAGAGCAGGGTGCTGAGACAGAGATGCAGGAGCTGTAAGATGCCGGGCCTGACTCTGAGGAAGAGCAGGGTGATGAGACAGACATGCAGGAGCTGTAAAATGCCGGGGCTGACTCTGAGGAAGAGCAGGGTGCTGAGACAGAGATGCAGGAGCTGTAAGATGCCGGGGCTGACTCTGAGGAAGAGAAGGGTGCTGAGACAGACATGCGGGAGCTGTAAGATGCCGGGGCTGACTCTGAGGAAGATCAGGGTGCTGAGACAGAGATGCAGGAGCTGTAAGATGCCGGGGCTGACTCTGAGGAAGAGCAGGGTGCTGAGACAGAGATGCAGGAGCTGTAAGATGCCGGGGCTGACTCTGAGGAAGAGAAGGGTGCTGAGACAGACATGCGGGAGCTGTAAGATGCCGGGGCTGACTCTGAGGAAGAGCAGGGTGCTGAGACAGAGATGCAGGAGCTGGAAGGCACAAGGGATGACAAATAGATAGACATTGTGGCAGTGGTCAGTTCCGCCCCCAGGTGTTAAACATTATAATACAGATGTGTCCACTTACATCTTTGCTGTTTTGCTAAAAATGGCACAACATGCAAAACACGGCTAAGCTGTTTTTCACGAGTAACAAGTGGATAGATTTTCAAATTATTATTTGCCATGATAGAACATGTATAAAGTAACATATTAAAGAAGCAAATTTAAAAAATCAAAAGGCATGGCTGTATATTGGCAAATATTGATGGTTAGCCTCTGATTTCCTTCTTTGATTAAGTCAGAGTTTAGAATGCAATTCAATATCGTCAGACCGTAGATTTTTTCATCACAAGTATAGAAACCCTGGATTTACTAAGTGTTATTTTGCAAACCAATGAAAAAAACAAAGGGAGACCCGCCCATAAATGACTATGGGCTAGATGCATCATCGCTTGGAGAGTGATAAAATGGAAAGTGATAAACTACCAGCCAACCAGCTCTTAACTGTCATTTTTGAAACAGGGCCTGTGAGATGACAGTTATGAGCTGATTGGCTGGTGCTTTTTCTCTATCCATTTTATCACTCTCCAAGCGAAGATGTATCTAGCCCTACGAGTGAATGACTTTTTTAAGACAAGCATAGTTGTGTGAGTAATTATTCTATTGGTGCGCACTTAATCCTGATGTCTATTAAAAGGGACCATATCATGTGTTTCACTATGGCTTTAGTTAAACTGTCATCCAATGGGAACTGTATGCATATATTTTTGGCCATGCATGCTGCATAATGCAGGTAACTGACTAGAAGGATACAGGAGACAGAGCAACCAGAAGCAGCAGGAGGAGACTGCGTGTCAACAAGGCAGGCCTCCTTTTTACCATTTTCATTTACATTCCATTAAAAAGTATTCCAAGGAAGCACTCACCAGCCACATCCAACTGGGCGGCAGTGGCTGAAGATGTCACACTTCTGATTGCTGATAGGCCTCTCACTCCTCTCACTACCTCTTGGTCTGCAGGACTTGTGGACAAACGTGATTCTGACCTTGAGGGACCTGTTACAGAAGATGACAACTGCTTGGGACTGTGGTTCTCAAAATGTGTGTTGCTGCACCCTGGAGTGCCGCAAGGCTCTTGCAGGGGTGCCTTGGGTTGATGGTCAAGGACAAAATCAAATTACTTATGGTCAAAGTGATATGCAAAACCAGTGCTAGTGGCTGCCAATCATAAAACATGCGACAAACAGGAGTACAACTGTACACCACTACATAACTGAACCTAAGGATGACAGGTAGGCAATATCTACTTAATGGTACAGTATATTTTTCTTACAAATATATCTATAATAAACTTTTATCCCAGGGGTGCCATGAAAAAAATGCTGATTCTCTAGGGCGCCATAATTCAAGAAAGTTTCAGAACCTCTTGCTTAAGATGTTTTCTATTATGAGACTTGTGGCTACAACAATTAGGGAACATGGTTCACTAGGAGCAGCTGCGCTGGTTGGCGGACTCCTAAGGGCAGCCATCAGCCGCATGACTTTTCAAATCAGCTCTGGATTGTCATCCAATCAGAGCTCATGGACTGGAAGCGGCAGCTCCTGATTGGCTGTCGGACCACAAGCTTTGATTGGCTCATGAACCGGTGCCTGATTTGATTTACCCGCATATGGAGCATAAACCCTCTCTGCCGCAGCAGCAGCAGCAACAGTGGAGCCTGGCAGCAGGAGCAGCAGAGCCCGGCGGGTAGCAGCAGTGAGCAGTGGTGAGCAGCATTGTTGGGGGCATATGTATATCTGGCACTATTGGGGCATATGTGTATCTAGCACTGTGGGAGCATATTTATATCTGGCACTACTGGGGGCAAGTATGTATCTGGCACTGTGGGGACATATGTGTATCTGGCACTGCTGGGGGCATATGTTTATTTGGCACTATTGGGGGCATATGTGTATATGGCACTGCACTACTGGGGGCATATGTGTATCTGGCACTACTGGGGGCATATGTGTATCTGGCACTGTGGGGCCATATGTATATTTGTCACTGCTGGGGGCATATGTGTATCTGGCACTGGGGGCATATGTATATCTGTCACTGTGGGGGGCATATGTGTATCTGGCACTGTTGGGTCAAATGTATATCTGGCACTGTTGAGGGCATATGTGTATCTGGCACTGCTGGGGCCATATCTGTATCTGGCACTATTGGGGGCATATATGTATATAGCACTGCACTACTGGGAGCATATGTGTATCTGGCACTACTGGGGAATATGTGTATCTGGCACTGTGGGGCCATACGTATATCTGGCACTGCTGGAGGCATATGTGTATCTGGCACTGCTGTAACTGGTGCTGTTGGGGCATATGTATATCTGACTCTGGGGGCATATATATATATACATATATATATATCACTTTGGGGGCACATGTATATCTGGCACTGGAGGCATATGTCTATATGGCACTGTGGGGGAATATGTCAATCTGGCACTGTGGGAGGCATATGTGTATCTGGCACTGTTGGGGCATATGTATATCTGGCACTAGTGGGGGCATATGTGTATATTACACTGCTGGGGGCATATGTGTATCTGACACTGTGGGGGCATATATGTTTCTGGCACTGCTGGGGACATATGTGTATTTGGCACTATTGGGGGCATATGTGTATATGGCACTGCACTACTGGGGGCATATGTGGATCTGGCACTACTGGGGGCATATGTGTATCTGGCACTGTGGGGCCATATGTATATTTGGCACTGCTGGGGGTATATGTGTATCTGGCACTGTGGGGGCACATGTATATCTGACACTGCAGTGCTGGGGGCATATGTATATCTGGCACTGCTGGAATCATATGTGTATCTGTCACTGTGGGGGGCGTGTTGTTGGTTGAAGACTCAAGTGAACCAAATTTCTGGACTACAAATATGGAGACTGACAGAGGACATATCAATAAGGATAAGCATTTATTTATCTAAGTTACAACAATAAAAACATGCAAATAAGTAACAAGTTATACCCATTTACAATAACAGCAAGAACAAATTACTGTAGAAGACTTAGCTCTTATCTTAGATGTTTTAAGATCTGTTTCAGATGATGGTCATCGATTAAGTAGTTTAGATAATGTAGTCGATCTACAGGGTCCCGCCTAGTAACTTTGTCAAAGGTTAAAACCTGGAGGAGATTTGTAGGAGACTCGATCCATTGCAGCCAGACCTAGCTTCAATCAGAACTAATCTGCTATGTGTAAGTCTCTAGGCTTTATAGCCCTGCAAGGATATGCTAACATTGGGAGTAATTCAGACCTGATCGCAGCAGCTAACTTGTTAGCAGTTGAGCAAAACCAGGGCCCTCATTCCGAGTTGATCGGTCGCAAGGCGATTTTAGCAGAGTTACACACGCTAAGCCTACGCCTACTGGGAGTGTATCTTAGCATCCTAAAATTGCGACCGATGTATTCGCATTATTGCGATCACAAACTACTTAGCAGTTTTAGAGTAGCTCCACACTTACTCTGCCTGTGCGATCAGTTCAGTGCTTGTCGTTCCTGGTTTGACGTCATAAACACACCCAGCGTTCGCCCAGACACTCCCCCGTTTCTCCGGCCACTCCTGCGTTTTTTCCGGAAACGGTAGCGTTTTCATCCACACGCCCATAAAACGCTGTGTTTCCGCCCAGTAACACCCATTTCCTGTCAATCACACTACGATCGCTGGAGCGAAGAAAAAGCCGTGAGTAAAAATCCTTTCTTCATAGCAAAGTTACTTGGCGCAGTCGCAGTGCGAATATTGCGCATGCGTACTAAGCGAAATTTCACTGCGATGCAATGAAAAATAACGAGCGAACAATTCGGAATGAGGGCCCATGTGCACTGCAGGGGGGGGGGCAGATATAACATGTGCAGAGAGAGTTAGATTTGGGTGTGGTGTGTTCAATCTGCAATCTAAATTGCAGTATAAAAATAAAGCAGCCAGTATTTACCCTACACAGAAACAAAATAACCCACCCAAATCTAACTCTCTCTGCACATGTTATATCTGCCTCCCCTGCAGTGCACATGGTTTTGCTCAACTGCTAACAAAATTCCTGCTGCAATCAACTCAGAATTACCGCCCATGTGCACTGCAGGTGGGGAAGATTTAACATTTGCAGAGAGAGTTAGATTTGGGTGGGTTATATTGTTTCTGTGCAGGGTAAATACTGGCTGCTTTATTTTTACACTGCAATTTAGATTTCAGTTTGAACACACCCCACCCAAATCTAAATTTCTCTGCACATGTTATATCTGCCCCCCCCCCCCCCTCCAGTGCACATCATTTTGCTCAACTGCTAACAAATTTGCTGCTACGATCAGGTCTGAATTACCCCCATTGTCTTACAAGATATAACATGCAGGGTCTGTGAAGCTGGATGCAGTGGTTGTTCACATAACATAATTTATGTTATACTTGACAGGTGTCCCCTTTCACCCACTTATGAATTCAATACCCCAAACATCTTACTAGACAGTTTCCATCTGAGGTTCTGATAATAGGAACATACAGTATATTTATTATAAACAGCCAGCCTAAAAGCTGTGTACACTCCCCACCCACTATGGGGGTCACTCTGAGTTGATCGTAGCTGTGCTAAATTTAGCACAGCTACAATCATGTTCCCAGACATGCGGGGCTAGCCCACCCTGCATGTCTGTCCGCGCCCCCCACACACACACAAACAAGTTCAAAAGCATTGCACAATAGCGATGATTTTGTACTTGTTGAGTAACTCCCGGCCAGCGCAGCTCCTGCGGCTGACCGTGAGTTGCTCGTCACTGCCCCTGGTCACAGCTGCTGCATGTGACATCACGCACCCACTGCGGCCCGCCCCCCGCACTGCCTGGCCATGCACTGTGCCGCCCCCTCCCATCCAGCTACTACCTCTGCCTGTCAGTCAGGCAGAGGCGATCGCTAGGGAATGACGGCCCTCAGCCGTCCAGCATGCACTGGTGCACTGCGGCGGTTATTGCGCAGTTCCGACCCGATCACAGCGCTGCGACCAACTGCAGTGAGCGATCGGGTCGGAATGACTCCCTATGTCTTTCACACTAGGTAAAAGGTGAAAGACAACTTATTACTTAACATGAGACTATATTTCTAACTGGTGCCTATATGTTTTCAAAGCACTAATTCTAATAAAAAGTACATATATAAAAAAAATGAAGTAATAAATATACAAAATGGAGTTACACATGGACAAAATGCCATCAAAAAGTAGTTAAATATATCACCCCATACAGGGCATATGTTTATCTGGCACTGTGAGGGCATATGTGTATCTGGCACTGCTGGAGGAATATGTGTATCTGGCACTGTGGGGGCATATGTGTATCTGACACTATTGGAGGCATATGTGTATCTGGTACTGCAATACTGGGGTCGTTATCTCTATCTGGCACTCTACTGGGGTCTTTGTGTGTATCTGGCATTATACTAGATTCATTATGTGTATCTGGCATTATGTTGGGGACATTATGTGTATCTGGCACTAAACTGGGAACATTATGTGTAAGGAGCACTACTGTGGGCGTTATGTGTAAGGCTGCAAATTTAGAGGGGTGTGTGAAAATATATAAATTTATAGTTTGATATCATAATATGAAGTTGCGAGGCCACGCCCACTTCTCCTGCACATTATGGTGGGGGAAGGAAGGTGCTCCAAAATTTCTCACTCAGGGTGCTAGCAGTCCTAGAGCTGGCTTTGATTATTTTTCTGGGTGACCCAGGTAGAGGGCACTGTCATATGCATGTTAGACTTTAGACAGATCTTCTAAGAGAATTAAGTGCTTGATTCTGATATGTTTCTCCAATGAAAGAATGAGGATACCTGATGTAAAGTAGCAAGCCACAATCCATGAGAACACCAAGATTCCACACATGATCAGTGTTTGCAACACTCAACTCCCAAGCATAAGTCCTTTTGGTTATACTTTAATGGTGAAACCATGGGTCAAATGTAATAGGGTCCGAGTTTGTCAAATGTGTTAGTGTGCCAAACTCACACATTTGTAGAATTTGCACATTGTAATAGGATGCAACACCATGCAAACTTGCATGTTTTCTGCAATCCTGCAACTCTCACAGTACATACTCACATCCAGATGTTTTCCTATTTTGTACATACAACTTACCAAATGTAGTAGGTGGAACTTTTAAACCTGCACATAAAACATTAACAAAAAAATTCTTACAAAATACACCAGGGGTGGGATATAATGAAGGCCGAGTTCAGTAGCTGTGCGGGATGCCGGCTGAATTTTGGCAATTTTTTAAAAGGGCAATCATTTACAAGGATAAACCATGACTTGTAAATGATTGCCCCTTTAAAAAAATCTGAGTTCAGCTGCCATCATGCACGTCCTCTAAACTCAGACTTCATTACATCCCGAGCCCTGTTTCATATAGGTGAGTTGTGACACTTGGTGAAAAAATAAAAAATAAACTGTAATAGCACATTTACAATCAAAAATAACATTTCTAAATATATATCTAACTTTAAAAAAACAATTTAAATTAATTTAACACTGAAAAATAGTGTATTTACATGTGTGGAAAACCCATTACACAAACCCATTACCTATAATGTACCCCCTAAATAGTGTACTGTACCTATATGTAAGTGTTTGAAAACACATTTACATGAACTTACCCCCTAGACCGCGTACCTGCAAAAATTACAAATAAATTTACTGTATGCTACTGATTTAACTTACTTTAAAATGAAAGACAGACACAAATGTGTTATTAATCCGTTTACTACAACAACAGCAAAATAGGATTAAACAAATAAAAGAAATTTGGGAAAATACATAAATTAAAACAAATTAGTTCCTCTGTCCCATCTTGCCCCTTTAGACCCCCCCCCCCCCTCAAAAGTAGGACACTGCGCCTCAAGGGAGTGATGGGTGAGGCCAATTGGTGGACTGGTGGCTTGGGAGCTGGTTGTTGAGGTGGAAGGTGCCTTCCTAAATGCCCTTTGGGCAACCAGCTCCCTTTGCAAGCCAGCAGATGCCTGCTTTTGCCCTATAAAGGCCGCTGTATGCTCATGGGTTGAGCGCATGTCTATATTGTTGGCCAAGCAGATGTGGGTCCCCTGTGCTACTGCCATAATCCTGTTCATGCCATCATGTGCACCTGTGCAGTCTGCCGCTCCATAAATGACATCTGGTGCATGCAGAAACTGTGGAGGGAGAATGCCATATCCTCTACACTTGGAACGTCTGACTGTGGGGTGGTAGGTGACGGTTGTGGCTGCTGTGCCATGAGTGGTGGTGGATCACTGGGAGTGTGGAACACAGTTTCCTCCTCCCCAGTGGCATTTCTAGAGAGGAGGGGACCCGTGTGCAGACTCCGTGTGTGGGTCCCCTCCTCTCCTATAGCCGTCACTGCCGCTGTCAGCGCTGAGGCTCTGGCACAGTGCCAGAGTCTACAGCACATGCGCAGGACACCGCACCCATTATAAATATGCCAGTGCTCCTCCCCCCTTATGAATACCTTTACAAAACCAGTCAAAGTGTCTGAACTGGAAGCACTGGTGGTCTGCGGTGCGGTGGTGGGAAAATGATACGAGAAGGACCTGAAAAGGAAACAAAAAAAAGGAAAGACGCTTGCACTGTAAGAAAATATTGTTCCTAGTAATTTAGGCCACCTAACAATGCATGTGATAAATATATCAATGCTTGATGACAGGTGCCTTCAGTAGGAACTCCATTAAATTAAGCAAAACACCATAATTGTAAGCATGGTTTATTTTTATTTAGAAAAATACTACTTTGCATATCAGTGTTTTAAGTATGAAACTACAAAATGTGGCAAAGTTGTAATGGTTCCAGGCCTTAATATGACACAATGCTAACTAAATGAATGTTATGTGACATTTCACTTAGGTTACAGAGGCCTGCTGTACCATGTACATCTGTGTAATGTAGTAGGTTTTTTTTTTTGTTTTTTTGCTGGTACTTACCAACCTCCTGCATGGCCACTTTTGTGCGTCACCTTATTGATGGGGGCAGTCTCTTTGATGCAGCAGCTGAGGAAAAACAAATGGAAAAAATCAGTGATGTGCCAAAGGCACATGTGGTAAGAAAACTTTAAACAATATTCATCCTAAAGGATAAAATACACCGTCCATTATGTGCTAATGGCCTTGTCTACACAAATAATTTTGCCGGTGGTAGGGCACTTACTGTGCACATTACCAAATGTCCCTTACTCTGCTATGGTGTCACACAGTCACACAATTGAAAAGATAACATTTGCAGGGGGGAGCAGTCAGGATACCGGCTGTCGAGATCCCAGCATCCAGAATACCAACCCGGGAATACCAACACTATTCTGAATGCCGACACTGGCACCCAGAATGGGTGCACCATCCGCCGCTAGAATCCAGACAGCCGGGATGCCGAATGAAGAGACACCGCGGTGCTGGACAGGTAAGCCCCCAGGGGGGGGGTTAGGTTTAGGCTGCATTCCAGGGGGTTAGGGTTAGGCTGCGTCCTGGGTGGTCAGGGTTAGGCTGCGGGGAGTTGGGGTTAGGCACCCCCCTTGGACGTTTAGGGTTACACTACAGGGGGAGGGATAGGTTTAGGCAGTGGGGATGGAAGGTTAGGTTTAGGCACCTCCATGGGTGGTTAGGGTTAGGCACAAAGGGGGGAGGTTAGGGTTAGGATGCAGGTAGCGAGTTTGAGGGTTAGGGGGTGGTGAGAACACCCCTTACTCACTCCTGTTGGCTTTTTAATCAGTGGGATCCTGGCGTCAGTATTTCGAATGCCCGGATCCCTTGCACTGGTATCTCATACTGATCCCTTTACAGGATATTCAAATACAGAAGTAACCTCTGTTGGGACGCTGCCACATATGTTTCTTTACTAAAAATTTGGACTATTTTTAAATGCATTATTTTTTTTTACTTTAGAAGCTACATTTTTCATAACATCGCTGAATATATTAAATAAAAAAATCTGTTTACAGACTACACAGTTAACAACAGAATATTTTATCTATCTATCTATCTATAGATAGATAGATAGATAGATAGATAGATAGATAGATAGATAGATAGATAGATAGATAGATTTTCTTAACATATTATTTTGTCCTTATAGTGGTAAAAAAAGGAACATGAAACTGATCTGGCTCAGTTTAAAAGGAAACATTTGTTTGTTTACTCAGCAGAATTCCTTGGGGATGTAGAACAATCCGCATCGGTTATATGGCTGTCAGGAAGGACTTTTGGGTCAAAAACTTGTTTCAACTCTTCCTCGTAGCTGCAGAACTGGATTGGAGCTGCTCGGCCACCCGCAGTCCTGTGACTCACATGGTACTACTTGGCAAGTTTGCAGTTGAAGACCCTCCTAATGTCAATAAATCTTTTTTTCACATTTATAAGGTCCCGCAGGCACCCCCCCACCACATTGACAGCCTCAAGCACCAACTGCCACATAGCCTTTTTACAGGAGGCTGGTGTCTGGTGACCAAGGAGCAAAACACCCACCATGGCATGGACCAGGGCACAGTTCTCAGAAAATGTGAACTTCACATTCCTGCCAGTTTTGGTCTTGCCAGGTGCAGAGACATCCTCCTCCTCCTCCTCCTCCTCCTCCTCCTCCTCCTCCCTCTCCTGGTACACACTTTCCAACTCCTCCAGCTCCTCAGAACTGTACTCCTCCTCACTGTCAGGCTGCTGGACAACAACCTCCTCCTCCATCCTCTGCTGTCTCCTGCCTCTCTAAGAAGCCATACTGATGCACAGAAATGACAAACAAACTCACAATCTCTCTGACCAAATACCTCCTCTCCTTTCCTAAAATGCTTCACTACCTACAGTATCAAAGGACAAAATGGAAGATCAAAACTCTATATAGAGTGTGTGATGTATAAATGTGGGGACTACTGTGTGCCAATGGGTGACTTTCTTTCAAACTGTGCATCTACTGTAGCTCTGTTTTATGAGGTGGCAGTCACAGCCAACTGGTGTATCAGAGTCATGCACATTTATGCTATGAACAAGCTCTGGTGGAAAAAATTATTTGTTTCTCTTCTTTGTATTCAGTTTAATCAATAGTAAGAGGAAGGCCAGCACCTGTCCTTAATGAAGCCTTTCATTCTTACCCCATTTTGTCCTTTATTGTCTTCTTTATGTATGACAATTGAATGGGACCAATAGCATTTGCACATGTTACTACATTACTCCATAATTTACAGTGACTTGGAATTTTTACTGCCTATTTCCCCAACATTAATTCACAATATGGTACATTAGATAGACAAGGATCCCAGAAGACATTCTAGGGGGTCGAGGTCCCAGTCGGACCTCCTGTTGTCGTACACTGGGCAGAACTTTAATTCGGTGAGCCTGTTCTGGACCTTTCATTGGATGGATTTGGATGAAAACGTCATAGAGTGATAACTTTAGGTCCAAGAAGACATACTAAATGGTTGAGGTCCTGATCAGACCTCCCATTGGTGTACATAGTACCATAGTTAATAAGGTTAAAAAAAGATAAGTTGTCCATCGAGATCAACCTTTATTTAGATCTTATACTATTCTATAACTAACCAGATATACCCGTAGTTATGCAATACAATCCATTTAAATGCTATATCCCTGGATATTTTTTTCAGTTACAAATGTATCCAACCCATTCTTGAATTTATTGACTGTGCCCGCCATTGCGACCTTCTCTGGTAAAGAATTTCAGATCCTTACTGCCCTTACTGTAAAGAACCACTTCCTTCTTTGGAAAGGAAATTTACTCTCCTCTAGCCTCAGAGGGTATCAGCATGTCTTTTGTAGAGATCGCTTAATAAACAAATCTCCTGATAGCTCCATGTATTGTCCCTTTATATATATATATTTTTATATATATATATATATATATATATAGAGAGAGAGAGAGAGAGAGAGACACAAGGATTGATAATGCGCCACATGTGATATCATACAGATATGTTATTTGTTAAAAAATGGCAATACAATGTAATACTCCCCTAAGGAATTAATGGGGCGTCAGCTGGATCCCTCAGTATAAACATGGGTGGTAATTTCCTGAGATAGGTCAATGGAAAATGGGGGAAAGAGGGATGTGTAGCGACCAACGGTGTCAAATTAGGAAAAATTGCCAGTAATAAATATAATAAAATCAGAATAAGAAGTTTTTCCTTATCTCTGGTATGAGGTATATATATATATATATATATATAAACCTCCTACCACAGATTTATTACTGGCAATTTTTCCTAATTTGACACCGTTGGTCGCTACACATCCCTCTTTCCCCCATTTTCCATATAGATATATTAATAATGTCTCTTCTTAGAAGCCTTTTTTTAAGTGTAAACATATTTAACCTAGTAAGCCTTTCCTCATGCTCCAGTACATCAAACCCCTTTATCAATTTTGTAGGTCATCTCTGAACCCTTTCCAGCTCTCGTATATCTTTTTTATAGAGTTACACCCAGAACTGTACATGATATTCAAGGTGTGGCCGTACCAATGATTTATACAGTGGTAGGATTACACTCTCATCCCTTGTCTCAATTCCCCATTTTATGCATGCTAATATCTTATTTGCCTTTGTTGCTGCACTCCAACATTGGGTACTGCTATTAAATCTATTATCAATCAGCACCCCCAAATCTTTTTCTAATTCCGTTTCCCCTACATTCTCTCCTTTAATTTGTAGGTTACATGGTTATTTTTAGTTACAAAGTGCATTTCTATGTTAAACCTCATACTCCATTTAGTTGACCAATTTTTCATTTTAAGTAAGTTATTCTGTAGGGACTCTGAATCCTTGGCTGAGAAAATTACCTTACATAGTTTGGTAGCATCTGCAAAAATTGACACTGTGCTTTCCAGACCTATTTATAGGTAATTAATAAATATATTGAACAGTAATGGCCCGAGTACTGACCCTTGCAGTATTCCACTGCATACAGTGGCCCAGTTGGAGAACCAAAACTCACTGTTCCCTGTTATCTAAACAATTACTTCCCAAGTACAAATGGTGTTTCCTAGACCGAGCTCTCTTAGTTTGAAAATCATCCTCCTGTGAGGCACTGTATCAAAGGCTTTTGCAAACTCTAAATAGACCACATCTACAGCATTAGCATGGTCAAGATATTTAAGTTAGTTTAGTATGACCTGTCCCACGTGAAACCATGCTGGTTCCTATTTATAACATTGCAGGTATCAAAGTACTCCTGTATGCTATCCTTTAATATTCCTTCCAATATTTTCCCCACGATTGATGTCAAACTAACCGGTCTATAGTTACCAGGATGAGTTTTTCTACCTTTTTGCATCTGCTATATGCCAGTCCTTTGGTATCATGCCTGTTTTAATTGAGTCATAGAAATGTAAATAAAAAGGCCTTGCTAGTTGTGAGTTAAGCTTTATAAGAACCCTTGGGTGTAGTCCATCTAGACCAGGAGATTTATTAATCTTAATTTAGTTTAGTCACTCACAGACTACTTCCTCACTCAAATAAGTGCTAAGCAATGGTATATTATCAATACTTCTGTTATTCACTACTATCAACATCTGGTCCTCTCTAGTAAACACTGATGAAAAAATGTGTTTAATATTTCTTCTTTTAGTTGTCATTATTTATCAATACTCCCAACTCTACTTTTAATGGTCCTATATTCTCTTTTTTTAACCTTTTTTACGCAGTGGCATTTCAACAGAGTAGGAGCCCATGTGCACCTCTGGGTGGGCCCCCTCCTCTGTATGGCACTGTAAACTCCAGAATTGTTCACTGCGCATGCGCAGGTCTCCAGAAACATGGTGCACACCATTATCCGGAGACCAATTTGGCTACTGCTCGTGTGTGGTGGCTAATTTCTGCTGAATCTGCAGCACCTGGTGCTGGACTCTGGAAAGGTAAGTATTAAATTGGGTGCAGTGTGTCTGGAAGCATCCAACATTTCAGCAGTATTTTTATCATGGAACAAAGCATCCCAGTAGTGCTTGTTTCAGTCTGTCGAAATTGGCTTTTCTAAAAGTTAAACGTCTTGGTAGAACCTTTATACTGATGTTTTTGAAGGCTAATTTCGAATGTGACCATACTATGACCGCTGTTTCCCACGGTCTCCCCCACTTAAATATTTGTTATAATCTCAACATTATTAGCATTAGGTCCAACAACGACTTGTTTCTAGTAGGCTCCTCGATTACTTGAGACAAGTAGTGATCTTTTAGAATACAGTATTTAAGAACCTGTTTCCCTTGGCTGTAACACGTGTCAATTAATTAAAATCCCCAATGATTAATACATCCCCCAGTCCTGCTGTTTTTTTTTATTTGCTGGAAGACTAATGTCAGGTGGTTTGTAACATGTCCCTATTAATAGTTTTTTTGTTACTGTTCCCCCACTTAAAATTTCAACCCACAGTACCACCACATTATATTCAGTCCCCTCCTAACTAACATCCTTCAAATACAGTTTTAAGAATGGCTTACTATTAACACATACACCTCCTCCTCTATTGTTTGCCATGCCTCTCCTGAACAAGTATATCCCTCCAAATTTGCTACCCAGTTATAAGAATCATCTCACCAAGTCTCCGTAATACCTATAATATCATATTGGTCTAATGCAATAATTTCTAATTCTCCCATCTTACCTGATAGGCTTCTATCATTTGAAAGCATACACTTTAGTTTAGCTATTCCCTTTTCTTTATGTTTTTTTGCCAATACCGTTTCCTTGCTTGATTTATTATTCCTTGTTTTACCCTTGTTACCTGATTTTCCCCTCCCCCTTCTACACCCCCATTATACATAATACATCCCTCTTTACTGCTCTCACTGATCGTCCTGCTAAATCTTTATAATGCCTCCCCCAAGTTACCTAGTTTAAAATCTCCTCCAACCCTCTAACCATTCTACGTCAGACAGAACTTTGACACAGGGAGCCTGTTCTGTGTGTTCCACTAAATGGATTTGGATGAAAACTTTAATGACCTGTAACTGACCTATAACTAAATGAAACACCATAAATCATTGACCTAAAATAACTGACAGAAAAGGAGGCGGGAAGACAAAAAAATGTTTTGTAATCTTAGGAATAGCAACATTTATAACAGCAGGAATACTTTAAACTAAAGACGAGCGGGTTCAGATCTCCAAGATCGAAACCCCCTCGAACTTCACAATCCAAGCCGGGAACAGAATCCGGCTCAGGACTTCCCACCAGACTCGGATCCCAGAACTAGGCAAAATGTCATCATCCTGCTGTCGGATTCTTGCGGGTTTTGGATTCCATATAAAGATCTGTGCATTACCACCAGTTTCACTCCAGACTTAGAGAGTGAGGGAGACAGACCTCTGTCTCTCTCTGTGGGTGGTGGTGTTGGGTGGGATCAGTGTGTGCTCTCTAGGAGAGCTGTCCTGTGTGCTTTTAGGGGTGCTGTCCTGTCACTGCGGTGTGCAATGTTGTTTGGGGTGCTGTACTATCACTGTGGTGTCCTGTGCTGTTAGGGGTGCTGCAGCTGTACATGGGTGTTGCTGTCCTGTCACTGTGTTGTACAGGGGCACTGGACTGTATGCTGTAAAAATACAGGGGTGCTGGTTCTGTCCTGTATGCTGTAAAAATACAGGGGTGTTATAATGGTACACTGGACCTTTCTTGTAAGCTGTAAAATTACAGGGGTTCTGTGAAAATAAATGTACACTAGCCCTGTCTTGTATGCTGTAAAAATACAGGGGAGCTGTGAAAATAAATGTACACTGGCCTTGTCCTGTATGCTGTAAAAATACAGGGGTGCTGTGAAAATAAATGTACACTGGCCCTGTCCTGTATGATGTAAAAATACAGGGGTGCTGTGAAAATAAATGTACTCTGACCATGTCTTGTATGCTGTAAAAATACAGGGGTGCTATGAAAATAAATGTACACTGGCCCTGTCTTGTATGCTGTAAAAATACAGAGGTGCTTTGAAAATTAAGGGGCACTGTTCTGTGTGCTGTAATAATAAATAGGTGCTGTTATGTGAAATGGATAACTAAAATTTGGAGGAAAAAATAGTGAAATATAAGGAACCACTTCCATTTCCTAGTACTAGGCTGAAGGTACTGCTGCTACCACTCATGACATTGATAATGTAATTCCATCAACGTCGTCTGCTAAGGCCGATGCCCAACATCATAGAGGGCATGTAAAATCCAAGAAGCAAAAATGAATAACCCCCCAAAAACCTATCTGATAAGAAATGTAAAATTGGCAATATGCCATTCACGACACAATGTGGAAAGTTTGTTGACTGAAGGTTCAGTTTCTCATGAGGATGGAAGCCCTCCTACCTCTCGAAAAATGTAAAAAATGAAGCTTGTTAAACCAGAGGAAAAAACAACTGTGCATTTAGAAATATCACAAATCCCCAACGAGAGTCCAATTGTGTACACAGTTGCGATGTCTAGGCCTGACCTTCCCAAGACTGTATGGGAAGAAGTGGCTCCTACCACCATTTGCATGCCCTTTGCAAGTGCTGGGAGGATCACCGCCAGTCCAGTCATGCTTTTCATTGCACCATGGGCCTAATTCAGAGTTGAACGCAGCAGCAAATTTGTAAGCAGCTGGGCAAAACCATGTGTACTGCAGGGGGGGGCAGATATAACATGTGCAGAGAGAGTTAGATTTGGGTGGGGTGTGTCCAACCTAACATCTAAATTGCAGTGTAAAAATAAAGCAGCTATTATTTACCCTGCACAGAAACAAAATAACCCAACCAAATCTAACTCTATCTGCAAATGTTATATCTGCCCCCCCCCCCCTGCAGTGCACATGGTTTTACACAACAGCTAACAAATTTGCTGCTGTGATTAACTCTGAATTAGGCCCCATGACTCTGTAATTGCCACAATATCTAGATCATCCCTTGTCATTATTGCAGTTGGTTCTGGAATTTTATTTCCTAAGCTCCTAGCATTTGCACACATAGCTATTAGAGTTTTGTTTGGGCTTTTCCTGTCCCTAGCGATGTTTTTCTCTCTGCCTATGTTTATTTGGTTTTGATCTGAATTATCTTCTGTTGCTTGTTGCTGTGAATATGCTTTCTATTCCCTTTGCCTGCAGAAACAATACCTCCGTGTTGTGGGAGCAGTTTGCATTAATCCTATTTGGTTCACTGCCCCACTCTGTTAGTTTAATTAGTTCTTGATGAAGCATCCAAACTGTTCAGTTAGTATGCTCATCCCCCTTAAAGAGATTGCAGGCCATCACTTTTGTATAAGCTCCTATCTTGCCATATGGTGTGACTATGGCCTATAAATCCAAATCTCTACTCATTCCACCATGTCCATGTATATAGGGTGCTGCCCCTCTGCCCTATCAGTCCAGGGGTGCTGTTGCCTGTCTGCTGTGCTGTGTAATTCTCCAGAACCTATGCTGTATAAGGCCAGGGATGTTGCCTATATGTTGTATAAGTCCAGAGGTGTTGTCTATCTGCTGTATAAATCCAGAGCCGCTGCCGTATAATTCCAGGGGTACTGCTTTACTTGACTACTAGGTTTAAATTAAAGCCTACAGCAGATTATGAAACAAGCTTCAATATCACAACCAGATTTATGAAAACATATAGCTGCAAAAGAGGAAATATAAATTGCAATTTTGATTAAGTGTTTTTGAATAAAGTGTGGAGAGACCACATTTGTGGCCAAAGTCAGTAAGACTCATAATAGACAGAATCATAATTCAGAACATGACATGGCAACATCTCCGACTTCATTTTCTCTGGCAACTGCCAGAAAAAACTAGATTTTTTAAATACACCTATGTCTATATATCTGCCATATAATTTGAGGGGTGCTTTGTCTCACCCTGCTCATCTCTAATAGATATATATTCAAGTGTGCACTGTGTACCCAGCAATAGAGAGAGGTTCTTCTCATTATTTCATGTTAGGGAATCAAATTAATGGCTCCAATTAGTCAACCTTAATTTTGATTTATTATTAATGTTCCACATTTTGGAATATTTACAAAATGTGTATTTGTTGTACAGAGTTCTTTTCCTTTATTTTGTAAATGTTTATCCCTAATAATTGTACAATATAAAGACTTGTAGGGTTATCGCAAGACCTCACAGTGTTAGGAGAACAGAGTTTCAGTGATCTTGCATTGCATCAGCTTTCCACTGCACTGCAGCACTGAGATGGGCCAGGAGCATAAACAGTTACTGAATAAGGGAGTCTCAAGGGTCGATTACAGCCAGGAATATGTCTGGCTTGCCAGGCTGAGGCATGCTGTTTGCACAAAGGTTAGCATTGCTTCCTCCCACAGTCATAGAAACACAGAAACGTAGAATTTGACAGCAGATAAGAACCACTTGACCCATCTAATCTGCCCCTTTTTTATCCTTTAGGTAATATCAACCCTTTTTGAACCTTAATTCTTTGTAAGGATATTCATATGCCTATCCCAAGACGTTTAATTGCTCTACCGTCTTAGCCTCTACCACCTCTGATGGGAGGCTATGCCACTTATCCACTACCCTTTCTGTGAAGTATTTTTTTCCTTAAATTTCCTCTGAACCTGCCTCCTTTCAGTTTTAGTGAATGTCATCGAGTTCTAATACTTCTCTTCCTTTGAAGAATGTTTCCCTCCTGAACTTTTTAAGACCCTTGGCATATTTGAAAGTTTTTATCATGTCCCCCCTTTCTTTTTCATCCACTAGGGGTCACTGGAGTACTCTTGGGATATGGATGGCTTCCACAGGAAGTAGGCACTGAATAAATTAATTTTTAAACTACACCTCCACTCCATATCCCTGAGTACCCCAGTGTTTTTTCTGTGCTCGACACAGTTAGAAGGCTTGTGGAGATTGTCCACGTTTCATTGGAATTTTTTTTCTAAGTTTTTTTCTTTTTTCAAAGATTTACCACATCCCTTCCAATAGGCGTGGGTCCGGGATAGTGAAGGCTATGGGTGTCGGACCTCTCTAAAAAAGAGCTCCCTCACTACCACGTGCAGGACTAAAACCTGCAGTAAAGGCTGGACGGTACTTACAGAGAAGCCCCATCATAGCCCTCACCACAGGGTCCAGGTATGTTGAACGGGGCGGTCAGCTCACACTGCCACCCCGCTGTGTAGGATACTGTGTGTGTGTGGCCGCCCGCCGCTGCCTTCAGCCGCCCGCTGCCGCTTCCAGTGACGCTGTTTAAGCTGTCTCCCCTGCCGCTCTGAGCCGCGTCGGCCACGTGGTTTTATGCATAGGCCGCTCCACTGCTCTATGCAGTGCAATCCTAGGCCCTCGATACCTCTTCGGGCTCCCTCTCCACCATAGCCCGGCTCCGTGTATAGAGAACGGAACATGGAGCACGGGGGGCACACAAATAAGAGTCAAAAGGAAAGGCTACATAGCCTAGTGAGTAACTTTGCTGCCACAGTGATGTTCCCTGCACAAAGAAATGTCAGGGTCACTGGATAAAATCTCATGATTCAACTCTTATTGATAAAGGGAATACAGCAGCGCTGCATATGTATTACAATAGGCTATGAAGTCTTTGTTAAAACAAGATTAACCATGCTTCCTGTTGTTTTTCCTGTTGTATTTCCAGAATTTCCCGTGTTACATCTCTCCTCCATTGAAGGCACAGGGGTGTTAAGGGGAATTTGGGAGCAGGCATATTGCTGGCATGCACTGCACTTGGCCAGATATATATTTATAGAGACACCTTAGTGCTATTTACTGAGTTGTGCAAGTTGTCTGTCTTTGTATTTTTTGTATTGTCTGTCTGCATGAGTAAGACACCAGCAATTACTAATAAGCAATGTCCCTGCCATATCTAAAACTTGGATATATACTCACTTCTCTTACTAATTATTTATATCATAACTGTTTATTATGATATTATCGTAAAGACTGCAAATCTGAATCATGGCTGTGGCAGCCAAATACTGGCTTTGTTCACTGTTGTAAAGTAAGATACGTTATAACAATTGGTCAGCACATGGTGCTTATAAAACAGTGGCCCTCATTCCGAGTTGATCGCTCGCAAGGCGAATTTAGCAGAGTTACACACGCTAAGCCTACGCCTACTGGGAGTGTATCTTAGCTTCTTAAAAGTGCGACCGATGTATTCGCAATATTGCGATCACAAACCTCGTAGCAGTTTTAGAGTAGCTTCAGACTTACTCTGCCTGTGCGATCAGTTCAGTGCTTGTCGTTCCTGGTTGACGTCACAAACACACCCAGCGTTCGCCCAGGCACTCCCACCGTTTCTCCGGCCACTCCTGCGTTTTTTCCGGAAACGGTAGCGTTTTCAGCCACACGCCCCTAAAACGCCGTGTTTCCGCCCAGTAACACCCATTTCCTGTCAATCACACTACGATCGCCGGAGCGATGAAAAAGCCGTGAGTAAAAATACTTTCTTCATAGTAAAGTTACTTGGCGCAGTTGCAGTGCGAACTTTGCGCATGCGTACTAAGCGGATTTTCACTGCGATGCGATGAAAAAGAACGAGCGAACAACTCGGAATGAGGGCCAGTATCTGTGGAGCACTGCAAGCATTGTGAGTTCAGGTCTCACCTGCAGCAGCTTTGGCTTAATTCACTTGGCCACACCACACTGGATACGTCCAATCTCATCTGATTTTGGAAGCTAAGCAGTGTTGGGCCTGATTAGCCACCTGGGAGTACAAGGTGCTGTAGGTATTTTTAATCTACAGCCACACCACACTGGATACGCTCAAACTCATCTGACCTTGGAAGCTAAGCAGTGTTGCATATTGTTTTGCCATCTGGGGAAAACTGGTGATCCAACTAGATTGCATACTAATACATGCTAGTTTAAACTGTTAAAAAAAATACATTCTGGTTAGCTCAGTTTGGGCTTACACTATCAATATAAACCTACCATAGGTTTTACAGTCAGGATAGCTCTCCAGAGCCCGCTTCCAAGAGCGCGCTCCCGGCGCCGGCCACTAGATAGGGCCCATTAACTAAGCTGTGGTTAAGCAGCAGTCATCTCAGGTTTTAAGCCTGTGTGAGGTCACATTTAGTTTCAGACTTCTAAAAATTATTATACCTCTGTATCAGGATATATCTGGATATAACTATATGGGTATATAATATATATGTGTATGTATGCATATATGGAATATATATATATTTATTAAGGTCTGAGTATGTGTGAATATACATTGTTGTATGTATGTGTAGATATATATATATATATATATATATATATAAAATATGCTGACATTAAAAATCTATTTTGCAGTAATCAAGACTAATTGGTCAGCACACAGTGTTTATTAAACAGTATCTGTTGAGCACTGCAAACATGGTGAGTTCAGGCCTCACATGCAGCAGCTTTGCTTATTGTTTTTACAGGTGGCTCTGTAGCCAAGTGGTTAGGCTTCCTGGCCACAGTGAACATTGTGATTGCATGGACACTGTTTCAGATCCTGGTTTAACAGGTGTTTTAAATAAAAATATATATATATGGTAGGACACCATTTTTTTTAACATTAATTCCTGGTTCTTTCCCGGAGGTTGCTGCCCTACAACACTTCTCCTCTGGAGGAGCGGGGTGTTGTTAGGAGTTTAATTTATTAATTGTTTTTGTACAGCATGACTCTACAGGAAGATTCACTATTGCTGGTAACCACATGCCTGGTAATGCAGGTTTATACTCACGTTACTTCCGTGGTGTACTTACTGGTTGGAGTACATGATCACTAAGTCTAATGCATAGTCAAACAAGCAGCTTTGCTGCAAAGTCGGTCACACAGTGTGTCGGACAAATACGAATCTAGGCCAGTGGCGCAATGACTACAGATAACAAGATTGTAGGTTCGTCTCCTACCTGGCTCGTTTAAGTTGCCGTGATCGTATAGTGGTTAGTACTCTGTGTAAACTGCACAGACAGACCCTTACCGGTCCTCTTAGGGGGGGAATGCGGGGGCATGTACTGCCTGAGAATTTTTTTTTTTTTACTGTTTCAGTTAGATTGTTGCGGTTGAATTCCCGCCAGCCCTCATAGCACCTGGCCAGTACGTCAGGTTCTCAGCGAAGGCTTAACAATTGACAATGAGAGACAATTGCAATTATTGGGCATTTAACTACCTATCGGAGTGTACCCTACACAGCAGTAGGGCTGTTGCTTCACCCTGCTTTGGTAAGGGTTTGAGGTAACAAGGCTGTAGTGGCAGGGCACCCCAGTTCAGGTTTGCCGTAAATAAAGACCACCTTACACTTCTTGCTGCCTACAGCTTCTTTGGACGTTGGCAGTTGGTTCTTGCGTTTTCAGCTTCGCTAGTGGCGCATAACGTCCACTTTGGCTACGTTCCTAACAGGCGGAGTCGGATTCCAAATGAGATAGATCACAGACCAAGTGGGGGGGGGGGAATCTGATTTCCTACCATTGTCTACGTGAATTCCTTAATGATTCCGTCTCAACGACTTCAATTCCTAGGTATGATTCTCGATACGGTAAATCAAAGAATTTACCTATCCGAACAGAAAGTACAGGTCATTCGTCATCTGGTACAATTAGTGCTCAAGCCACGCACAGTCTCGTTTCATTTGTGCATTCGCCTATTAGACACAATGGTGGCGGCTTTCGAAGCACTTCAGTTCGGATGACTTCACTCATGTCCTTTTCAATTGGATGTGCTCGCACAGTGGTCGGGCCCGCATCTGCAGATTTACCGCAGTGTGAGGTTGTCTCCAAGGGCCAGAGTGTCTCTACTCTGGTGGCTCAAAGTACAGAATCTAACCGCAGGGAAACGGTTCGGCGCCTGGAATTGGATAATTCTCACGGCGGACGCGAGTCTCAGAGGTTGGGGAGCTGTAGTTAAAAATTATCAGCTCCAGGGTCTCTGGGCGGATCACGAAAGATTGCTGTCTATAAATGTCCTCAAACTCTGGGCAATTTACAATGCGCTACGACAAGCAGTGCACAGGCTGCAGGTTCAGGCTGTTTAGGTGCAGTCAGACAATGCGACGGCGGTCGCATACATCAACAAACAAGGAGGAACGAAAAGCCGTATGGCAATGCGGGAAGTAGCTTGAATCCTCTATTGGGCCAAGTATCACCAAATGATACTGTCGGCAGTAGTCATTCCGGGAGTGGAAAACTGGGAGGCGGATTATCTCAGCCATCTGAATTTTCATCCAGGAGAATGGGTATTAAATCCAGAAGTGTTTCACATGCTGGTCCAGAAGTGGAGTTACCCTGCAGGTGGACCTGATGGCATCTCACCATAATCATCAAACGCCCCAGGTCGTGTCCAGAACGAGAGATCCAAAGGCAGTGGCGGTGGATGCTCTCACAATCACGTGGCCATACAGTCTTGTGTATCTGTTTCCACCATTTCCGCTGCTCACTCTGTGGCTAAAACGGATCAAAGGAGAGTCCGTCACAGTTATACTAGTGGCGCTTCTTTGGTTGTCGGATCTCCGCGGTCTACTCTCAGTCGGTCTTTGGCCGCTCCCTCTACGTTCGGACCTGTTACAGCAGGGTCCGTTCCTTTACCCCGATTTAGCGCGGCTGCATTTGACGGGGTGGCTGTTGAGACAGCCCTCTTAGGAAGAGAGGGCATTCCAGAATCGGTTATTCCAACCATGTTACGAGCTAGGAAGCCGGTTACGGCAGCTCATTAGTACAGAATTTGGCGTGCCTATGTAGGTTGGTGTGAAGCTCGGAAGTTTCCGACATCATCTTTTAAGTTATCCCGTCTTTTGTTATTTCTACAGATGGGGTTAGATAGAGGTCTGAGTTTATCCACACTAAAAGTGCAGATATCGGCGTTGTCCATTTATTTTCATAGTAGATTGGCCCTATTGCAGTCGGTTCACACCTTTATGCAGGGTGTCCTCAGAGTTCAGCCTCCATTCACTCCACCTACTGTGCCATAAGACTTGAATCTGGTTTTTAGATTTCTTACAGTCTTTATATTATGAACCCTTACAACAAGTGGATATTACATTTCTCACTTGGGAAAACTATTTTTCTTTTAGCCTTAGCGTCAGCAAGGCGTGTTTCAGATTTGGGTGCTTCGTCGTGCAAGCCACTGTATTTAGTGTTTCATGATGACAGAGCGGAACTCCGGACGAATTCCGCTTTTCTACCAATGGTAGTGTCATCTTTTCACATCAATCAACCAATAGTAGTTCCTGTGTTAACAGGAGACACTGGTAGGTTGGATGTGGTACACGCATTACGCATTTATGTATCCCGAACGTTGACAGTTCGTAAGACGGATACGTTGTTTGCACTCTATGATGCTGCCAAGATGGGTTGGCCAGCTTCTAGGCAGACCTTATCCAGTTGGATTAAACTGACCATATGTCAGGCTTACCTTCATGCTAGGTTACAGCCGCCTACATCAGTAACAGCTCATTCCACACGTACTGTGGGAACGTCATGGGCAGCGAGTCGTGGAGCTTCTACGACACAGCTTTGCCGGGTAGCTACATGGTCTTTGGTGCACACGTTTGTGCGCTTCTACAAGTTTGATACGTTTGCGGCATCAGCATCTAGCTTTGGCCACCTAGTGTTACAGGTGCCAAACAGCTCTCCTGCCCACGGGGGAAACTTTGGTATGTCCCAAGAGTACTCCAGTGACCCCTAGTGGATGAAAAAGAAAATAGGATTTTGGTACTTACCAGGTAAATCCTTTTCTTTATAAACATAGGGGGCACTGGACGCCCACCCAGAGCAGTTTACCTTGTTTGGGGTAGGTTCAGTAGATCTTATGGTAACACATTTTCACCGACTGGTTCAGATTTACAAATTCTAATCGGTTATGGTGTCAACTGTTTAGATGTCAGTAATGTTGTGTCAACTTCATTGTTGTCCGTTATGTTATATGTAATTCTGCATTGTTAACCTCTCTATCGCTCCTGTTCGGCACAGTAACAAAACACTGAGGTACTCAGGGATATGGAGGGGAGGTGTAGTTTCAAAATTAATTTATTCAGAGCCTACTTCCTGTGGAAGCCGTCCATATCCCAAGAGTAATCCAGTGCCCCCATGGATTCAAAAAAGAAAAGAATTTACCTGGTAAGTACCAAAATCCTATTTTCCCTTCTCTCCTCCAAACTTTACATGTTAAGATCTTTTAGCCTTTCCAGGTAAGTTTTGTGATGTAGGCCATGCGCCATTTTAGTTGTCCTTCTTTGTACACTCTCTAATGTATTTATGTCCTTCCTGAGATATGGTCTCCAAAACTGGACACAGTATTCCAGATGGGGCTGTACCAATGACCTATACAGTGGCATTATTACTTCTTTTTTCCTGCTACTGATTCCTCTCCCTATGCAATCAAGCATCTGACTTGCCTTTATCATTGCTTCCTTGCATTACTTTTCTGCCCTAAGTCACTTGAAATATTGACTCCTAAATCCCTTTCCTCCTCAGTAGTTTCCATTACAGTACTCTTGATACTATATTTGGTCTTTGGGGTTTTGAGACCCAAGTGCATGATTTTGCATTTTTTTGCATTAAACTGTAGTTGCCACTTTTCTTGACCATTTCTCAAGCCTACCTAGGTCATCAATCATTTGTTTTACCCCTCTCGGTGTGTCTACCCTGTTGCATATCTTTGTATCATCTGCAAATAGCCATACTTTCCCTTTAATACCATTTGCAATGTCACCAACAAAGATATTAAAGAGAACTGGTCCAAGTACAGATCCCTGGGGGTACTCCACTTGTAACATATCCCTCCATAGATTGCACTCCATTTACTACAGCTGTCTGTTTCCTATTTTGCAACCAGGTTCTTATTTATTTAACTGTTTTATAATCCACCCCTCTGCTTTCAAGTTTATTTATCAGCCTGCAATGTGGGACAGTGTCATATGCTTTACTAACGTCTAGTTATGCTACATCTACAGCTCCCCCATGATCTTTTATTTTCATCACAGAGTAAAAAAAGTAATAAGATTTGTTTGGCATGGTCACCCACCAGTAAATCCATGCTGCTTTGGATCTTATAAGTTTTTTTTATTTAAGATACAGTATTCCACAACTTTCTTTTAATAGTTTTTCAATTCCTTTCCCTACTACTGATGAAAGGCTTACTGGTCTGTGGTTACTTGCTTCTTCCTTGCTTCCACTTTTGTGCAATGGAAATACATTTGCACTTTTCCAGTCTTCTGTAATGGCACCTGCATTTAGTGACTGGTTAAATAATTCTGTTAAAGGTGTCACCAGCACATCTTTTAGCTCTTTTAGTATCCTTGGGTGTATCCCATCTGGCCCCATTGATTTATCTACTTATAGTTTTGAAAGTTCTGTTAGGAACTTCTCCTCTGTAAATGTACTTTCATCTACCTTATTTTTATGAATGTCCATGTAACTTAACTGTGGCCCCTTCCCTAATCCTTCTGAAGTAAATATTGGTCAAAAATAATTATTTAGGTGAACTGTTATTGCCTTGTCTCCCTCCACCAAATGCTCACTCTCTGTCTTAAGTCTTATTATTCCTCCATTTGATTTTCTCCTTTCATTTATATATTTAAAAAAGTTTTGCCCCCTTTATCTACTGACTGGGCCATTTTCTCCTCAGCTTCTGCCTTTGCACGTCTGATCACTTTCTTAGTCCTACTTGTAATATGAATTCCTACAGTCCTACTTGTAATATGATATGAGTTTCGACTAGAGTGGTAAGCGCCACTAGGGCAGGGGCTGAATAACAAAAAATTCACTGCACAGTCCTGCTTAGTACTGTACCGAACCCACCCAAACTCAACTTGCCTCATCCGGGGCTGCTGTGGGGGCTCAGGAGGGGCTGCTAAAACATCTAAGAGGCTGATTTATTTAAATATAAAATATGAATAAAATAAACAAGACATGCTCACATGCGTATAACTGGTGCACACAGGTATGCTCACATGCGTGCAACTGGGAGCTATGAAAAATAAATATAAAGCATCTGCCACAAAATATATAAATAAAAATGCAATAAAAATGGGAAAAAAGAAACTCACAAGCTTTTCACAAAATACTGTAAGTCTCCAGACTCCATGGAGATGGAAATATCCAATCTTGATACTGTGGTACTGTATACACCAGTTTATTTACATCCCAGCATTAAACCTGAGACTATCTTAAACCCTGAAAATGGAGAAGGGGTACACATTTGGAGGCTTTGGCCCCTAGTTTTTCGGTGTGTACAGTAATGTGGTAATTATATATTTGCTTGGTTAAAGTCCATTCTGTTCCACACCAATATAGGAATGGAGGTGAAAGCCTGTGTGTTGTTCCTGATTGCGTGTTCCTCTCTAATTTTTAATCACCTTCTTGAGACTGTCCTCTCCCTCTTGCTTCTAATGAGAAAAGTAATCAAATATGGAGGTGGTATGTTTGTAGCTAGCAATGATTCAGAGAACTTGGTGAGTTTTATCCAGGGGGACCACCTGTCTCTGAAATTATGGGTTTATTAAACTGTGCATGTCCTGTTTAAGCAACATAAGCATGGGTGGGTGGGAGGGCCCAAGGACAGTTCCATCTTGTGCCTCTTTTTTTTCTTTGCATTATGTGCTCTTTGGGGCCTAGTTTTTTATACTGCCATCCTGTCTGCAACTGCAGTGCCACTCCTAAATAGGCCACTGTTGCACTCCGGACTTTTAAAAGTACTTTCTTACTGATGCAATGTCTTTCCTGGCTGGCGCAGAGGTCCGTGCACACTGTATCCACACATCGCTTTCAGAGGTTTGTCAGCACTGATCCAGCATGAAGTCTCCTGCAGCAGCTGCTACCTCTGTGCAAAGTGCTTCACAGCACTGTCTTTCTTTGTTTCAGTGTCTATTTCTCATAGTGTTCACCCCTTGGTGTTTGAGCCTAAGCAGAATTTCCCTCCAAGTCCAGACATGGGCGCTGCCATCTTGTATTCCATCAGCTGATCCTCCATTGTCCAATCCTGGAGCTCATTTTGTCAGCAGACTGCAACATCCAATGAATCCACACAGCAAGGTATAAAGTTAGCTCCCTGAGATTACGAATTCATCAGTACAACAGTCTTTATCCAGGAAGTAACAGCTCTGTGCTGAGCTCCTTCATTCTAGTGACTCTGTTTGATCCAGTCCATTCCATTTCCGCTCTGGTTACCATTGTTATATGGACTTTGTATTTCTTCAGTGTTTCCAGTGTCAAGATTACGGATCAAGCCCAGTGAGCACTCCAGTCTGTTCCGGTTCCATTCCGGATGCTATTGTCATTTGAACTGTGGGACTAATTCAGACCTGATTGCTAGGCTGCATTTTTGTACAGCAGGCGATCAGATATATGCACCGCAATGTGCAGGCACTTCGCATGGGTACAAAGTGGATCACTGCTCAGCAATGAGTTTGTGCAAAGAATCCATTCGCACGGGCATTCGCAAGGAAATTGACAGGAAGAAGGTGTTTGTGGGTGGCCACTGACCGTTTTCAGGGCGTAGCTGGAAAAATGCAGGCATGTCCATGCGTTTACAGGGAGGGTTCCTGACGTCAATTCCGGTCCCATACAGGCTGATGTGTTCGCAGTGGCTGAGTAAGTCCTGGGTTACTCAGAGACTGCACAAGATCTGGTTGTACTGCTCTGCTACACATGTGATCGCACACTTGCACAGCTAAAATACACTTCCCTATGTGCGGCGACTATGCGAACACAAGACTGCAATTTTAATGTCACATAGGTCTTTCTTTACCAGATCATAGAAGATGCCCACATTGTGTCCCTTTGATTCTAGAGGGTAAAATTTCAAAGTAGGTTTTAGGCCCGACTTGGATTGTTCATAATTTTGGATCACAGCTTCTTCTTTTTTAAGGAAGTGTCTTTTGAGGGTGAGTTTCCATATGAACTTGTTCAAATCCACAAAGACTTCGAACTTGTTCATTCCCTTTATGGGTGCAAAGGATAATAATTTGTTCAGCAATAAGGTCTCATGCTCCAATAGTGTGTCTGGATAAATTGAATATGCCTTTTGGAGCTGCAGGTTCTATTGTAGGTGTCTTTTGTTGTTGTTGTTGTTGTTGTTGTTGTTGTTGTAGTGACTTTTTCCTCCTGCCCCCTCTGCATCCTCTTCTTCCCTGAACCTTCTTTTCAATGGTGATGCATGCATATCTTTTTCTTTGAGGATGTTCCTTGTCATGTCTCGAATTCGTATGCTTGTGCCTGGTGATAAAAAATCCCCCTCATTGCTTGAATTCAGTCTCAGTAAAGCTGAGAAGTGGTTCATTGTACGTACATTCTGGTTTCCTTGTGTATCGTTAGTATTCGTTCTGTTTCCTGTCCTTCTTTTAGGTACAGACTGCCAGTATTCCCTTTCTCCTCTCTGGTCTTGTTTTTCAACTCCATTAAACTGACTCCAATTCTTGATTCTGTTATTCTCCTAATTGTGCTTGTCCCTTGTGAATTTCTTTTCTTTATTACTGATGACCTCATCTTCAGTGTGTTCAAGTTTATTACACAATACCTTCTCATTGATCTTAAAGTCCTCTTTGTCCTTAAATGTTTCCAGTTTATTCTCAGTCTCTTTTATCTCCAGTTACAAGACAGAAATTATATGTTTTTTTTCTCTGTGACGAGTAGTCCCATTAAATTAACCAAGCCGCTGTGGAGTGTGTTATCCCACTCTTTCATAAATTTGTGGTTCTCTACTCCAAAGGTAGTCTGTTTCATAATTCTGAGTCCCCTAGGTACTCTATCCATGCTAATATAGTGCTCAAGTCCCTTGACGTCCCACCATGCTTTAACTTCTTTCATCAATAGTCTCTCCATGTTCCAAAACATTTCACAAGAGTTGGGTATCTGCACACTCAATATATATTATCAATATTGTGAATGTATGTGAACCATCGTCACATCATCAATTGTTTGGACCCCTTTTCCCTTTATATCAGACAATGCTTGATGTGTAAGGGGGTGCTGTCAATTACAGTATATAGGCGATCGGGTTGAGAGGAAAAGTAAGGAGGAACTGTATGGTTGACGCACTAGAAAAGATTACTTTATCTTAAAACTTAACCTTTATTGAATATACATTAAATTATGAATTAATTACCCAGACAACAGTGAAATGTAAGAGTTAAAATCAGACAAACTAACATATATGTGAAACCTATAAGATAGTGAAACCTATAAGATAGGAAATTGTGAATAAAGAGATTTAAAAAGCGTATCCACGTGTATTTGGTACGTATATACTAGTGGGATTATTGTATCTATTTAAATGTTACTATAATTGACAATATAATTCTTTCAATGCAATGGCTGTTACTCTGATGTTATCAACCTTCTGTTTTATAATGTCTATTTATTCAACAAATATCATCTGGGAATAAATCCCAAGACCTAGAGACTGTGAATATCACCAGGTTATGTAGATGCAGATTGACTACAATAAACAAATATGGAGAATTATATGTAGCCAATTAGTGCTGCTACATCTCAAAACATTTCTTCAAGATTATCAGTTGTGGGTATATTTTCAGGGGTATTAGTTTCACTAAAAATCTTATGGCATAGATTACTCCTTTTATTAGTGCGTTCACTGGTTTTAAACATACTATGTGTATGGTACCCACTTCTCTAAGGCAGCCCTAAGCAAGTAATACCAAAGAAAATGTATGTGTACAGCTTTCTTTGTACACACACACACTCTCTCTCTCACACACACACACACACATATATATATATATATATATATATATATACAGTGGTCGAAGTGGGGCGGTATATGGCGGTATGGTATACCGCCACTTCTTCCACTGACCCGGAAATGAGCCCAGAAAGTACAGCAGGAGGCGAGGGAAGTGGCATCCTGCTGCACATGGTGCTCACCGTCCCTGTGCGGCGGCCGGCGGCTGTGTAGAGCGATGTGTTAGCTCACAGCCGCTAACCGCTGCCAGCCGCCCGCGCACGCCGCTCACCATCCGCCCGCTGCTCCCGCTCACCATCCGCCCGCTGCTCCCGCTCACCAGCCGGCCGCCGGCCCCACTCACCAGCCGCCCGGCCCAAACTCACTGCTGCCAGAAACAAAAAAGGTAATGTTCCCCTGCTGTTCCTGTCATCACCCTCCCTGTCTTCACAGTCGTCACTCTCCCTCTGTCGTCACTCTCCCTCTGTCGTCACTCTCTCTCTGTCGTCACTCTCTCCCCCATCTTTCTCTCTCTGTCGTCACTGTCTCTCCCTATCGTCACTCTCCCTGTCGTCACTCTCCCTGTCGTCACTCTCGCAGTCGTCACTCTCCCTGTCGTCACTCTCGTCACTCTCCCTGTCGTCACTCTCGTCACTCTGCCTGTCGTCACTCTCGTCACTCTGCCTGTCGTCACTCTCGTCACTCTGCCTGTCGTCACTCTCGTCACTCTGCCTGTCGTCACTCTCCCTGTCGTCACTCTCCCTGTTGTCACTCTCCCTCTGTCGTCACTCTCTCTCCCCCTGTCTCTCCCCCTGCCTCTCTCCCTGTCGTCACTGTCTCTCGCTGTCGTCACTCTCTCCCTGTCGTCACTCTTGCTGTTGTCACTCTCTCCCCGTCGTCACTCTCTCCCTGTCGTCACTGTCGTCACTCTCTCCCTGTCGTCACTGTCGTCACTCTCTCCCTGTCGTCACTCTCTCCCTGTCGTCACTCTCTCCCTGTCGTCACTGTCGTCACTCTCTCCCTGTCGTCACTGTCGTCACTCTCTCCCTGTCGTCAGTCTCGTAACTCTCTCCCTGTCGTCAGTCTCGTCACTCTCTCCCTGTCGTCACTCTCTCCCTGTCATCACTCTCGTCACTCTCTCCCTGTCATCACTCTCGTCACTCTCTCCCTGTCATTACTCTCGTCACTCTCTCCCTGTCGTCACTCTCGTCCCTGTCGTCACTCTCGTCACTCTCTCCCTGTCGTCACTCTCTCCCTGTCTTCACTCTCTCCCTGTCGTCACTCTCGTCACTCTCTCCCTGTTGTCACTCTCGTCACTCTCTCCCTGTCGTCACTCTCGTCACTCTCTCCCTATCGTCACTCTCGTCCCTGTCGTCACTGTCGTCACTCTCTCCCTGTCGTCACTCTCTCCCTGTCGTCACTCTCGTCCCTGTCATCACTGTCGTCACTCTCTCCCTGTCGTCACTCTCTCCCTGTCGTCACTCTCGTCCCTGTCGTCACTGTCGTCACTCTCTCCCTGTCGTCACTCTGGCTGTCCCTGCTGTCACAATTTCGGCTCATTCAGTGTGCTACAATGTGAATTTCAGCTCATTCAGTGTGCTACAATGTGAATTTCGGCTCATTCAGTGTGCTACAATGTGAATTTCGGCTCATTCAGTGTGCTACAATGTGAATGTCGGCTCATTCAGTGTGCTACAATGTGAATGTCGGCTCAGTCAGTGTGCTACAATGTGAATGTCGGCTCAGTCAGTGTGCTATAATGTGAATTTCGGCTCATTCAGTGTGCTACAATGTGAATTTCGGCTCATTCAGTGTGCTACAATGTGAATTTCGGCTCATTCAGTGTGCTACAATGTGAATTTCGGCTCATTCAGTGTGCTACAATGTGAATTTCGGCTCATTCAGTGTGCTACAATGTGAATTTCGGCTCATTCAGTGTGCTACAATGTGAATTTCGGCTCATTCAGTGTGCTACAATGTGAATTTTCGGCTCATTCAGTGTGCTACAATGTGAATTTTCGGCTCATTCAGTGTGCTACAATGTGAGTTTTGGCTCATTCAATGTGTTACAATGTGAATTTCGGCTCATTCAGTGTGGTACAATGTGAATTTCGGCTCATTCAGTGTGCTATAATGTGAATTTCGGCTCATTCTGTGTGCTACAATGTGAATTTCGGCTCATTCAGTGTGCTACAATGTGAATTTTGGCTCATTCAGTGTGCTACAATGTGAATTTCGGCTCATTCAGTGTGCTACAATGTGAATTTCGGCTCATTCATTGTGCTACAAGGTGAATTTCAGATCATTTAGTGTGCTACAAGGTGAATTTCGGCTCATTCAGTGTGCTACAATGTGAATTTTCGGCTCATTCAGTATGCTACAATGTGAGTTTTGGCTCATTCAGTGTGCTACAATGTGAATTTCGGCTCATTCAGTGTGGTACAATGTGAATTTTGGCTCATTCAGTGTGCTATAATGTGAATTTCGGCTCATTCTGTGTGCTACAATGTGAATTTCGGCTCATTCAGTGTGCTACAATGTGAATTTCGGCTCATTCATTGTGCTACAATGTGAATTTCGGCTCATTCAGTGTGCTACAAGGTGAGTTTCTGCTCATTCAGTGTGCTACAATGTGAATTTCGGCTCATTCAGTGTGCTACAATGTGAATTTTCGGCTCATTCAGTGTGCTACAATGTGAATTTCGGCTCATTCAGTGTGGTACAATGTGAATTTCGGCTCATTCTGTGAACTACAAGGTGCATTTTGGCTCATTCAGTGTGCTATAATGTGAAAGGGGCACCAGTACTAGATTGTATAAGGGGTTCTACTACATGGGACACGCCCCCTATTGGGTGACCACGCCCCTTTTGAGTGGCCATGCCCCGCTTTCTGAAGCGCATCCTTGACTTTTGCATACCCCCACTTCAAAATTTCCACTTTGACCACTGTATATATATATATATATATATATATAGAGAGAGAGAGGGGGGGAGGGAGGTTTTAGCCATACAAGGATATAAGGGAGAAAGTTCCCTAACACACTCAGAGTATATGTCAATTAACACTCAAGCCTTCATAGTGACTGCGAAGCAGGGGGAGCACAAACCACATACCTACTGATAGGAGTAGAGGTGCTTTGTCCAGTAGTAACCAGTTAAGGGAGAAGGATCCCCTTAGTGTAAGTGGTAGAGGGTCAGGGAATGGAGAAAATGATGATGTAGGGGCAACTTGCTGTTGGAAAAGCTCATGAGACACACAATATGGGCCAGCAGAGAGAAAGCACGCAAAATCCTCCAAATTCAACACACTTTAGGCAGTCTGGAGGAGAAACCAAGTGAATTCACTATTGAATGAGTTTCCATCCTGATCAAGGGTCTTGTAGGGAGTTCATATCCTCTGTAGATGTGTCTTAAAATTGGCCATCCACAGAATTCAACCACCTTTTCGATCACAGGCCCAGAGCTTGAGCACAACTGACATGCAGAATGTGGAGGTTCTGGCACACAATGCCAGAGAAACGCTCCTCCTCTGGGTTTCAGAGGCTAGAATGAAGAGGGCCAATCCCACAGGCACTGAACAATGTGGCCTGACTCTCGGGAATGCACAAGGATGAGATTACAACCAGGACCAGTCACATGGTGCAGAAGGAGTCATCTGGGAAACCCGGCACACAACCAGGAAGCAGTGGATCACAGCACACTTCCCAAATGGGACAAAGTTAATGGACAGCAGGAACCTACATGGTAGGCCTCCTATAGATGGGGGAGTACACCATCCATTTCAAAGTCATATTCATATCCTTATCATTCTGGGGGATGTTGTCATTTCCTTATTGCTAAGTACAGCACAGAAAACAGAGGTGATGTTTGTAAAATGATGATGTAACTGAACACTCAGGAATATCATAGAAGGTTTATTAAGATTCCTGTAAAAGATCAAAAATTGTTTGTGGTCAGTGTAAGGTATGTGTTTTTCACATTTGACTGTTAATTACGTTTGGCTTTCTTTGCTTTTCTATTATTATTATCTAATTTCTAATTATCTGCTTAGCAATAGGTATGTCTAGTGGGACTACAAGCGCCAGCAAGCTACACTGCATCTGTTAATTATCATATATGACTATCATGAATGCTTAGCAATAGGTATGTTTAGCTTATTAATCATTAGCAGACTTAAGCAAACTTTATTTTTTGCATTTGGGAAATGTGTGATGGTTTCCTACCCCCACACCATTTGTCTGTGTAAGTTTATTGCTTTAAACGGGTGATGGGCTAGGGGTGGGTCCATTCAATCAATGTGCTTACATACACATGTTTGTTGCTCGTTATATCAGTTTGTAGTCTAGCTGAATCAGCGTAGCTGATTCAGTGTGGGGTGAAAGCTTTCAAAGGGAGAAACTTTCTAAGGGTGTCATCTGTGACTTTTACTGGACTTCTACTGGACGGAAACTGAAAGGAAGCACCATTAATTGCACACACAAAAAAAAAACACAAACCACCAATACTTGGACTGCAGCTACAAATGTTTGTTTACTCCTAAAATTCTCCAAACCTCACTTATTTGGAAAACTATACATTCACTTTCTGCACAAACACCTGCAATGCAACTTCTACTCTGACCCTGCAAATACCTGGAAAACAAATGTGTCACTGAGGAGCATATTTACTGAAGTAACACTGACTTGGTTTGCCAACACTGTGTAATTTTCCAACTAACATCAGCAAATATTTGAGCTACTGTCAACCTGTAGATACTAACGACAGTTTAAAATTGATTTTTAATTCTACAAACTTCACTGCTCTCTTATTCAGCCACCACTCCTCCTCCTACTCTCATTTTGCTACCACTATTTGCCCCATCCACACTATGGCCATGCTGGCAACATCCCCCATTAATCCTTGTCTTCCTATTCCTTTTTTCTGTCCCCTGTTACCACCTCTATCCCTCTCTCCCAGTCTCCTACATCTCATGCTGTCTCCTCTCCTCTGTCTGCCTCCCTTCCCCTCCTCTTCTGTTTCCCCACTGCAATTCACTTCTGCCCCTTCACACCATTTATACCCCACCACTCAACCCTGCTCTCTACCTCCTCTGCCTGTCTCCTCACCTCTTCTCCACCAGTATTATACTGCACTCCCTCCCTGCCTCACTCCTGCAGTCTCCCTTCCTAGCCAAGGCCCCAGCACCATCAATTCACCCTCTTTATCCCTTCCTTCCCCATCAAGCTTACCTCAACGCTATAGCAATCCTGATAATCTCATTCACATCACTCCAACAAACTCATACCCCCTATCCTGTGCACTCTGGAATGCCAGATCTGTTTGCAACAAATTGACCCCAACTCACGACCTCTTCATATCCAACTCCCTGCACCTCCTGGCCATTACTGAAACCTGGATTACACCCTATGACACCGCTTCTCCTGCTTCTCTCTCGGCTGGGGGCCTTACATTCTCACACACACCCTGACCTGGGGGTCGTCATGGGGGTGGTGTTGGGATCCTTTTACCCTCAAGCTACACATACCAACTTATACCTCCAGAACCATCTCTTACATTCTCTACATTTGAGGTCCATGCAATTCGCCTCTACCAACCCACTAATCTTCGAGTTGCTGTCATTTACCGTCCACATGGCATTTCCTCTAAATTCCTCGACAACTTTGCTTCCTGGCTACCTCACTTCCTCTCTTCTGACATTCCCACCATTATCCTAGGTGATTTCAACATCCCTATCGATAACCCCACAAAACCACCTGCCTCTAAACTCCTTAACCTCACATCTTCACTTGGTCTCTCCCAGTGGACCAGCTCACCCTCCCATGTGAACGGGAGCTCACTGGATCTGGTTTTCACTCACCGCTGTGTTATTTCTGATTTCTCCAATTCCCCTTTTCCCCTCTCTGACCACCACTTGCTCTCATTCAACTTATCTATCTCTGCTCCCCCATCTCTCCCTCCTAAGGCTACCATCACTAAGCGTAATATTGAGGCTATTGACAACTCATCCCTATCCTCCCTGTTTGACTCGCTTCTCTCTCCTCTTCTCTCTCTCACATGCCCTGAACAAGCCACATCTCTATACAATGCATCTCTTACTACAGCCCTTGACTCTGTTGCTCCGCCAGCCACTATTCACCCTCGCAGATCAACACCTCAACCCTGGCACACCAAATGCACCAGATATCTACAAAAATGCTCACGTACTGCCGAGCGACATAGAAACATAGAAACATAGAATTTGTCGGCAGATAAGAACCACTTGGCCCATCTAGTCTGCCCCTTTTTTTTTTTTTATATTATTATTTTTTTTTATCACTAACCTTATTTGATCCTTATTTCTTTGTAAGGATATCCTTATGTCTATCCCATGCATGTTTAAATTGCTCTACTGTCTTAGCCTCTACCACCTCTGATGGGAGGCTATTCCACTTGTCCACTACCCTTTCTGTGAAATAATTTTTCCGCAAATTTCCCCTGAACCTCCCCCCCTCCAGTCTCAGTGCATGTCCTCGTGTCCTATTGCTTCTCTTCATTTGGAGAATGTTTCCCTGCTGGACTTTGTTAAAACCCTTGATATATTTGAAAGTTTCTATCATGTCCCCCCTTTCTCTTCTCTGCTCCAAACTATACATATTGAGATTTCTTAGTCTTTCTGGGTATGTTTTGTGATGTAGGCCATGCACCATTTTAGTTGCCCTCCTTTGTACAGTTTCTAATGTATTCATATCCTTTTGAAGATATGGCCTCCAGAACTGAATACAGTATTCTAGATGAGGCCGTACCAATGACCTATACAGTGGCATTATTACTTCTTTCTTTCTGCTGCTGATTCCTCTCCCAATGCAGCCAAGCATCTGACTAGCCTTCCTCATTGCCTTGTTACATTGCTTACCTGCTTTTAAGTCATCTGAAATAGTGACTCCTAGATCCCTTTCCTCCTCAGTAGTTTTCAGTATAGTGCCATTAATACTGTATTTAGCTTTAGGATTTTTGAGACCCAAGTGCATGATTTTGCATTTTTGGGCATTAAACTGTAATTGCCAGACTCTTGACCATTCCTCTAGTCTACTTAGATCCTCAATCATTTGTTTTACCCCACCTGGTGTGTCTACCCTGTTGCATACCTTTGTGTCATCTGCAAAAAGGCATACTTTCCCTTTAATCCCATTTGCAATGTCACCAATAAAGATATTAAAAAGCACTGGTCCAAGTACAGATCCCTGGGGTACTCCACTGGTAACATTTCCCTCCTGTGAATGCACTCCATTTACCACAACTCTCTGGAGGAAATCACGCTCTCAAGCAGACTTCCTCCATTTCAAACTTATGCTCTCATCCTTCAGTGCTGCCCTTTCCCTTGCTAAACAATCATACTTCAAAATCCTCATCTCTACCCACTCTTCCAACCCCCGGCGCCTCTTTGCCACTGTTAACTCCCTCCTCTGCCCACCACCACCTCCTCTCCCTTCCTCATTGTCTGCTCTTGACTTTGCCACTTACTTCACATCCAAGATTGACTCCATACGTCAGGACATCACATCCCACCAGTCCAGCAACCAGCCACCACCCATACTTTGCCACCCTTCCCCTACCGTCTTACCAACTCTGACATCTTTCTCCCTAGTATCTGGTGAGTAAGTCATGGCCCTCATCCACTCCTCCCCCCCAAAACCTCCCCACTCGACCCTATCCCCTCCCACCTCCTTCGCTACCTCTCCCCTTCTGCCTGTTCCCATCTTGCCCACCTTCTCAATCTCTCCCTCTCATCAGGCACTGTCCCCTCTGCCTTCAAGCATGCTCTTGTCTCCCCTATTCTTAAAAAACCTACCCTTGATCCTAACACTCTCTCCAACTATCGACCCATCTCTCTCCTCCCCTTTGCCTCCAAACTTCTTGAGCGTATTGTCTATAATCGCCTTACTGCCTTTCTTTCCTCTCACTCACTACTTGACCCATACCAGTCTGGTTTCTGCTCTCTCCACTCCACTGAAACTGCCCTAACAAAAGTCTGCAATGACCTCCATGCCGCCAAATCTAAGGGCCTCTGCTTATTCTTCTTGACCTCTCTGCTGCTTTTGACACTGTGGACCACCCTCTTCTTCTGCAAATCCTTCACTCTCTTGGTCTATGCGATACTGCCCTCTCCTGGCTGTCCTCCTACCTCTCTGATCGTTCCTTCTCTGTCTCCTCTCATGATGCTACCTCGCCCCCACTTCCACTAACTGTTGGTGTCCCCCAAGGTTCTGTTCTTGGGCCTCTCCTTTTCTCTCTCTCTATACGTCCTCTTTAGGTGAACTCATTAGTTCTTTTAATTTCCAGTATCACCTTTATGCTGATGACACTCAAATCTACCTCTCCTCCCCTGATCTCTCCACGGCTCTCCTCACTCGTGCCTTTAATTGTCTTTCTGCTATCTCTTCCTGGATGTCCCAGCGCTTTCTTAAACTCGACATGTCTAAGACTGAGCTGATCATCTTCCCACCCTCCCGCACAACCTCACCTCCCACAATCTCATTATCCATTGATGGCACGACTATCTCCTCTAGCCCCCAAGTACGCTGTCTTGGTGTAATCCTTGACTCCTCCCTCTCCTTCAAACCACACATTCAGCACCTCTCACAAACCTGTCATTTTTTTATCCCAAAAACATTTCCAGGATCAGACCTTTTCTCACCCAGGATGCCACTAAGATCATTATTCACTCACTGATTATTTCCAGACTGGACTACTGTAATCTCCTCCTAACTGGCCTCCCTGACAATTACCTCTCTCCACTCCAGTCTATCCTCAATGCTGCTGCTCGGCTCATCTTCCTCACCAAACGCACTACATCCACCTCCCCTCTCTTACTAGCCCTTCACTGGCTTCTCTTCCCCTTCAGAATCCAATTCAAACTTCTCACTCTCACTTACAAAGCTCTCACCCAATCCTCTCCCATTTACATCTCTGACCTTATCTCCCTTTACTCTCCCACCCGTCCTCTTCGCTCTGCTAATGCACGCCGCCTCTCCTGTCTCCTGATTACTTCCTCCCACTCCTATCTCCAAGATTTTTCACGTGCTGCTCCCTTCCTTTGGAATTCTTTACCTCTCCCCCTCAGACTCTCCACCTCTCTACAAAACTTCAAACGGGCTCTCAAGACCCATTTCTTTACCAAACCCAGCCAAATCTCATCCTAACCCTCTGTTCCATGCTCTCTATGTACCCCATCTGTGTCACCCCTGTCTGTCTACCCCTCCCCCTAGAATGTAAGCTCTCACGAGTAGGGCCCTCTTCCCTTATGTGCTCACCCTTTTCTTCTTTAATAATTCTCAACTGCCCAAATCACAGTTTTTGGGCCACCTGGAACTCATCTCTGTCATTTACTGGTGTAGTTATGCTTAGTTACCCTGTACTTGTCCAAAATTGATTTCAACTGTAAGTCACTGTTTTGATTATGTGCATATGTACTCTGTAATTGGGCGCTGCGGAACCCTTGTGGCGCCATATAAATAAATGATAATAATAATAATAAAATCAGCATTTACAAAATTTTAATGATAACATATTTACATTTTTAGTCATTTTTAAATAAATTACAGATTTTAATAACATTGGCCCTCATTCCGAGTTGAATTGGTCGCAAGGCGAATTTAGCAGAGTTACACACGCTAAGCCTACGCCTACTGGGAGTGTATCTTAGCTTCTTAAAATTGCGTCCGATGTATTCGCATTATTGCGATCACAAACTACTTAGCAGTTTTAGAGTAGCTTCAGACTTACTCTGCCTGTGCGATCAGTTCAGTGCTTGTCGTTCCTGGTTTGACGTCACAAACACACCCAGCGTTCGCTCAGACACTCCCCCGTTTCTCCGGCCACTCCTGCGTTTTTTCCGGAAACGGTAGCGTTTTCAGCCACACGCCCATAAAATGCCGTGTTTCCGCCCAGTAACACCCATTTCCTGTCAATCACATTACGATCGCCGGAGCGATGAAAAAGCCGTGAGTACAAATACTATCTTCATAGCAAAGTTACTTGGCGCAGTCGCAGTGCGAAAATTGCGCATGCGCACTAAGCGGAATTTCACTGCGATGCGATGAAAAATACCGAGCGAACAACTCGGAATGAGGGCCATTATTTGGTATTTCTTATCACTAAAATTCAGTAATATTAGCATTTAAATAGGTTAATTCTGAAACACATTTTGTTGGCTTTAGAATAACCTGTTACACAGAATGTGTGTTAATGGGCATGAATAAAATATGATCTATAATTAAACCTATTTTACTTGTAAATTCATGTAAATAAAATACAATAATTACAATTATTATTTTACATAAAATGGTGTACAAGAAATTTCAGGCATACATGCATATTATGGAATATTGTTTAGACAACTTTGTGAACTTGATTCATTTTTTGGGGGTCAAAGGTTGCTTAAAATTATAGTAACATTAAACAGCAGCTTCCACTCTGATCTACTCAGGTTAGATTAAAAAGAAAACACGAATGCGCAGTATATACAATTCTGATCTAAAAAAATATCAGGTTACACTTTATAATAATACTAATATTATTGCTGAATGCATTAATTACGGTGATCTTTGATTGCTTTTGTACTGTCACATACTTTGCGTAATTTTTTTTTACAAAATAAGCAAAAAAAATAATTGACCATTTGCTCTCAAACAATGGGAAACGTTCAAAAGTATATTTCATACAAATTGGTTAAATCATGGATTTAACTAGGGAGGTCAATCCCGGGCCTTATTTTCAATAACAGGTATCAGGATTGAAAAATGATCAATCCTGGGATTCCCGGGAATGGGCTGAAGATTTTACATTTAAAATCTTCAGTGTTCCCCCTTCTCAAACCTTGTCAGCCCACAGAACTAGTCTCCAGAGAGCGGGTGGGTTCACTTCCTTCAGGCCGCGGGTGGTGAGGTGTGGTCTGGACAGCATGGGAGGATGGCATCAGACTGCGCAGAGTGACCCCTGACTTCACATCACGCTTCACAGTATGCTCAGCCGGGAGCAGGGGTAGCTGGGAGAAGGGAGCTAGGCAGCGTCTGAGCCTCCTGAGGAAGCTCAATGCTGCCCGGCATTAAAAAAAACATGGGGGCTTTCTAATCTCAAAATCCCCAGGATTGGAAGCTCCAATCCCAGGATTAAATCCCGGCCAATTTTTGGCCTAAATACCGGGATCCTGCCAATCTCGATCTCAGGATTGGCCATCCTATATTTAACATATTTGAACGAAAAGGTTTTGTAAATTTTCCAGTGTTTGACAGCAAATGGTCAATTGTCATTTGCTCTCATCCATTTCCAGATTTTCATTCCGATCAGACAGATCTGGCAGATGATCTGCCAGATAATTGTATAGTGCATGCACGGCTTTAATTGAATAGCAGAAGAATGGTTGAAAGTGACAATATATCATGTATTGTTTGAATCCTTAAAGATAGAAAACATAATATGTACCAATGTTCCAGTAATAGTCATGATCACCATGGTAATAATGAAACCATTAACCTAGGTGACCACTGTGACCATCCTCACCTCAACCATCTCAGCAAGCTCAGTCCAATGCCTCCACAGCGAAGATGCCAACCAGAGATAGAACCAAGTGTGAGATTGAAAACTCATTGTTGTCTGGAAGAAGGGCAGCTGTGAACATCCTGAAGGTGTGAGAAGGTCCCACTACATATGCTTGCCATCATCACAGCTTTCTATCTGCTTTCTGACTAATCAATACTTTATCTCATAATTTCACACATTTTTTTAACCAGTATATTTTTGTAAGAGTTTTTCTATTTAAAATTGGGCATTTATGTATTGTATACAAGGCTTAGAATTGTATATAGAAAACTGACTGTCTAAATGGTAACATCACATTCCACTTATCTTTGGATTACATTTCTTAGTGATTCTAATTGGGGATATATAGATAGGTTCATAATTATCTTTATTGGATTAACATTCCACTTTCCACTTGTATGAGGAACTATATATTGAATGCTACTGGGAGCCCTTTACTATAGACTTGTACAGTACAAACCAATGTAGGGTTTAACTATGGTCATCTTAGTTACAAAGTTGTAAATTAGTATCTTCGGTTAGTTTGGTTGAACATATTTTATTTATTTAATACTTTATCTATTTACTCTTTGGTGTGTATATATATATATATATATATATATATATATATAGTTCACAGTAGTGGCACTCAGTGACGACTTATCCAAGAAGTAACACACCATCACTATTGATTACTTCAGCGTTTCAGGATTGTTTATTGAGACCCATTCATCAGGAGATATATAAATATATATCCTGACGATAGTGATTATGCACTGAAACGTTCATAATCTATGCCTGTGTGCTGTCTTTATTCGGCAGAGTGCCACACCACTGCAAGTATATGTATCCCATGGAATTGTGCGGGCACCTGCTAAAGCTGTATTCATGATTATTGTAGTGCTGGACCATGGCCAAGGATATATATATATATATATATATATATATATATATATATATAGTACAGTGTTTTCCACTAACCTTGGAAATGATAGCACTCTACAGACCAAAAATCAATTAAGCCAAAAAATTATATTTACTAAGAAAAATCAAACAGTTCCACATACAATAATGATTTCTCACCAACATGTTGGTCCCTTTCCAGGACCTTTCTCAAGGTCTCACAACATGTCAAAGGGTTAGATGCAGTTACAGAAAGTGGAACTGGACATAAAGGACATGCCTCCCAGGCCTCTGTTAAATACCTGATCAGACCATGAAAAAGGCGCCAAGCACCTCTTGTGGATTGTGGATTGTGTTCCAATGGGCGGAAGTGACGTCACTTCCGGTACCGGGTCAGCTGGGAACAGCACAAACCATAATAATATAATATATAATATAATATATAAGTGACTAAAGCGAATGAGCCAATACAGAGCCAAGGACTGAATGAACCAGGCGATTACAGCACCTATATCAATTATCAATAACAGTCAGCATTGCAGCGCACCCCAAGTATGCGCTGCATTGTCATGGAAACCTCATGGTCACCGTATCGTCACTTCCGGGTGCGCACCAGCATAGAGATGTGGCGTGTCCCCAGAGTAGCGAGCAATATAAGTGTAACATCTATACACAGCCATCTCATAGTGCACCCCGCCGTAGCGCCCACACTGAGTGCGTGCCGCATAGCCATGGGAACCATTAGGTCATCAGACCGTTACTTCTGTGTACACACACGCATCAGCTGTGACGTATCCACATGGAGACGAGTCTGTAAATATGGAACTGCAACACAAACCAGAGCATCCACACTTGGTGGATGAAAAAATCCACCAAGTGGGAGGCTCTTGTGTAACCTGTGCTGGCTATGCTTGTTATCTAGAATATACAGTTAACATGGGCTACTAGCGACCACAATATATACAAATATGGGTATAAACAGAGACCTGGGAGTAGTACACCATGAAAAGTATCTATGTAAGTTATTTTACAACATTCACTATAGCTTAATATCAATCAAGTTGTGTACTAATGTACAGAAAGTACTATTATAGTGCTACCAATTATCTTACTCTTATAAATAGTGATTATATATTTTATTATATATTTTTTGATATTATATAGTATTTTTATATTTTTTATTGTTTTATTTTTATTTTTTGTAAAAGAGTGGCTGTTGTAACTACCAACCCTCCATATGTGCAAGCTACCAGTACCAAAGTATTTATTTTAGAAAAATAGATAAAGGATTATCTTTGTTCATCCCTTTTGGGGCAATAGTGTCCAATCAATGAATCCAGTAACTCTCTTATGCAAAGAGAGTGTACGGTCACCACCACATATTGGTGGCGGAATCCAGTCTATCAGCTTACATCGAAGATTTGATACTTGATGCCACTTGTTCAAGAAGTGACGTGGTACTGGTTGCTCTGCTGTACCAGATTCGATTGCCTGATGTATCATGGTACGATAATTTGCTATCCTGTAGCGAAAGCGTCTTGTGGTCATACCCACATAATATAAGCTACAGGGGCAAGTCAAGATGTAAATGACAAAATCCAGGTTAAGTTTAATATTGATGGGCCGTCCAGAAAGGGGATGAGGGAATGTGGGTCCTGTAAGCATACTCCTACAAGTGACACAACTGGTGCATCTGAAACACCCAGGTTTCCTTTCATGTAACCAAGTGACTGAGGTAGCTTTCTTAGCCAATGGTCTGAGTAACAATTGTTTGAAATTAGGTGCCCATCTATAGGCCATCAGTGGAGGTCTTATAGCTTTTAGTTTTAAATGTATATCCGTGGTGAGAATCGGCCAGTGTTTGTGGATGGAACTGCTATACTTGTTAGAAAAATTGTCAAAAGTGGTCGAAAACACCATGCAATTGGCTTGCCCAGATTGCCTCACACCTTAAGTGGAGCAGTTACATTTTTTTCCTGGCTCTGTTTAGATACTGCTGGATAGTGTTATGCACATCAGTGCCAGCAGGAATGTACTGATGTCTGAACGGAGAGGGATGCAAAACAAATGAACTCACAGACAGACTGGGGAATATGACATTACATACACAGAAGGTGATAGAGTAACAAAATAAACACAAAGTGAACAGAGAAGCCCAAAGGCTAAGAAACTGTGTCTCTCCCTAGTTTTAGGAATGCTCAGATGGAAAGAAGTGAGATTTTGTGATTTAATACGTAGAGAACCCGAAATGCTGTTGCTAAGGGCAACAGCAAAACCCTAAAGGGTTACCAACGGGTGTGGCAGTAAACTCCTTGGTCAGAGATGGAATAATAGACACAAGGAGAGTCTCCACAATCCTAGTCCTCACTTGCAGTGCACTGGTTCAGCTTACTGCCACTAAACTGACACCTGAACACCTTGCACAGTGAGAAAGGATTTTGGCAGGCAAGTCTGAGAATACAGCCGCAAACTTGCTAGGTTCACAGAGTAGCAAAAGAACCCCAGCAGGTTAAACGACTGACTCCAGTCTTACTGCTAGGTCTGGATTGGCAGAGTGTAGTACCAAATCCCAAGGCCTATTTGCAGTAAGCAACAAACATACAAAGTTACACAGTACTAGCTAACTTTCAGGAACTGACTAACCAACAAAGATTCAGCAGCATCTGCCTACACTGAGAAGAGGGTTTATATAGCAGGTGCTGTCCACGCCCCACTCAGACCTCACAGACTGTGAGCACAAAAACCAGCACCGGATCCCCTGCCGTGCACAGAGCCTGTAACCACTGCACAGCAAAAGACCCGAACCGGAGTATCAGCTGCGCTCAGATTACTCCGCTAGCACTTGTCTCCCGGTTGCCATGACGACGTGGCAGCACAGGGCAGGAGACCCTAACAGATAGTTGTGTCACTATATCCACATTCACAAAATCGGAAAGTAACATCACACAGTTGTTCTTCCATCATCTCAGTCTTGGAGTTGTTCCTCATTATTCTCAGCAATTGGGATACCGGTAGATTGTTCTTAGGTGCCGGTGGGTGTTTGCTGCTCGCAGGCAACAAAGTGTTTCTATCGGTTGATTTGAATGATGATATCTTCCACTGTTACATTGATGTCCAGAAAACTGATTTGGGAGTCACTTGATGAACATGTAAACTTGACCGGATTATTGTGAGCATTTAAAGAAGTAACCATATCATTGAATTTATCCCTGGTGCCTATCCATAACATGAACACATCATCGATAAAGCATTTATAGAAGGCAATTTGAGAACCATATACTGGGAGAATATGTGTCTGTTCAAAGGCTGTCATAAAGATGTTTGCATATGAGGGTGCCAGGTTTGAACCTATAGCCATCCCCAAGTGCTGTATAAAATAGTAATCTTGGTAAATGAAATGGTTACATTTTAATACCAGTTCTGCCATTTCAAGTAGAAATTCTCCAGGTGGTCCATCAGGAGGATACTGATTCAGGGCATTCACAAGTGTTTGCAAACCCTGGTCGTGGAGGATCACAGTGTACAAAGAGCACACATCCATGGTCACCAACAAGATCTTGTCCATTATTGGTTGGGCATCAGAGAGTTTTTGTAAAAAATCAGAAGAGTCCCGTATGTAGCTATCACTCTGGTGTACTATGGTTTGCAAGAAGGAATCCACATATATTGCCAATGGTTGCAATAGTGAGTTCCTGGCTGATATTATTGGCCTGCCTGGTAGGTGAGAGAGGGTTTTTATGTATCTTAGGGTTGGTGTAAATAATTGCGCAAACTGGGTAGTCAACCTTTAGATAATCAAAAGTGTTCTTATCGATCCATTTACAGCCCAGGTCCCTTTGTAAGGTGCAACTACCATGTATTTAAAACCTCTAATAGGGTTGGTCTTTTGGCTGGTATAGGTGGTGTTGTCAGACAGTTGTCTCATGATCTCTGCATGGTAGTTAGTCCAATCTTGGACCACCACTGCACCACCCTTATCAGCAGGTCTAATGACTATACTGGTGTCTTGTTTCAATGAAACAAGTGCCCGTTTCTCTGCTTTGCTTAAATTGTCAAACTGTGCATTGGGTGTAGCCACATTCATATCGTGCTCAACCAAGTGGGTGAAAGTCTTGATACTGGGGTTAGAAGAGATTGGATCAAACTGAGAAGGTTTGCGAAAAGTAGTCACCATATCCTGACTATCAGAGCCAAAGTGTTCCCGCAATCTAAGTTTGCACCCAAATTTATAGATGTCAACAGCTAAATCAAAAGGTTTATGTGGACACGTGGGTACAAATGAGAGTCCCCTAGGTAGTAGTGACGTTGTGGCCTCATCAAGATGTCTGCTAGATAAGTTATTGAATATACAATCCAGTCTGCTTTGAAGCAAAAGGAAAGTGCATTGAATGCATAGGTCACACTATTGTTTATGGTTTTCTATATTTTTTAAATTTATGTGAAATTATGTGTTTTAAAGTGACCCATACTGACTTTGAAAAACTAATGCCACACCTGAAACAACATGTGATTTGATATCAAGGAAATGAATAGGAGTGCCTATTTAATGTCTGGGACCAGAAGCCATCACACTCTTTGATAAAGACTCTGCATTAGTAGGTGTAACCCACTATATATATATATATATATATATATATATAGAGAGAGAGAGAGAGAGAGAGAGAGAGAGATGTATAGAAGTGTTCTCCTCCGTCTTTACTGCCTGACAGCACACCATGGCATGTATGACAGTGTGCTTAGCTTGCACCCGCGATCCCATAGGATATCATGGTATGACCTGTGCCAAAGCATGGCAATTCGCCTGCTGCATTTCACGGACATAGATGCAAGTGGACACATCTGCATCCAAAAAGTACTTCTGCGATGCTGCCACTGACTAGACACTGTTCACCTCTCTAGTAATCGGCCAACTAATTTGGCACTAGTCGCCCCGCCCCCAAAAGAAGACCAGCTACTTAAGCCTCCTCGAAAACACAGACATGCTGAACAATCACACTCATGTAGTCCACCTGTGAAGCTGAGTTATGTGTGCAGAAGAATGGAGGATTTACCCTGTCTGCACCATAAGATTGCATACTCTCAGAGGAAGGCTGAGTCTCTCTCACAGCAGTCTGTTGCAAATGACCCTTTTTTTAAATAATATATATATTGTTTTATGTTTTTGTCATGCTCCATCTTTTGAATACATTTGATCTGAATTTATTACAGTTGCATCTTTAAACCTAAAATAATTTTCTGTGTGCAGAAGGGGTGTTTTATATACCTTACAGTTATATTTCTTTCTGTAGTTTACTTTTATTGGTATAATGCCTGTAGTTTACTCTTCTTGGAATAGTGCATGGGATCAGTGTGGTATTATCTGATTATCTGTATATTTATTTTATTATTTATAAAAAGTTATTTATATTGCGCACAAATATTCCACAGCGTTGTACAGATGAACTTTCATTTTATATCATTAAATATTTGTTTATTTTTAGGTTCATTATATATACAGTGTCCTGACATCATTATTTCAGATGTAGGGGTATATGCAATTGCAGTCGAATTCCCGAAATTGTCGAATTTTGGGTAATTTTCACCATAAAAAAAAAAATTTGTCAATGCAATTCAGTACTTTCCGACAAAAAAACTGACTTTCAAAATTCGACTTTTTGAAATTAGTTTTTTTGCAAATTCGACTTTTCTGCAATGATACAAGTGCTGCAATTCGACAAAAGCATATTCAATTCAAGTTTGGAAATTCGACAGCAGTGCTTTTAGACAGCAAATTCGTCATTTTCAATCCGCCACACTTTGGAGGGTGAAAACAATAAAAAAAATTTAAACATGTTTTTTTTGTGTTATTTTTTTGGGAATAGCATATCTATTTATATTAGAAGGGATTAGGTACTTTTTTTTTTTTTTTTTGGAGGCACAAGTATTATTTATATATTTTTAAAAATATATTTTTTTTTTATTATTTTTTTTTATTGCTGGAACGGTAAAATAAAAAAAAATGGCGTGGGGTCCCCCCTCCAAAGCATAACCAGCCTCGGGCTCTTCGAGCTGGTCCTGGTTCTAAAAATGCGGGGAAACATTGGGCAGGGATACCCCGTATTTTTAAAACCAGCACCGGGCTCTGCGCCTGGTGCTGGTGCAAAAAATACGGGGGACAAAACGAGCAGGGGTCCCCCGTATTTTTCACACCAGCATCGGGCTCCACTAGCTGGACAGATAATGCCACAGCCGGGGGTCACTTTTATACAGTGCCCTGCGGCCGTGGCATTAAATATCCAACTAGTCACCCCTGGCCGGGGTACCCTGGGGGAGTGGGGACCCCTTCAATCAAGAGGTCCCCCCCCAGCCACCCAAGGGCCAGGGGTGAAGCCCGAGGCTGTCCCCCCCATCCAAGGGCTGCGGATGGGAGGCTGATAGCCTTGAGAATTTTTAACGAATATTGTTTTTTCCAGGAGTACTACAAGTCCCAGAAAGCCTCCCCCGCAAGCTGGTACTTGGAGAACCACAAGTACCAACATGCGGGAGAAAAACGTGCCCGCTGGTACCTGTAGTACTACTGAAAAAAAAATACCCAAATAAAAACAGTACACAGACACCGTGACAGTAAAACTTTATTACACACTGCCGACACACACATACTTACCTATGTTCACACGCCGACATCGGTCCTCTTCTCCATGTAGAATCCACGGATACCTGAAAAGAAAAGATCAATATACTCACCTCAGCCAGGGTCCAGAGATAAATCCACGTACTTGGCAAATAAAGAAACCGAACACCCAGACCACCGGACTGAAAGGGGTCCCATGCTGACACATGAGCCCCTTTCCACGAATGAGACCTGTCAGTGACAGCTGTCACACAAAGGTCTCTAAAGCCAATCAGGAAGCGCAACTTCGTTGCGCTCACCTGATTGGCTGTGCGCTGTCTGAACTCAGACAGCGCATCGCACAGCTCCGTCCATTATATTCAATGGTGGGAACTTAGCGGCTAGCGGTGGGGTTAACCCGCGGTCAGCCGCTGACCGGCGGGTGACCTCACCGCTAGCCGCTAAGTTCCCACCATTGAATGTAATGGACGGAGCTGTGCGATGCGCTGCCTGCTCAGACGCGCAGAGCCAATCAGGTGAGCGCAACGAAGTTGCGCTTTCTGATTGGCTTTAGAGACCTTTCTGTTACAGCTGTCACTCTGAGAGGTCTCTCTGCATTCGGGGAAAGGTGTCCCATGTGTCAACATGGGACCCCTTTCAGTCCGCTGGATCGGGTATTTGCGGTTTGTTATTTTGCCAAGTACGTGGATTTACCTCTGGACGCTGGAAGGTGAGTATAATTTTTTCACAGGTACCCTCGGATCGTCGGAGACCGTGGCAGTAGGCGTGTCAACATAGGTAAGTATGTGTGTGTCGGCAGTGTGTAATAAAGTTTTACTATCAAGGTGTCTGTGTACTGTTTTTATTTGGGTATTTTTTTTCCAGTAGTACTACAGGTACCAGCGGGCCCGTTTTTCTCCCGCATGCTGGTACTTGTGGTTCTCCAAGTACCAGCTTGCGGGGGAGGCTTTCTGGGACTTGTAGTACTCCTGGAAAAAACAATATTCGTTAAAAATTCTCAAGGCTATCAGCCTCCCATCCGCAGCCCTTGGATGGGGGGGACAGCCTCGGGCTTCACCCCTGGCCCTTGGGTGGCTGGGGGGGGGACCCCTTGATTGAAGGGGTCCCCACTCCCCCAGGGTACCCCGGCCAGGGGTGACTAGTTGGATATTTAATGCCACGGCCGCAGGGCACTGTATAAAAGTGACCCCCGGCTGTGGCATTATCTGTCCAGCTAGTGGAGCCCGATGCTGGTGTGAAAAATACGGGGGACCCCTGCTCGTTTTGTCCCCCGTATTTTTTGCACCAGCACCAGGCGCAGAGCCCGGTGCTGGTTTTAGAAATACGGGGGATCCCTGCCCAATTTTTCCCCGCATTTTTAGAACCAGGACCAGCTCGAAGAGCCCGAGGCTGGTTATGCTTTGGAGGGGGGACCCCACGCCATTTTTTTTCCGGGTTTTTCCCGTTTTTTTAAATCGCGGCAAAATCCGGCAAATCGGACGATTTTCGCCCGCAGGTCTGTCGAATCCGTTTTTCATTGAATATGGTGAATTCTGGCAGCCACCTGCCGGAATTCACCTATCGAATTGTGTCGAATTAAAAAACGGCGATAATTTGCCGCGATTCGCCGTGAATTGCATATACCCCGTAGTGTTTTGATTTTTAAAAGTGCAGTTCCTCATCAGGTGTTTTTTTGCTTTTTTGTTGTATTTGTTGTATTTCTTTAGGATTCTTTCACTGATCCCAGACTGAAACGTGCTGCTGTGTTTACTCTCACATTAACACTTTTTGGACAATCAACTGCTTAATAGATCACAACTTCTTATTTGTCACATTGTATTGATTGCTCAATCTAAAGTGCCCTACACACTTAAAGATTATCTGTCCAATCTTTCTGGTTGGAACAAAAATCTGGTAATCTATGGAGCAAATGACAAATGACTATTTGCTTTCAAACACTGGACAACAGACAAAAATGGACTTTCAAACAAATTGGATAAGTTTGTTTCGTTAAAACAATTGATCTTAACAACCATTTCTGTCAATGTTCTGGATTTTGGGAGTAAATGGTTGATTGTCATTTGCTCCCAGACATTGGCAGATTTTCTTTCCAATCAGACAGATTGGACAGATAATCTTTAAGTGTGTAGGGCCCTTTACACTTGTAAATTAAAACATCAATGCTCTGTGGTATCTAGGAAAACAACAATTACTAAACACCGGTGTTAGGGTCTCCTGCCCTGTGCTGCAACATCGTCATGGCAACCGGGAGACAAGTGCTAGCGGAGTAACCTGAGCGCAGCTGATACTCCGGTTCGGGTCTTTTGCTGTGCAGTGGTTACAGGCTCTGTGCACGGCAGGGGATCCGGTGCTGGTTTTTGTGCTCACAGTCTGTGAGGTCTGAGTGGGGCGTGGACAGCACCTGCTATATAAACCCTCTTCTCCGGATAGGCAGATGCTGCTGAATCTTTGTTGGTTAGTCAGTTCCTGAAAGTTAGCTAGTACTGTGTAACTTAGTATTTGTTTGTTGCTTACTGCAAATAGGCCTTGGGATTTGGTACTACACTCTGCCAATCCAGACCTAGCAGTAAGACTGGAGTCAGTCGTTTAACCTGTTGGGGTTCTTTTGCTACTCTGTGAACCTAGCAAGTTTGCGGCTGTATTCTCAGACTTGCCTGCCAAAATCCTTTCTCACTGTGCAAGGTGTTCAGGTGTCAGTTTAGTGGCAGTAAGCTGAACCAGTGCACTGCAAGTGAGGACTAGGATTGTGGAGACTCTCCTTGTGTCTATTATTCCATCTCTGACCAAGGAGTTTACTGCCACACCCGTTGGTAACCCTTTAGGGTTTTGCTGTTGCCCTTAGCAACAGCATTTCGGGTTCTCTACATATTAAATCACAACATCTCGCTTCTTTCCATCTGAGCATTCCTAATACTAGGGAGACACCCAGTTTCTTAGCCTCTGGGCTTCTCTGTTCACTTTGTGTTTATTTTGTTACTCTATCACCTTCTGTGTATGTAATGTCATATTCCCCAGTCTGTCTGTGAGTTCATTTGTTTTGCATTCCTCTCCGTTCAGACACCAGTACATTCCTGCTGGCACTGGTGTGCATAACAACCGGTTTAGGATTATTTTTACAAAACCTAATAGTATTGATAATCATCGATGTTAGATTGCAGAGTAAAAAAACTAGCATTAACTATGCACTAGATTCGACTGCAATTTTAAATCCAATGTCGAATCCCATTTTATTTCAAACCCTTATGCCACAGTAAATCCGCAGCAAACCAAAAGACAACATGCTGCAGTGTGGAAGCCCATACCATAATCTGTGCAGTATTTGTTATTTTAAAATGTTATTAAATGTTTAAAAATAGGGGGGAAAAACCTCAAATCCATAAACATCCTCTGACCTCTGAGCCTTCTTTGATAGTGGAAAATATTGGGAAAAACTGCATGGGTTTAACCCTATTTTCCAATAACCAGCATCAGGCAGAACCAGTCAGGAGGCTGATGCTATAGCCAAGGAACACAGTATGGGGTCCCCTTGCGATAACGTCCACCAGCCCCAAACTAGTAAGACTAGGACAGGGGTCCTTAAGGAACAAAATGTGGGTTTCACCTTCCCAAGTCCAAGGGCCCATCTCCACACCAATTGGGCTTTGGGTACAAGGGCCCATCTCCACACCAGCTGGGCTTTGGGTACAAAGGCCCATCTCCACACCAACTGGGCTTTGGGTACAAGGGCCCATCTTCACACCAACTGGGCTTTAGGTTCAGGTTTAATTGTAATGATAGAGTTAAATTCTATATTGTTTTAAAGGTGGTCTACAGTTCCCAGCGAGCCACCCTCAGCATGATGGCACTTGTCAAACCACAAAAACAGTAGCTGTTGTTTTGAGGCGTTTGAGTTGGAAGGTGTCTTGTGCAATTTACTGTTGTCACATTTAAAAGTTTGTCTAATTTTTTTGTTGTGTCTGTGTTTCATTGTGTGCATATGGAGAGTGCTTTGTCAGTGTTAGGTTAGGTTTTATTTTCCAGTGTTTGGTTATATTGCCTGTTTTTTGTGTTGGTGAGAGGAGGTGGAGCAGGGAGGAGGAGAGGGAAAGTAAAATGGGTGAGGATACGCAGGAGGTGGAACATAGATCTGAGTATAATACGCAGCCCGCCAAAACAAAATCTAGCAGGACTGTCAGATTTTCCCATGATGAAACTGTGGCCCTGATTTCCTGTCTTCTACCGAACATGAGGTCCTCTTTGATAATCAGGCTACTAGGACCTCTGTGAGGAGGAAGAGGCAGCAATGGTCCATGAGGGTGCAGGATGTGAAGGTACAGATGTGGTCATCTTCATTGCATCCACTGCTATACTGTACATGGGTGTGACGACCTTGCCACGGTGTGTGTGCATATTAGCAGAGGCATGCGCATTATTGCACCTTCAGTCCATAGGGAATACACTATGCGATCACTTGTGTGACTAATCGCTGCCGAGATACATGCTTACGTGTGGCAACAATGAGAGTGGGTATATCTGTAGTTAAGCATGTAAAGTGGGGTCTGGGGCATTGCAGGAAGCACTTCTCTGACATTAGGAGGACAAAGGAGGGGATCTGGTCAGGATTCTGGCGGTTTAGATCCCGGGAGCTGAAATACCAATGCCGGGATCACAACACTTCTCTGAATGCCGGAGCTGGCATTCTGAGTAGGATCACAATCCCAGTGCCAGAATCCCGACCACCGGGATCCTGAGTGACTGTTGCAGGGACACCAGAGAGGTAATACGCAATAGGGGTATGGGTTTTAGTTTGAATATGCGGAGGGAGGGTTATAGTTAGTTTTAGGCTGCTGGGAGGGGGTTAGGTTTAAGCACACCTGAGGAGGGTTAGGGTTAGGCTGCAAGGTGGGGAGGTTTAGGTTTAGGCTGCGGGAAGAGGGGGTTAGGTTTATGCACCACTGGGGAGGGTTAGGTTTAGGCTGGGTGGGGAGAGGGGTATGTTTAGGCTGTAGGAAGGGAGAGTTAGGAAAGTAGGGATGGGGGGTTTAAATACTAAACCAACCCCTGTTGGGATTCTAACCATCAGGGCACCGCATTCGGTATTCTGACCACAGTCATCCCAAATACCGTCATATCAGCCCCAACTCTAAAGGAGAACATTAGCCTTTGCTGTGTAAACAGTAGTTATAATTACCACGGTTGACTTGTTCCAGGTAATATACATGGTCAAGTCACAATATTAAGACCAACTCTTACATTTGACTTCAGCGGCACGAAGCCCATGAAGTATGTCACTTGTCGCATGCTTGCTTGGTGGTTATAAAAGGTGTGGGATAGGGAGTCTGCACATATCACTCGTTGCTGTCATGGGTTAAAGGGGCATTTTAATCGAGTTGCAAAAAGGGATGATTATCGGCTTTCGGGTCAAGGGTGGTAGTATTTTTTAAACAGCACATTTGGTGAATTGGTGAAGGTGTATCGTGACTGGACAAATGGCACCATTGCAAATAACCATTGTGGAAACTGTGGAGCACCACGTGCCATTGATGTGAGAGGAGAACGTCAGCTCCAAAGGTGCGTGAGGGCCAACCGACACGCTACAGTGGAACAGCTCACCATCAAAATGAACCTGGGAGCTACCAGATGTGTGTCTTAAATAGAGATGAGCGGGTTTGGTTTTACTCGGAAAAAGAAAAACTACCAGCGCTGGCTGATCATGTATATAAAAAACATAATCTAATATCCAAAAGGCTTAATAAATAAAAGATCACATTTATTTCACATGTGTAAATATAAAATACATTAAAAATTAATGAATTATTAAAAACTTGAATAGTAAATGCCACAAGGTGCCTGAATTATTGAAAAGTCCACATTTGGCGATTAATAACACTCAAGGGGACCGAAATCACTGGAGATGTCCATCACTAATCGGTTATTTTTGCATAAACCGAAATATTGCAGATGTGAGGTATTTACCAGTGATCCTGGAAGCAGATTGTGTCCACCTGTAGTATAACTGGGTCAGTTGTCCTCTTTGGCATGGAGGAATACGTCCAGAAAGGTGGGTTTTACTCGGATTTACTTGGATTTACCTGAATCTCCTTATTATCGGACATCACGTGTTTTGGTTAGCCAATAAGAAAATTAAGAAATGGCAATAATTCTGCCGTAAAGAACCAAGTAAATCTGAGCCCGCTCATCTCTAGTCTTAAATGACAGTTTAGCCCATTTAGCTGCTGTCCCTGCTGTACACAGTGGTTACTCTGGCTATTAGCTGGTGATCATAATAATGTGACTAGACTGTGTAAATCTCTGATGGAGCAGAAGGTAATAAGGGTGGTAGAATATACAGGAAAATAATGAGAACTTTCTATCAAGCTACTGCATGTGGTTAAAAAATATAGTTTCTCGATTCCACTGTCTATGCACTTTAGATGTGTGATTTCTCCTCAGGGCAAACTGTGATTGTGAAGCTGACATGTTGTTATGTGAAGAGAACATTTAACAACACAGGAAGAAAAAAAAAATACCTTAAACAGACAATCCCTAAGAATTTTGGTTTTTTTAAGTGATAGGTTTAAAAGTTTCAAATTTAATGTTTCATTTGATCTCAGGTTTCCACGGCAACTAGTTCCATTAATTAGTCTGTTTTCACACAATTAAAAGATCACATCTTTTATTCATAGTTATACATTCCGAGTACAGCTCTCAGATGACTATCACAAATGTAAATATGCAGGAGGTTATGCCCAATGTATTGTTGGGAAGCTACTGTATGTCTTTTTGAAGTTTCAGAGGTAAAATATATTATGACTATATTCTATCCACCAGAGTTCACACATAGTATGTCTTTACTCTCCCTATATTATCATCTATACCCCTTTTCCACCTAGAAGCACTGGTCACAGCTGGGAGCCTGACACATGTGCTACCTGGCTGCGGCCTGTGTTCAGCCCCCTTTCCTATTGCACTCAACAACCCGGTATATTGCTGGGTTGGTGACACTGCTGGTGACTCGGCAGGGGCATCACATGATCTCCCAGCACCGCCCTCCCATACACTGTGAACGAGAGCCGTGTCGCATCGACACGGCTTCCGTTTACACTGCACAGCTTACCAGGTTGAAGTCATGTTCAACCCGGTAAGCTACCTGGGTAGGATTCCCGGATCACTTGATCTGGGTTTTTGCAGAAGGCCCCTTTTCCACTAGCAAAAAACATGGGTAAATGTGCGCCCCCGTTCATTTACCTGTGTTTTTTGAGCTAGTGGAAAAAGGGGTACTAAACTGCTCCTGGTATGTCCACCCAGAGGTAACATCTTTATACCATTTGGATAGATTGGCTATCCAGCTCAACTCTGGGACTTGATCAAATTGAGGCGCTTGTGCCCGTTAATTGATATGCTTGGGGGAAGCTTTGTCCAGATGTTTGTGCCTCATCGCTGAATATTTGGATATGGTGTGGAATACGTGGAATAGCATTCCATCAGAGGTAGAAGAAGCTAAGAGAGTAGATCAATTGAAATTTACTTGGAAATTGGGATAATCATATGGATATCCTAATAAAGAACTAAACATCAAATCTTTGTCAATGTTTATAATGTTTCTCCACCCTGCTTAGGGTTATAATTTTATCTTTATGTTGTAACCTTCCTTTTTTTTTAATAGTTTATAGAAGTCAAATATAAAGAGTTAAAAAAAGTGACTCACAATAGTCTCTCAGGATGAGTGTTTGGTCATTCCCTGGATGCTAAGCAGCTAAGGAAAGACAGGAGATTTGTTTTTGTGCTTGCAGAGTTTTGATGTAATTGACCATTTGAGACCTATACACCAAGGTGTAACATTTACACACAGGAATACTATAGAAGATTTATTAAGGGCCCTTCCAAGAGATTAGAAAACATTATTGGAGATATCCGAGAATTTGTGTTTAGTCGAAGGTACATTTTATTCCCATTGCCAAATCATTTGTGTCTGATTTTCATGAGCTATATTATTTTCATCAAAATAATTTTATCTTTTTAGACTTTTCTAAATGTAAAATTATTAATCGTGTCAGTTAATAAATGTAGAGTGATAATTAAATTGCAGCAACTTTATGTTTTGAAATAGGTTAGTTATAAAACACATTTTCTTGGTTTAATAAAAAGCTAAATAAAAACACAATTTTTTTTAGCCTACTGTATTTTACTATAGTAAATTTGGGTAAATGAATAAAATACAAAAGATATACAAGCATTGACTTACATGATATAAAATATCTTTCAGATAAATGTATGAGATTGATATTCTCCAACACAAAACTCTATTTGTCAGCAATCGCACCTAAACTATAATCAGCCTCTTTTACTTGCCTGTTACTTCAAATAATTATAAAATAAAATCCCAGCTGGCAAACAGCTACACAGATAAACATTTCTAGCTATGTTAAGGTTTGGTAACTCTTTTATATAAAGAATCATATGTTTTAGGTTTTATCGTCTTTTAATTAGACTATTACCACTTTATGTCATCATTCTATGTCTATGACTACAATTGTGGTAAATGTTCAAGAAGCACAACAATATTACCTGTATATCTAATCATCATGGCTTAGATTAAATGTCTATCAGATGGAGTACCACAAGGCTCAGTCTTATGTCCTCTTCTTTTATAAATCTATATCTAATCTCCTGGCAGACTTATCAGATATTTTGGATTTCAGCATCATCTGTATGCAGATGATACTCAAATCTACCTATACTGCCCAGATTTATCACCATCTGTATTGGTTAATGTCACTGACTGCCGTTTCATCTTGGTTGTCATCTCACCACCTCAATCTTAATATTTACAAAACAGAAGTAATTATATTTCCACCAGCCAATGATAGTTACCAACCTGATTTCTCTATCACTGTTGATACCTCAACCTAGCTCGCTTGCTAGGTGTCATTCTTGACTGTGAATTGTCCTTTGTTCCCCACATCCAATCTGTCTCAAAATCATGTTACATACATCTAAAATACAACCATATCTTATACAGGACACTGAAAAAATGCTAATACATGCACTCATTATCTCCTGTATTGGTTATAGCAATATTTTGCTTACTGGTCTTACAAAAAAAAAGGCCCTCACCACTAAAATTAAAATTGAATTTTCAAGGCTAATCTTCCTTCCCAACAATGTATCTTCTGCTGATCTGGTCTGTCAGTCACTCCACTGGTTACTGGTATTCTACCGTGTTTAATATTAAATACTTTTACTTACTCACAAGGCTATTATCCAAATTGCACCAACGCACATCTCTTTGCTAATCTTAAAATATCTCTCTACCCAACCTCTGTGTGCTGCACAAAATCTACATCTCTCACAAGATCTACATCTCTCATCCACACGCATTACTTGCTCCCACTTAAAATTCCAGGACTTTTGCTGGGCTGCACCCACTCTGTGGAATGCCCTCCCACACACAATAAGACTCACCTCTAGTCTCCAAAACCTTAAAGTGCTTCCTGAATACTCACCTCTTCAGACAAGCTTATCAAATTCCGGACCCACCCACATAACTATCAGTGCCTTGGCCAACATTGCTGGGTGACCATAACATACAGCCCAGAACTTTTGCAATCTGGCCGGACCATTATGCACTAGGTAGCATGTATCCTGGTATATCAATGACTATTTCCCTATATATTATAAGCTTGCGAGAAGGGTCTTCCTACCTCTATGTCTGTCTGTTATTACTCAGTTTTGTTCTGTTACTGTTTCTCCAATTGTAAAATGTAATTTTATCAGGAGGCATTTGGTTTATTTGGTTATTTTACAAAAGTTACCTTATTTCTTCAATGCATACACTTGAGAAATGTAAAATTCAATTAGAAGTGGCAATGTGCAAACATTGTGGCAATTTTGCATGATTTTTCTGCAAAAAGCGACCTGGGAGATTTGCATGAAAAAATAGGGAAATTGCGCTTTTACCTTCTACGCAAGCATCCCTTTCAGTATGGGAAAAGTTGGCCACTAAACGTTCTTTCTCCGTGCTTCAGCCTTAAAACATCTCCCTAAAGACGTTATCTAAATTAATTCCAAATTGAAATTTCTCAAAATGAATTTCATGTGGTGCGAAATCATTGGGTGATCTACTTGTGGGTTTATATCTATCACTGTTTTCTGATTTACAAAGGAAATTCTCCCTCCCTAAGTCTGAGCTTCTTTACTACTTCCAAATTCATCATTGGTGGAAAACTGTATCTAAGCAAACCAGCTCGACACATCCCCTAACCCAAAAAGTCTTCACTCATCTTACACAGACTAATTCTAAAGGGGACATCTAATTTTGTTATAACGTTTTTATTGATTTAATTCCTATTACCAAATCTAATGCACAGAAAAAGTGGGAGATGGAGTAATGTATTACGTTGTCCCACCTCAATGGAGCAAAATATTCCTGCCTTCGTATACTATGTCTAGATGCTTAAATAACACTGAAATGCATATTAAGTTGCTGCATAGACTTTATTTAAGGCATAACAGACGTTTTGGCCCTCATGCTCCAAATTCTGTTGGCGACAATGTGGTGAAATAGTTAATATATCCGACGTCTTTTGTTCCTGTCCTGTCATTAGAAGGTTTTGGTTGGACGTCTTCCGATTGGTAAAGTACTAAACATATCACTAACTCCATCTCCCTCTTTAGCTTTACTTCACATATTCCCTGATAGTATCTCATCTCATGCATGGTACTGTATGTCCATATTCTAATAGCTGCATGTGCAGTCTTAGCTCAAATTTGGAAACATTCTGCTCCTCCTTCTCTCTTAAAAGTTATGCAGAAAGTTAAGTTTCATTTTGCTATGGAAACATTATTTTCCATACTCATAGTCTGCTTTCTTCCCACATGTTCACTAGTCGCTATGGCATACTTATGGACAGGAGAGGGTGCCCAGTATTTCCCTAAGTCTTCCCAGCCTGAACCCCTTCAATTTAGCCTCAACGAGAGCCTGATCAAACCACCACTGTTGTTTAATTTTTTCAGTTGGGTTAATATCCTGAATGGGTTCTACACCTAAAGCTGCCCATACACCTAAACATTTATTGTCCGATCTGGCTGGTTGGAACGAAAATCTGGTAATGGCAGGGAGCAAATGACAACTGACCATTTGCTCCCAAACACTGAAAAACAGACAAGAATGGTCAGACAAATTGGTTAAATCCATTTGGTTTAACCAATTTGTCTGAATGACTATTTTTGTCAGTTTTCCGGCATTTCAGAGCAAATGGTCAATTGTCATTTGCTCCCATCCATTACTAGATTTATGTTTCAACCAGGCAGATTGGATGATAACTCTTTAGGTGTATGGGCAGTTATAGTTGTTTGCTTGGTTTACATACATGGTAAAATCTATGTTTACAAGGACTTTGTGTAATAATACTGTCGATACCTGTGTCTTGCACCCAGGGCAGGCGACAGGGTGGGTCATAGGGGACACCTGTACCAGGACCCAAGGGTAAGAGGGGCCCCAAGAGTATGCCACTTAGTGCCCAGCAGGGATGTTAGCCATCTTGTGCAAATGGGGCAGTGAGCTGTAGGTGGTGTGAATGTAGCCTCAGAATGACAGGAGCCTTTCACACACAGTGATTATGGGCCATGAGTGTGCATCCACTCTTCTGGGTCCAACTCTGTTGCAGGCAGTTATGGGACATGGCAGCAGCTCTACTAACAAGTATTCCCATGCCCTGTGATGGCTTCTTCTGATGAGGTGTGAGGGCGGCATGGTACCTGCTGTGCGGTGTGAGGGTCTGGGTATTGGGGATTGGAGCACAGGTGAGTCTCTCCCCGTGGTAAGAGTGGCTTGGTGGGAGGATACAGAGCTTTGGGATGGGGGGCAGCGGGGATTGCAACATGGAGTCATTTGGGAGAGGCAGACTGTGGGGTGTGTGGGAGGAAGGAGATTATATATGTGTATAGATAAATAAATATTTATTAACAGTTTCTTATATAGCGCAGAAAATTATGTAGCGCTTTAAGATTTATATGTGAGGGGGCCCCAGAGATATAACTGCTCCCAAGATTTCTGTTGCCGGCCCTGCTTACACCATGTTATACCTTCTGAGAATTGTGATATTTGTATGTTTCTGGATCTTGTTTCCCCTCCCCTTCCTGAACCTTCCCTTTTTTTTTCTGCATCCCCCATAATATTAAAATTTTCAATAAAAAGTAATGATGTTAAAAAGAGAAAAAATAGGGAAATCTTTCTGAACCCTGAAAAGAAGCAACCGAGCTTTCAGGAGCACATAAACATAGAAACATAGAATTTGTCGGCAGATAAGAACCACTTGGCCCATCTAGTATGCCCCCTTTTTTTATCTCTAACCTTAATTGATCCTTATTTCTTTGTAAGGATATCCTTATGTCTATCCCATGCATGTTTAAATTGCTCTACTGTCTTAGCCTCTACCACCTCTGATGGGAAGCTATTCCACTTGTCCACTACCCTTTCTGCGAAATAATTTTTCCGCAAATTTCCCCTGAACCTCCCCCCTCCAGTCTCAGTGCATGTCCTCGTGTCCTATTGCTTCTCTTCATTTGGAGAATGTTTCCCTCCTGGACTTTGTTAAAACCCTTGATATATTTGAAAGTTTCTATCATGTCCCCCCTTTCCCTTCTCTGCTCCAAACTATACATATTGAGATTTCTTAGTCTTTCTGGGTATGTTTTGTGATGTAGGCCATGCACCATTTTAGTTGCCCTTCTTTGTACAGTTTCTAATGTATTAATATCCTTTTGAAGAGAGATATTAGTCACCATAAGCAAAGTGCAGATGTTTCTTAATAGGTGTCAAATGGTTGGTGTTTATATTTTTTTAATATTGGTCAAAAATGATAGGCAGCAAGTGTTTATTGTTGTATTTTGTATTTCTCTAAAAGAAATAAGAAACCCTAGTTGGAAAATTCCAGTTTACTTGCAGGTACTTGTGAATGGGCAGGATTTTCTGAATCACCCTGATTCTTACTACAACCACAGCTATTGGAGCAACTATTGTACTGTATATCTGGTTTACGTACTTCAGTCAAGGACAACTTGAAAGACAGATTGTGGAAGAATATAATGGAGATTTCTATAATTTTGGATTTAGTCAATTAAAGAGTTAAGGGGGGTACTCACGGAGCGATCGCTGCTTAAAATCTAAGCAATCTGACTAGATTGCTTAGATTTTAAGCAGCGATCACTCCGTGTGTACCCCTCACATTGATAGCGATGCGCAGCCTCACGCATCGCTATCACTAGTGCTAGACTGGCCTGCATGCAGGCCAATCTAGCAGGTCGCTCACTTCACCCGTTGGGTGAAATGAGCAGCCCCCAGTCTTCCCACACGCTCAGCTGAGCGGGGGGAGAGAAGTGTGCTGAGCGAACCGCTTAGCACACATCTATCCCCAAATCGGCCCATGAATACGACCCTTTAGAATTGCAAATCAGCGTTGAAGGGTCAATGTATTTCCAGGAATTATTTGAGCGGAAATGAATGGTTGAAGAAATACAAGATAGCACAATTAAACCGCATAAAATTTAGGGCCGAATTCAATTATCTGCGAAATCGCAGTAATTTATTGTGATTGCCATTTTTGCTAATTTTTTTACAGTGATACTCCCACAATTCTCCTATACAATTGCAAATTCATGAAAATGGAATTACTGTGAAATTTGTTGCTGAAAGAGAAAAGTGAAAAATGGGTAACTCTGCCTGTAACCCCCAAATTGGGGGATTAAATTGGGTCAAATGGCTGTTATATGCATTTTTTTTAAATGGTTAAAATGTATAGAAAGCAACATTTTTTTCAGCAAAACACATGCTAAAATTACATTGGGGTACATAAAAATGTGTATAAATACATATTTGGGTCATTTTAAGGGACTTAAAAAAAAAGTGGAAACAGACCCATTACTCGCACCTGCAAGTTTAAAAACACTTGTCCCACTCATAAAACACCCCAATATACCCGCTCCATACCCCAGTTTCCATTATTTTGCACTTTTTTACCACAAACATGACATGTCATTATTGGCCAAATAAAAATAATTAAAAACTTCTAAGTGCCTAATCAGCCATTCAGGGGGGTGTCCCATTGTTTCAAAACCAAATTCTGATATTTTTTACTTAAAATAGAGATTTTTCCCAATTTTTCATCTGCTCAGAGGTGGTGAATTGAAACTCAGGGTAGACTTACTGCGAATCCATTTTCACCTACAATTGAATTGGCACTTTTCACAATTATCTGTAAAATGATGTTTTTACAGTGAAAAATGGTTTTTCATGGATAATTTGAATTCGGCCCTTACTGTTGTCTTCAATCATTGCATACTTTTTGCAGTAGAATTTTGTGCATTGTGTTTGGTCAATTATTTGGTTTATTACAATGGCAGTGGTTGTGAGGGTCAAAATGTCATGGCTTTTCCTGCACATGCATAGATAATGATGTAATAAAACCTCCCCACTACTCCTTAATCATGGATATGCCTGAGTGATGACACTAAATTCTATAGAATAAATGAAGGCATCTCTGGGAGTGCAAATAATGTAGTGGCAGGGCTGGAATAAGTACCTACTTCAGTGTCTGGAAATGAAAACTTCAGCTGGTTTTGGAATTACATTCAGTTTGGGTTTAAACTAGAGATGAATGTGTTCCGTTTGGAGAAATCCAAAACGACCCAAACTTGGGGCTTCCTAGTGGATCTGAGTCCTGATTTGGGTCTTCCCAGCAAAATTTCCTATCTCAAAATGAAGCAAAGCATTATTTTCATGGGAATTTCAGATTTTTCATGTTTCAGATTGCTTGAAAATGTCCCTTTCTCGTGAGTGTGTGCTCCTTAACACAGGAGAGTGCAGGGAGAGGATGTGAGCTGTAGTTGGTCTTACAAAAAACTGCATTAGCATGCCATATGGAGGAAAAAAAAGATGGAGTAGGTGGGAAGGGTGACTGCTGGCACCTTTGTCAATGTGTGTGTGTCAGACAAACTAGTTGCAACTGCAATCCAGTGCACTGCAAAGCAAATGGCAAGCAGGCGATTGTTTCACCAGGATCTCTACTCTGTAGTATTTGTTGTTACTAATATAAAAGGACAGAGACAGTGTCATTTCAGAATTATTTGTCCAAAAAAATACTGTGCTGTTTGGGAGCTGCACCCCAAAGAAGTATTTTTTCCCTGTGATAATAGCAAAAATGCATACAAATGGCAGCCATTACAGGCTTACATCATATTTGTTTTAGAGAGAATGGCGGCAATACTAGATCCAGTATCTGGAACGCCAACATAAACAACAGCAGCCTTTGACAGGTTAAATGATATTAACATCAGCTATGAATTAAGGGTTAATGAGCTTTTGAAGGGCATTATGGATATATAAAGATGTCCAGGATCAATAGCCATACACACTTTTAAAAAGGATTTAGTAAGATAATATAATAATATTGTGTGAGTATGATTTTAACAGGAATGAATTTGATGATGAGGATGACGATGATAAAATTTCCAACTGTTGGAGTTACCAACTGTTGGAATTACCTTAAGGTCATTGATAGCTTGTTTTAACCAAACCACAAGGATGTTTTCTTTTGTTGGGGCCCAGACAAAGCAAGCACTTAAGCCACAAAAGTGGCAGTCGCTGTGCTTGGTTTGTTAATCTGTGCATGTCATGTTTAATATACAATATAAGGGTGAGTTGGAGGGTCCAAGGACAATTCCTTTGTGCACTACTTTTCATTATGGGTTTTGCCAAGATTGCCTGTGTTTGACAGATGGCATATATTACTGTATATTACTGGGGCATTGATGTTCTGTGTCTTGCAAGGCCATCTCACCAGCTTCTCCTCCAGGTATAAAGGCCCCGTTTCTAGCACCTTCTCCACATATACAGAGTAGTATCATCCTTCTTCTTATCATCCTTTATTGTGTGTGTTTGACAGGCAGTATATATTACTGTACATTAATTGGGTTGTTGATGTTCTGCATCTTGCAAGGCCATCCATCAACCGCTACTATTTCAGGTGTATAGGTCCTATTTCTGATACATATTCTACATAAACAGAGTAGTATCATCCTACTCATTATAATATTTATTGTGTGTGCTTGACAAACAGCATATATTACTGCACTTTACTGGGGTGTTTACAGATGGGTCCTCTGTCACCTTACAAGTGATGTGTACTCATTGCGGAAAGATGATCGTGGCAAGAGTGCCATGCCTGCACTCTATGGTCCATTTGCAGAGCATTGTATTGCTACATATAGTCACTGGTGCAACTATACACCTCAGTGACGCTAATCTTATACGTGATGTATATACATGTGCATAAGCATTGAATGTAAGATGATAAGAGGACACATCTGTATGTACACAGGCATATAGACCTCATTCCGAGCAACTTCTCCACTTGAGATGACTGAGATTTTTTTTCCACATTACTTTAAGGTATGTCTTGGAAAAATCAAACCGTGGTAACAGAATTTATTCTTCTTGGACTTTCCAGTGAGCCCAGGACAAAAATCATTCTCTTCTTTGTCTTCCTGTATGTGTATATTATCATATTAATTGGGAACATCTCCATCATTACTCTAATCCTGTCTGATGTCAGCCTTCACACACCTATGTATTTCTTCCTATGCAACCTCTCGTTTGTGGATCTTTGCTATTCATCTTCCACTGTGCCGAGGATGTTGAAAGATTTGATGTCAGTAAAGAAAACTATCTCTTATGCTGAGTGTGCAGCACAAATGTATATTTCTCTCTCCTTAGGGGAAAATGAGTGTATTCTTCTTGCTGTTATGGCTTATGATCGTTATGTAGCTATATGTTATCCATTACATTATACTACAATCATGAGTAAGATGGTTTGTGTCAGACTATCCATCAGTACATGGATATGTGGGTTTCTTCTCTCTATTTCCCATGTGTCACTTACACTCAGTGTAGATCTTTGTGGTAACAATGAAATAAATCATTTTTTGTGTGAAGTACCGGAAATATTATCACTGGCCTGTGAAAACATTTTATTCATTGAGTTCATTATATTTGTTGTTGGTGTGATTATTCTTATGACACCAGTCACATTTATTGTAATATCTTATGTTCAAATCATTGTAAGTATCTTAAAAATTGCATCTTCAGCCGGGCAGCAGAAAGCTTTCTCCACCTGTGGGTCTCACATGATGGTTGTGACAATGTTTTATGGTTCAGCCATGGCTGCCTACATGAAACCTAGGTCAAGCTCTCTACCGGGAACAGACAAATTGATTGCTATATTTTATTTTATTGTCACACCAATGCTGAACCCAATGATTTATACGCTCAGGAATAATGATGTAAAGTCAGCTTTTCTAAAATGTAGAAAGAGAAAATGCTTTTGTTAGTATAAACTTTGGGGACAGTTTGACAAAATACCATTATTATGAGACCATGACACCAATTCTGGTGTAGGAAGTACAAAGGTATAAAAGGAAATACTTTTTACCTGGCAATATATACTGTGGAAACAAAAAGATTAAGATCCAATGGAGGACTATCCAAGATACTTATTCAGAACTCACACTCTCTCTAATCCTTGCACAATGCCTTGTCTAGAAAAACTGGTGAGTGATTAAGCTGATAGTAATGAAATAACCATGTGTCACAACAGCAGAAGATCATTTGTTCAAGTACAGCATTGCAAACCTTAAAAGGAGACTACAGAAGGCACAGACTCACCAAAGTAGACAGATAATTATTGGAAAAATAATTACACATCTAACAAATATCAGTTTTTGATTTTCAGGTCTGCTGCTGCCCAAACCTTCACTTTATTCCAAAGCGTTTCACGATTATGGGGCATATTTATCACAATCCAAATTTTTACTATATCACTCCATCCTGATTCAGTGTCTCTGAGTGTATTGTGTATGTGCAGCTGTTTTATGTAAATTTAACTGCATAGCAGCCCTTTTAGAAACATATTTGGGTTGCTTTGTGGTCAGAAGTGGAGGGACTGTGAAAGATATCAGAGATATCTGACTCTTAATTGTATCGCTGCTCACAGGCAAATATATGGTTAGAAATTTCCTATTAAGAACCAAGTGGTCTATTCACTAAGCCTTCAATATAGATAAAGTGGATGGAGATAAAGGGGGTCATTCCGAGTTGTTCGCTCGCAAGCTGCTTTTAGCAGCTTTGCACACGCTAAGCCGCCGCCTACTGGGAGTGAATCTTAGCTTCTCAAAATTGCGAACGAAAGATTAGCAGAATTGCGAATAGACACTTCTTAGCAGTTTCTGAGTAGCTCCAGACTTACTCGGCATCTGCGATCAGTTCAGTCAGTTTCGTTCCTGGTTTGACGTCACAAACACTCCCAGCGTTCGGCCAGACACTCCTCCATTTCTCCAGCCACTCCCGCGTTTTTCCCAGAAACTGTAGCGTTTTTTCGCACACACCCATAAAACGGCCAGTTTCCGCCCAGAAACACCCACTTCCTGTCAATCACATTACGATCACCAGAACGAAGAAAAAACCTTGTAATGCCGTGGGTAAAATACCTAACTGCATAGCAAATTTACTTGGCGCAGTCGCACTGCGGACATTGCGCATGCGCATTAGCGACTAATCGCTCCGTTGCGAGAAAAAATAACGAGCGAACAACTCGGAATGACCCCCAAAGTTCCAGCCAATCAGCTACTAACTGCCAAGTCACAGGCTGGGTTTGAAAAATGACAGTTAGGAGCCATTTGGTTTGGACTATATCTCCATTCACTTTATCTCCATTGAAGGCTTAGGGGTCTAATTAATAAGCCTTGATGGAGATAAAGTGGATTGACATAAACTCCCAGCCAATCAGCTCCTAACTGACATGTTACACGCTGTGTTTGAAAAATGACAGTAAGTAGCTGGTTGGTTAGGACTTTATCTCCATCCATTTTATCTCCATTCAAGGCTTAGAAAATAAACCCCCAAGTCCTTGTAATACTCCAGAGCCAGATGTCACACCAAATTACAGTACGTGTTCACAATAAGCAAACTCAATGCATCTCTCTGCCTTATACTATTGGCTGCCTCCACTAATAGTCTGTGGTGGAGAGATGTGTTGAAAATGACTTATTTGAGCATGGGTGATGGTGTGACATCTGCATCTGGAGTATTACATGATCTTGGCTCTTTATAGGTAACTGGGTACTTTCATCTGATATTTGCCTGTGAGCAGTGAAATATTGCTGCAGGGAACCTAATTGAAAGACTTTATTGCCAACTAATAGGTATTTGAATAATAGGAGAGTACATGGGCTATTACCATTAAAAAGGAATTGAGTGTGTCCTTTGAATGCTTGCAACCTACTGATATTAATACTCTCCCTAGTTTTGTAAGTTTGGACATTCCTATAAAGCAATTTGGGACACTGTAATACTAAGCATACTAAGTACTGTATACTAAGTTCATTAACATCATCTGTGTGATAAAAGTTGGGTACTCCTCTATTTGCTCTTACCTAGTAGGGGAGCTACAGTAATGAAACTATTTTTTTACATGAAGTCTAAAAAATGGCTTGAAGTCCTCTACAGCTTTTTAGAATATTCTTGCCCTAAGAAATGATTGTTTCATGCTTCAATGTTACACATTATGTATGAACTAATATGCCAGTCCTTGCTATTTAAACATTCTGCATATACAGTACTATATGTATATAATATGTATTAAGCTTTTGACACCAGCTGTGCAATTTATGTATTATTGTTTTAATAAGTGTTGTTTAATTGTTGTTGTTTTTTTAAATTTACAGTGCTGAAAGTGCTTCTGTTTTTACTATTTTTTGTATATTATTTTTTGGGGTTCTAGTTATTCTCTTTAATATTAGAAGCAGCAGTCAGACATCTTTTAGTATTAATCAGAGCCATAAATACACATTTTGGTGCCCTGTGTCAGAATCAGCACTCCCCCCTCTCCTCACATATCTTGAATAGGGACAGGGTGCTCCCCACAAAGCGGTATGGCCTCACAGGGAAGGGGTGTGACCACACAGTAATACCTCTAATTCAAGGAAGAGCCAGGCACTGGGACAGATGTGAAGGAGCTGGAAGGCACCAGGGATGGCTGCTGAGGAAAAGCCAGGCACTGGGAGAGATATGAAGGAGCTTGAAGGCACCAGGACTGACTGCTGAGGAAGATCCGGGACAGATGTGTGGGAGCTGCAAGGTGCCATGGTTGACTCTGAGGAAGAGCCGAAACAGACATGCGGGAGCTGTAAGATGCCAGGGCTGACTCTGAGGAAGAGAAGGGTGCTGAGACAGACATGCAGGAGCTGTAAGATGCTGGGGCTGACTCTGAGGAAGAGCAGGGTGCTGAGACAGAGATGCAGGAGCTGGAAGGCACCAGGGCTGACAAATAGATAGACATTGTGGCAGTAGTCAGTTCCGCCCCCAGGTGTTAAACATTATAATATATTGGCTCATATTGATGGTTAGTCTCCGATTTTCTTCTTTGATTAAGTCAGAGTTTAGAATGCAATTCAATATCGTCAGACCGTAGATTTTTTCATCACAAGTATAGAAACCCTGGATTTACTAAGTGTTATTTTGCAAACCAATGAAAAAAACAAAGGGAGACCCGCCCAGAAATGACTATGGGCTAGATGCATCATCGCTTGGAGAGTGATAAAATGCAACGTGATAAACTACCAGCCAACCAGCTCTTAACTGTCATTTTTCAAACAGGGCCTGTGAGATGGTAGTTAGGAGCTGATTGGCTGGTGCTTTTTCTCTATCCATTTCATCACTATCCAAGCGATGATATATCTAGCCCTATGAGTGAATGACTTTCTTAAGACAAGCATAGTTGTGTGAGTAATTATTCTATTGGTGCGTGCTTAATCCTGATGTCTATTAAAAGGGACCATACCATGTGTTTCACTATGGCTTTAGTTAAACTGGCATCCAATGGGAACTGTATGCATAGAATTTTGGCCATGCATGCTGCATAATGCAGGTAGCTGACTAGAAGGATACAGGAGGCAGAGCAGCAGGAAGCAGCAGGAGGAGACTCCGTGTCAACAAGGCAGGCCTCCTTTTTACCATTTTCATTTACATTCCATCAAAAAGTATTCCAAGGAAGCACTCACCAGCGACATCCAACTGGGTGGCAGTGGCTGAAGATGTCACACTTCTGATTGCTGATAGGCCTCTCACTCCTCTCACTACCTCCTGGTCAGCATGGCTTGTGGACAAACGTGATTCTGACCTTGAGGGACCTGTTACAGAAGATGACAACTGCTTAGGACAGTGGTTCTCAAACTGTGTGTTGTGGCACACTGGGGTGCCGCAAGGCTCTTGCAGGGGTGCCTTGGGTTGATGGTCAAGGACCAAATCAAATTACTTATGGTCAAAGTGATATGCAAAACCAGTGCTAGTGGCTGCCAATCATAAAACATGTGGACAAACAGGAGTACAACTGTACACCACTACATAACTGAACCTAAGGATGACAGGTAGGCAATATCTACTCAATGGTACAGTATATTTTTCTTACAAATATATCAATAATAAACTTTTATCCTAGGGGTGCCATGAAAAAAATGCTGATTCTCTAGGACGCCATAATTCAAGAAAGTTTCAGAACTCCTGGCTTAGGATGTTTTCTTTTATGAGACTTGTGGCTACAGCATTAGGGAACATGGTTTACTGTACTTAAAGGCCCATATAGACGGGCCGATGCGGGAGAGATGTGTGCTGAGCGAACCACTCAGCACAAATCTCTCCCGCCGCTAAGCACAGCGCGATCTGTGCTGAGCGTGCGGGGGGAGACGGGGGACCGCTCATTTCACCCAGCGGGTGAAATGAGCGACCCGCTAGATTGGCCTGCAGCGATAGCGATGCAAGGGGCTGAGCATTGCTATCGCTGTAGGGAGTATGGGCCTAATTCTGAGTTGATCGCAGCAGCAATTTTGTTAGCAGTTGGGCAAAACCATGTGCACTGCAGGAGGGGCAGATATAACATGTGCAGAGAGAGTTAGATTTGGGTGGGGTGTATTCAAACTGAAATCTAAATTGCAGTGTAAAAATAAAGCAGCCAGTATTTACCCTGCACAGAAACAAAATAACCCACCCAAATCTAACTCCCTCTGCAAATGTTACATCTGCCCCCCCTGCAGTGCACATGGTTTTGCCCAACTGCTAACAAACTTGCTGCAGCGATCAACTCAGAATTACCCCCTACACATGGAGCGATAATGCTCAAATTCTAAGCAATCTAGTCAGATTGCTTAGAATATCGCTCCGTGAGTAGCCCCCTTAACACTCACCAATAGTCCATCTACAGATTAAAGTAAGTGAGCAGATAAGTAAGCTGCTTCAGTTACGTTGGATCCTGGTTATTTAGGGCTTTGAAAGTCAGTAAGCCAGATTCATCATCTTACAGGCAGTCGGTGGCGGGAGTAGAGAATGAGTGTTATGTGGCAAGAATGGGGCTGGTTAGGTAATAGTCTGGCTGGTGCATTTAGTACCAGCTTCAAGCTCTGTAATTATTTTCAGGGCCGGCTTGATGCATGTTCCTTAGGAGCGGCCGCGCTGGTTGGCGGACTCCTAAGGGCAGCCATCAGCCGCCTGACTTTTCAAATCAGCGCTGGTTTGTCAGCCAATTAGAACTCATGGACTGGAAGCGGCAGCTCCTGATTGGCTGCCGGATCCCAAGTTCATGAACCGGTGCCTGATTTGATTTACCCGCAGTCGGAGCCTAGACCCTCTCAGCCACAGCAGCAGCAACAGTGGAGCCTGGCAGCAGGAGCAGCAGAGCCCGGCGGGTAGCAGCAGTGAGCAGTGGTGAGCAGCATTGTTGGGGGCATATGTTTATCTGGCACTATTGGGGCATATGTGTATCTAGCACTGTGGGAGCATATGTATATCTGGCACTACTGGGGGCATATATATGTATCTGGCACTGTGGGGGCATATGTGTATCTGGCACTGCTGGGGTCATATGTGTATTTGGAACTATTGGGGGCTTATGTGTGTATGACACTGCACTACTGGGGGCATATGTGTATCTGGAACTACTGGGGGCATATGTTTATCTGGCACTGTGGGGCCATATGTATATTTGGCACTGCTGGGGGCATATGTGTATCTGGCACTGCTTTATCTGGCACTGTTGGGGCATATGTATATTTGGCCCTGGGGGCATATTTATATCTGGCACTTTGGGGGCATATGTGTGTATGGCACTGTGGGGGCATATGTATATCTGGCACTGGGGGCATATGTATATCTGGTACTATGGTGGCAAATGTATATCTGCCACTGTGGGAGCATATGTGTATCTGGCACTGGGGGCATATGTATATCTGTAACTGTGTGGGGCATATGTACATCTGGAACTGTGTGGGGCATATGTATATCTGGCACTGTGGGGGGTATATGTATATCTGGCACTGTTGGGGAATATGTATATCTGGCACTGCTGGGGGCATATGTGTATCTGGCACTGCTGGGGCCATATCTGTATCTGGCACTATTGGGGGCATATATGTATATAGCACTGCACTACTGGGGGCATATGTGTATCTGACACTACTGGGAGCATATATGTATCTGGCACTGTGGGGCCATATGTATATCTGGCACTCCTGGGGGCATATGTGTATCTGGCACTGCTGTATCTGGTGCTGTTGTGGCATATGTATATCTGGCCCTGGGGCCATACGTATATCTGGCACTTTGGGGGCATATATGTGTATGGCACTGTGGGGGCATATGTATATCTGGCACTGGAGGCATATGTATATATGGCACTGTGGGGGAAAATGTCAATCTGGCACTGTGAGGGACATATGTGTATCTGGCACTGTTGGGGCATATGTATATCTGGCACCGCTGGGGGCATATGTGTATATTACACTGCTGGGGGCATATGTGTATCTGGCACTGTGGGGCATATGTGTATCTGGCACTGTGGGCGCATATGTGTATCTGGCACTGTGGGCGCATATGTGTATCTGGTGCTGTGGTGGCATATATATATCTACCACTATTGGGGGCATATGTATATCTGACACTATTAGGGCATATGTGTATCTATCACTGTGGGAGCATGTGTATATCTGGCACTACTGGGGGCACATATGTATCTGGCATTGTGGGGGCATATGCGTATCTGGTACTATTGGGGGCATGTGTGTATATGGCATTGCACTACTGGGGGTATATGTGTATCTGGCACTACTGGGGGCATATGTGTATCTGGCACTATGGGGTCATATGTATATCTGGCACTGCTGTGTGCATATATGTATCTGGCACTGCTGTATCTGAACTGTGGAGGCATATGTGTATCTGGCACTGTGGGGCATATGTGTATCTGGCACGGTGGGGGCACATGTATATCTGACACTGCAGTGCTGGGGGCATATGTATATCTGGCACTGCTGGAATCATATGTGTATCTGTCACTGTGGGGGGAATGTTGTTGGTTGAAAACTCAAGTGAACCAAATTTCTGGACTACAAATATGGAGACTGACACAGGACAAATCAATAAGGATAAGCATTTATTTATCTAAGTTACAACAATGAAAACATGCAAATAAGTAACAAGTTATACCCAATTACAATAACAGCAAGAACAAATTACTGTAGAAGACTTAGCTCTTATCTTAGATGTTTTAAGATCTGTTTCAGATGATGGTCATCGATTAAGTAATTTAGATAATGTAGTCGATCTACAGGGTCCCGCCTAGTAACTTTGTCACAAGTTAAAAGCTGGAGGAGATTTGTAGAAGACTCGATCCTAGCTTCGATCAGAACTAATCTGCTATGTGTAAGTCTCTAGGCTTTATAGCCCTGCAAGGATATGCTAACATTGGGAGTAATTCAGACCTGATCGCAGCAGCAAATTTGTTAGCAGTTGAGCAAAACCATGGGGGTCATTCCGAGTTGTTCGCTCGCAAGCGGATTTTAGCAGATTTGCTCATGCTAAGCCGCCGCCTACTGGGAGTGTATCTTAGCATCTTAAAATTGCGAACGATGTATTCGCAATATTGCGATTACACACCTCGTAGCAGTTTCTGAGTAGCTCCAGACTTACTCGGCTTCTGCGATCAGTTCAGTGCTTGTCGTTCCTGGTTTTACGTCACAAACACACCCAGCGTTCGCCCAGACACTCCCCCGTTTCTCCGGCCACTCCTGCGTTTTTTCCGGAAACGGTAGCGTTTTTTCCCACATGCCCATAAAACGGCCTGTTTCCGCCCAGTAACACCCATTTCCCGTCAATCACATTACGATCGCCAGAACGATGAAAATGCCGTGAGTAAAATTCCTAAGTGCATAGCAAATTTACTTGGCGCAGTCGCAGTGCGGACATTGCGCATGCGCATTAAGCGGAAAATCGCTGCGATGCGAAGATTTTTACCGAGCGAACAACTCGGAATGACCCCCCATGTGCACTGCAGGTGGGGCAGATTTAAGGTTTGCAGAGAGAGTTAGATTTGGATGGGTTATTTTGTTTCACTGCAGAGTAAATACTGCCTACTTTATTTTTACACTGCAATTTAGATTTAAATTTGAACGCACCCCACCCAAATCTAACTTTCTCTACACTTGTTATATCTGCCCCCCCTGCAGTGCACATCATTTTGCCCAACTGGTAACAAATTTGCTGCTACGATCAGGTCTGAATTACCCCCATTGTCTTACAAGATATAACATGCAGGGTCTGTGAAGCTGGATGCAGTGGTTGTTCACATAACATAATTTATGTTATACTTGACAGGTGTCCCCTTTCACCCACTTATGAATTCAATACCCAAACATCTTACTAGACAGTTTCCATCTGAGATTCTGATAATAGGAACATACAGTATATTTATTATAAACAGCCAGCCTAAAAGCTGTGTACACTCCCCACCCACTATAGGGGTCAATCTGAGTTGATCGTAGATGTGCTAAATTTAGCACAGCTACAATCATGTTCCCAGACATGCGGGGCTAGCCCACCCTACATGTCTGTCAGCCCCCCCGCACAAGTACAAAAGCATTGCACAATAGCGATGATTTTGTACTTGTTGAGTAACTCCCGGCCAGCGCAGCGCCTGTGGCTGACCGGGAGTTGCTCATCACTGCCCCTGGTTGCAGCTGCTGCATGTGACATCACGCACCCGCTTCTGCCCGCCCCCGCACGGTCCGGCCATGCCACCGTGCCACCCTCTCCCGCCCAGCGACTACCTCTGCCTGTCAATCAGGCAGAGGCGATTGCTAGGGAATGACGGCCCTCGGCCGTCCAGCATGCGCTGGTGCACTGCGGCGGTGCATGTGCAATTCCGACCCGATCACAGCGCTGCGACCAACTGCAGTGAGCGATCGGGTCGGAATGACCCCCTATGTCTTTCACACTAAGTCAAAGGTGAAAGACAACTTATAACTTAACATGAGACTATATTTCTAACTGGTGCCTATATGTTTTCAAAGCACTAATTCTAATAAATAGTAAATATATAAATAAATGAGGTAATAAATATACAAAATGGAGTTACACATGGACAAAATGGTGTCAAAAAGTAGTTAAATATATCACCCCATACAGGGCATATGTGTATCTGGCACTGTGGGGGCATATGTGTATCTGGCACTGCTGGAGGAATATGTGTATCTGGCACTGCTGGAGGAATATGTGTATCTGGCACTGCTGGAGGAATATGTGTATCTGGCACTGTGGGGGCATATGTGTATCTGGTACTGCACTACTGGGGTCGTTATCTGTATTTGGCACTCTACTGGGGTCTTTTTGTGTATCTGGCACTATACTGGGTTCATTATGTGTATCTGGCACTATACTGGGGACATTATGTGTATCTGCCACTACACTGGTGACATTATGTGTAAGGAGCACTACTGTGGGCGTTATGTGTAAGGCTGCAAATTATGTTTGTAGAGGGTTGTGTGAAAATATATATATTTATAGTTTGATATCATAATGTGAAGTTGCGAGGCCACGCCCACTTCCCCTGCGCATTGTGGTGGGGGAAGGGGGGTGCTCCAAAATTTCTCACTCAGGGTGCTAGTAGTCCTAGAGCTGACTCTGATTATTTTACTGGGTGACCCAGGTAGAGGGCACTGCAATAGTCTAAGTGTGGTGATACAAATGCATGTTAGACTTTAGACAGATCTTCTAAGAGAATTAAGTGCTTGATTCTGATATGTTTCTCCGATGAAAGAATGAGGATACCTGATGTAAAGTAGCAAACCACAATCCATGAGAACACCAAGACTCCACACATGATCAGTGTTTGCAACACTCAACTCCCAAGCGTAAGTCCTTTTGGTTATCCTTTAATGGTGAAACCATGGGTCAAATGTAATAAGGTCCGAGTTTATCAAATGTGTTAGTGTGCAAAACTCGCACATTTGTAGAATTTGCGCAATGTAATAGGATGCGACACCATGCAAACTTGCATGTTTTCTGCAATCCTGCAACTCTCACAGTACATACTCACATCCAGATGTTTTCCTATTTTGTACATACAACTTACCAAATGTATTAGGTGGAACTTTTAAACCTGCACATAAAACATTAACAAAAAATCACTTAAAAAATACACCAGGGGTGGGATGTAATGAAGGCCGAGTTCAGTAGATGTGCGGGATGCCGGCTGAATTTTGGCAATTTTTTAAAAAGGGCAATAATTTACAAGGATAAACCATGCCTTGTAATTGATTGCCCCTTTAAAAAAATCTGAGTTCAGCTGCCATCATGCACATCCTCTGAACTCGGACTTCATTACATCCCGAACCCTGTTTCATATAGGTGAGTTGTGACACTTGGTGAAAAAATAAAAAAAATACACTGTAAAAGCACATTTACAATCAAAAATAACATTTCTAAATATATATCTAACTTTAAAAAAACAATTTAAATTAATTTAACACTGAAAAATAGTGTATTTACATATGTGGAAAACCCATTACACAAACCCATTACCTATAATGTACCCCCTACATAGTGTACTGTACCTATATGTAAGTGCTTAAAACCCATTTACATTAACCTACCCCCTAGACAGCGTACCTACAAAAATGACAAAGAAATTTACTGTATGCTACTGACTTTAACTTACTTTAAAATGAAAGACAGACACAAATTTGTTATTAACCCGTTTACTACAACAACAGCAAAATAGGATTAAACTAATTAAAGAAATTATGGAAAATACATAAATGAAAAAAAATTAGTGGGAGGCATAAGTTCCTCTGCCCCATCTTGCCCCTTTAGACCCCCCCAAAAGTAGGACACTACGCCTCAAGGGAGTGATGGGTGAGGCCAATTGGTGGACTGGTGGCTTGGGAGCTGATTGTTGAGGTGGAAGGTGCCTTCCTAAATGCCCTTTGGGCAACCAGCTCCCTTTGCAAGCCAGCAGATGCCTGCTTTTGCCCTATAAAGGCCGCTGTATGCTCATGGGTTGAGCGCATGTCTATATTGTTGGCCAAGCAGATGTGGGTCCCCTGTGCTACTGCCATAATCCTGTTCATGCCATCATGTGCACCTGTGCAGTCTTCCACTCCATAAATGACATCTGGTGCAGGCAGAATCTGTGGAGGGAGAATGCCACATCCTCTACACTTGGCACGTCTGACTGTGGGGTGGTAGGTGACGGTTGCGGCTGCTGTGGCATGAGTGGTGGTGGATCACTGGGAGTGTGGAACACAGTTTCCTCCTCCCCAGTGGCATTTCTAGAGAGGAGGGGACCCGTGTGCAGACTCCGTGTGTGGGTCCCCTCCTCTCCTATAGCTGTCACTGCCGCTATCAGCGCTGAGACTCTGGCACAGTGCCAGAGTCTACAGCACATGCGCAGGACACCGCACACACCGCACCCGTTATAAATACGCCAGTGCTCCTCCCCCCTGATGAGTACCTCTACAAAACCAGTTGAAGTGTCTGAACTGGAAGCGCTGGTGGTCTGTGGTGCGGTGGTGGGAAAATGATACGAGAAGGACCTGAAAAGGAAACAAAAAAAAGGAAATACGCTTACACTGTAAGAAAAATATTGTTCCTAGTCATTTAGGCCACCTAACAATGCATGTGATAAATATATCAATGCTTGATGACAGGTGCCTTCAGTAGGAACTCCATTAAATTAAGCAAAACACCACAATTGTAAGCAGGGTTTATTTTTATTTAGAAAAATACTACTTTACATATCAGTGTTTTAAGTATGAAACTACAAAATACTATTGTGGCAAAGTTGTAATGGTTGCAGGCCTTAATATGACACAATGCTAACTAAATGAATGTTATGTGACATTACACTTAGGTTACAGAGGCCTGCTGAACCGTGTACATCTGTGCAATGTAGTTTTTTGGTTTTTTTTTGCTGGTACTTACCAGCTTCCTGCATGGCCACTTTTGTGCACCACCTTATTGATGGAGGCAGTCTCTTTGATGCAGCAGCTGAGGAAAAACAAATGGAAAAAATCAGTGATGTGCCAAAGGCACATGTGGTAAGAAAACTTTAAACAATATTCATCCTAAAGGATAAAATACACCGTCCATTATGTGCTAATGGCCTTGTCTGCACAAATAATTTTGCCGGTTGTAGGGCACTTACTGTGCACATTACCAAATGTCCCTTACTCTGCTACGGTGTCACACAGTCACACAATTAAAAAGATAACATTTACAGGGAGGAGCAGTCAGGATTCCGGCTCTCGGGATCCCAGCAGCCAGAATACCAACCCCGGAATACCAACACTATTCTGAATGCCGACACTGGCATCCAGAATGGGTGCAACATCTCGCCACCAGAATTCAGACAGCCGGGATGCCGAATGAAGAGACACCACGGTGCTGGACACGTAAGCCCCCAGGAGGGGGTTAGGTTTAGGCTGCATTCTGGGGGGTTAGGGTTAGGCTGTCCTGTGGGGTCAGGGTTAGGCTGCGGGAGGGGGGTTAGGGTTAGGCACCCCCCTTGGATGGTTAGGGTTACACTACAGGGGAGGGTTAGGTTTAGGCTGCATTCCGGGGGGTTAGGGTTAGGCTGCATTCTGGGGGGTTAGGGTTAGGCTGCATTCTGGGGGGTTAGGGTTAGGCTGTCCTGGGGGGGTCAGGGTTAGGCACCCCCCTTAGATGTTTAGGATTACACTACAGGGGAGGGTTAGGTTTAGGCAGCAGGGATGGAAGATTTGGTTTAGGCACCTCCATGGGTGGTTAGGGTTAGGCACAAAGGGGGGAGGTTAGGGTTAGGATGCTGGTAGGGAGGTTTAGGGTTAGGGGGTGGTGAGAACACCCCTTACTCACTCCTGTTGGCTTTTTAATCAGTGGGATCCGGGCGTCAGTATTTTGAATGCCAGGATCCCATGCGTTGGTATCTCATACTGATCCCTTTACAGGATATTCAAATACAAAAGTAACCTCAGTTGGGACGCTGCCACATATGTTTCTTTACTAAAAATTTGGACTATTTTTAAATGCATTATTTTTTTTTTACTTTAGAAGCTACATTTTTCATAACATCGCTGAATATATTAAATAAAAAAATCTGTTTACAGACTACACAGTTAAAAATAGAATATTTTATCTACCTATATATCTATCTATTAGAGATGAGCGGGTTCGGTTCTCCGACAACCGAACCCACCCGAACTCCACGTGTTTTACATGGGTCCGAGCCAGGCTCGGTTGTTCCCGCCTGACTCGGAAAACCTGAACGAGGCAAAACGTCATCATCCCGCTGTTGGATTCTCGCGAGATTCGGATTCCATATAAAGAGCCTCACGTCGCCGCCATTTTCACTCGTGCATTGTAGAGAGTACAGAGAGGACGTGGCTACGTTCTCTCAGTGTCAGTTCTCAGTATCAGTGCTCAGTATCAGTGCTTATTGCTGCTCAGTAATACTAGTACAGTGTCTCTCTAGTGCTGCATCTTGCTGCTGTAGGGTGCTGTGATAGTGGTGTCCTGTGACTGTGTATCATTCATCATCATTCCAGTCACAGTGGTATCTGGGGGGTGACAATTCCAGAGTGCTTTTGTGCTGTTCACTAATACTTATACTAGTACAGCGTCTTGTGCTGCATCGTGCTGCTCAGTGTCAGTTCTCAGTAATATCATCAGTGCTCAGTATCACTGCTCAGTAGTATCAACAGTGCTCAGTACCACTGGTCAGTGCTCAGTGTCTTGTGCTGCATTGTGCTGCTCAGTGTCAGTTCTTAGTAGTATCAGTGCTCAGTATCACTGCTCAGTAGTATCATCAGTGCTCAGTATCATTGCTCAGTGCTCAGTGTCTTGTGCTGCATCGTGCTGCTCAGTGTCAGTTCTCAGTATCACTGCTCAGTAGTATCATCAGTGCTCAGTATCACTGGTCAGTGCTCAGTGTCTTGTGCTGCATCGTGCTGCTCAGTGTCAGTTCTCCATAGTATCATCAGTGCTCAGTATCATCAGTGCTCAGTATTATCAGTGCTCAGTATCAGTGCTCAGTATCAGTGCTCAGTATCATCAGTGCTCAGTATCAGTGCTCTATATCATCAGTGCTCAGTATAATCAGTGCTCAGTATCATCAGTGCTCAGTATCAGTGCTCAGTATCATCAGTACTCAGTATCAGTGCTCAGTATCATCAGTGCTCAGTATCACTGCTCAGTATCATCAGTGCTCAGTATAATCAGTGCTTGGTATCATCAGTGCTCAGTATCAGTGCTTAGTATCATCAGTGCTCAGTATCATCAGTGCTCAGTATCGGTGCTCAGTATCTTCAGTTCTCAGTATCATCAGTGCTCAGTATCATCAGTGCTCAGTATCAGTGCTCAGTATCATCAGTGCTCAGTATCACCAGTGCTCAGTATCATCAGTGCTCAGTATCAGTGCTCAGTATCATCAGTGCTCAGTATAATCAGTGCACAGTATAATCAGTGCTCAGCATCATCAGTGCTCAGTATAATCAGTGCTTAGTGTCTTGTGGTGCTCAGTAATACTACATTACTAATACTAGTACAGTGTCTTGTGCTGCATCTTGCTGCTGTAGGGTGCTGTGCTAGTGTCCTGTCCCTGTGCATAGGTCATCATCATTCCAGTCACAGTGGTATCTGGTATCTAGTGGTATCTAATTCCAGACATTACTGCCGTCTAATTCCAGATATATTACTGCCATATAATTTCACACATTAAAAAATGGAGAACATAAATTTGGAGGGTAAAATAGGGAAAGATCAAGATCCACTTCCACCTAGTGCTGAAGCTGCTGCCACTAGTCATGGCAGAGATGATGAAATGTCACCATTGTCATCTGCCAAGGCCGATGCCCAATATCATAGTAGAGAGCATGTAAAATTCAAAAAGCAAAAGTTCAGTTAAATGACCCAAAAATCTAATTTAAAATCATCTGAGGAGAAGTGTAAACTTGCCAATATGTCATTAACGACACGGAGTGGCAAGGAACGGCTAAGGCCCTCTCCTATGTTCCTCATGACTAGTGGTTCAGCTTCACATGACGATGGAAGCACTCATCCTCCCGCTAGAAAAATGAAAAGAGTTAAGCTGGCAAAAGCAAAGAACTGTGCGTTCTAAATCACAAATCCCCAAGGAGAGTCCAATTGTGTCGGTTGCGATGCCTGACCTTCCCAACACTGGATGGGAAGAGGTGGCTCCTTCCACCATTTGCACGCCCCCTGCAAGTGCTGGAAGGAGCACCCACAGTCCAGTTCCTGATATTCAAATTGAAGATGTCAGTGTTGAAGTACACCAGGATGAGGATATGTGTGTTGCTGGCACTGAGGAGGAAATTGACAAGGAGGATTCTGATGGTGAGGTGGTTTGTTTAAGTCAGGCAACCGGGGAGACACCTGGGGGTATATTTACAAAGATTCGTGTTTTGTCCGTTTTGAAGGGTGTTTGAACTTGAATGGTATCAGGTGCATTTTACTGCAACTTTTTGAATCCTGATACGATCATTCACTAAGCTGCCGAGTTTTGTACAATCGTTTTTTCCGATGTCGATGTGATTCGTAATATCAGGCAATGTTTTACGGGAGTGATGAGTAAAACACTGTCTGACAAAACACAAGGAATCCCGGCCGGATCTGTGAGATCCGTGCAGGGCTTCATTGTGTACTTTAAAAAGTTGATCAAAGTCTTTAAAAATCTGAAAAAAATTGCGTGGGGTCCCCCCTCTTAAGCACAACCAGCCTCGGGCTCTTTGAGCCGGTCCTGGTTGAAAAAATATGGGGGGAAAAATGACAGGGGTTCCCCCATATTTAATCAACCAGCACCGGGCTCTGCGCCTGGTCCTGGTTCCAAAAATACGGGGGACAAAAAGCGTAGGGGTATTTTTGAAACCAGCACCGGGCTCCACTAGCCAGGTACATAATGCCACAGCCGGGGGACACTTTTATACCGGTCCCTGCGGCCCTGTCATTACATACCCAACTAGTCACCCCTGGCCGGGGTACCCTGGAGGAGTGGGAACCCCTTAAATTAAGGGGTCCCCCCCCTCCAGCCACCCAAGGGCCAGGGGTGAAGCCAGAGGCTGTCCCCCCAATCCAAGGGCGGCAGATGGGGGGCTGATAGCCTTGTGAAAAAATGTGAATATTGTTTTTAGTAGCAGTACTACAAGTCCCAGCAAGCCTCCCCCGCAAGCTGGTACTTGGAGAACCACAAATACCAGCATGCGGTGGAAAACCCGCTGGTACCTGTAGTAGTACTACTACTAAAAAAATACCCCCAAAAAAACAGGACACACACACACCGTGAAAGTATAAGTTTATTACATACATGCACACCTCCATACATACATACTTACCTATGTTCCCACGAGGCTCGGTCCTCTTCTCCATGTAGAATCTGATAGAGTCAGTTTTCTACCTTTTAACACAAGCTATTTACTAATACCTTCAAGCCGTAATGGCCGCTAAACTACGTGCACGTGCTAAAACTATCAAGCTATGCAGAGCGATTAAAAAATACTTTTAAACCTATTTAAACAGACAAGCAATCCAATCTGCGTGTGCAGTTGGCACCAAATAGAAATTAAACCCAGATTTAAAAAGACAATAGCTTAATGTTCTTACCTTCTTCGGATTTCACCAGCATCCCTACAAACCAAGAGAATCAGACGCAGATGCACATCCGATCAGCACTACAAGATACCACCTTTCCGCCCTTTGGTGATCGATAAAGTCTGCGCGTTTTCGCCTGACTGCGGATATGAGGTGGACCGGACTTGCCCCCAATTGATAGAGTCAGTTTTCTACCTTTTAACACAAGCTATTTACTAATACCTTCAAGCCGTAATGGCCGCTAAACCACGTGCACGTGCTACGCACTCCGTACGCTATTTGCGTACAAAGACCTCGCACGTGGTACGCAAGTTAAGTACACACGCTGCGCTGAGTGTACGGAATACACACAGCGAGCGTACACACAGATAATAACCTTTTAAACCTTAAACACAGAGTATGATTATACTGTAAGTCTTAGTATTGAGATACTGTAATGATATACCACTGGTTAACCTGGATATTTAAGCAAGCTGTTTGAGTGATTGAGATACTTAGAAACCCTTTGTACTAGCTAGAGAAACACAGACACCTTGCTGAGGTTCCAACACCTTTACTAACGAGGTTTAGCTATGTAAAAAGGAAAAATACAGTTAACAGCTTATACACTACAGCACTAACATAAAACACCTAAACAGAATACTAGACATAAATATACAATAGCGTCTTAATCCTAAACAATAACAGTGAGAGAGAGAGAGAGAGTATGGCAAATACAGACAGAGAATAAGTTGGTTACAGAGAACTTACACACGTGGGGAATGATCGCTAGCGCAGTCCTGGAAACCAGCTCTCTAGTTAGTCAATGATGAAAACCTTTGTGGAGAGAAGACTGAGCTGGCCCAGGCTGGCTGTTCTTATATACACAAAGTACAGTACACTACAAAGGGCCCTACAATCTTATTGTTCATTGGACACAGGAATCTGTCTTCGCATTATAACCAAAGGTCATAGGTTTGTTTGAACAGGTGGGCTGTGACTATTTCAAACTGCTCAGGTGGGAGGTATCCTCTGGATTCCGCCTGCATGTGTAATTAAACTGCAAATACTGTAAATGTCCATAAACTTCTTTTAAACATAACTATACGCTGGAGCGACCGATCTCTTCCTAACCAACACCGGAATGTTTCTAATAAAATACTCTTCGGTTAGGTACTAAACACCACCGCTCAGACCCTGTCTGACCCTTCGTATCATGCAAAGAGGAATTCCTTTGTCCCTGAACCAGTTACACTAATCATACTTACAGATATTATTAAGGGGACCATAACCTATAAAATACACTACACTGTTTGCCCTGCCTCTCCTGAACAAAGTAAATCCCTCCAAATTTGCTACCCAGTTATGAGAATCATCCCACCAAGTCTCCGTAATACCTATAATATCATATTGGTCTTTTAATGCAAGAATTTCTAATTCTCCCATCTTACCTGATAGGCTTCTATCATTTGAAAGCATACACTTTAGTTTATTTATTCCCTTTTCTTTATGTTTTTTTGCCGATACCGTTTCCTTGCTTAAATGACTATTCCTTGTTTTACCCTTGTTACCTGATTTTCCCCTCCCCCCTTCTCCACCCCCATTATACATAATACATCCCTCTTTATTGATCTCACTGATCGTCCTGCTAAATCTTTTTAATGCCTCCCCCAAGTCACCTAGTTTAAAATCTCCTCCAACCCTCTAACCATCCTACGTCAGACAGAACTTTGACACAGGGAGCCTGTTCTGTGTGTTCCACTGAATGGATTTGGATGAAAACTTTAATGACCTGTAACTGACCTATAACTAAATGAAACACCATAAATCATCGAACTAAAATAACGACATAAATAAATAAATAAAATAATGATTAAATAAATAATGACAGTAAAGGAGGTGGGAAGACAAAAAATGTTGTGTAATCCTTGGAATGGCAACATTGATAACAGAAGGAATACTTTAAACTAAAGATGAGCGGGTTCGGATCTCCAAGATCCGAACCCCCTCAAACTTCGCAATCCGAGCCGGGAACCGAGTCTGGCTCGGGACTTCCCACCAGACTCAGATCCCAGAACATAGACAAAATGTCATCATCCCGCTGTCGGATTCTTGCGGGTTTTGGATTCCATATAAAGAGCTGCGTGTAGCTGCCAGTTTCACTCCGGACTTGGAGAGTGAGGGAGACAGACCTCTGTCTCTCTCTGTGGATGGTGGCATTGGGTGGGGTCAGTGTGTGCTCTCTAGGAGTGCTGTCCTGTGTGCTTTTAGGGGTGTTGTCCTGTCACTGTGGTGTGCTGTGTTGTTTGGGGTGCTGTACTGTCACTGTGGTGTCCTGTGCTGTTAGGGGTGCTGCAGCTGTACATGGGTGTTGCTGTCCTGTCACTGTGTTGTACAGGGGCACTGACCTGTATGCTGTAAAAATACAGGTGTGCTGTAAAAATACAGGGGTGCTGGTTCTGTCCTATATGCTGTAAAACATACAGGCGTGTTGTAAAGGTACACTTGCCCTTTCTTGTATGCTGTAAAATTACAGGGAAGCTGTGAAAATAAATGTACACTGGCCTTGTCCTGTATGCTGTAAAAATACAGGGGTGTTGTTAAAAAAATGTACATTGGCCCTGTCCTGTATACTGTAAAAATACAAGGGTGCTGTGAAAATAAATGTACACTGGCCCTGTCTTGTATACTGTACAAATACAGGGGTGCTGTGAAAATAAATGTACATTGGCACTGTCTTGTTAGCTGTAAAAATACAGTGGTGCTTTGAAAATAAAGGGGCACTGTTCTGTGTGCTGTAATAATAAATGGGTGCTGTTATGTGAAATGGAGAACTAAAATTTGGAGGAAAAAATAGTGAAAGATCAGGAACCACTTCCAGTTCCTAGTACTAGGCTGAAGCTGCTGCTGCCACCACTCATGACATTGATAATGCAATTCCATCAATGTCGTCTGCTGAGGCCAATGCCCAATGTCATAGAGGTCATGTAAAATCCAAGAAACAAAAATGAATAACCAAAAAAAAAGAAATTATCTGATAAGAAACGTAAAATTGGCAATATGCCATTCACGACACAATGTGGAAAGAAAAGGTTAAGGCCTTGGCCTATGTTCATGACTGAAGGTTCAGCTTCTCATGAGGATGAAAGCCCTACGCCCTCTTGAAAAATGTAAAAATTTAAGCTTGTTAAATCACAGGAAAAAACAACTGTATGTTCAGAGATATCACAAATCCCCAAGGAGAGTCCAATTGCGTCCACAGTTGCGATGTCTAGGCCTGACCTTCCCAAGACTGTATGGGAAGAAGAGGCTCCTACCACCATTTGCACACCCTCTGCAAGTGCTGGGAGGATCACCGCCAGTCCAGTCATGATTTTCATTGCACCATGACTCTGTGATTGCCATAATATCTAGATCATCCCTTGTCATTATTGCAGTTAGTTCTGGGATTTTATTTCCTAAGCTCCTAGCATTTGCACACATAGCTTTTAGAGTTTTGTTTGTGCTTTTTCTGTTCCTAGCGATGCTTTTCTCTCTGCCTATGTTTATTTGGTTTTGATCTGAATTATCTTCTGTTGCTGTGGATATGCCTCCTATTCCCTTTGCCTGCAGAAACAATACCTCCATGTTGGGAGAGCAGATTGCATTATTCCTATTTGGTTCACTGTCCCACTCTGTTAGTTTAAATAGTTCCTGATGAAGCATCCAAGCTGTTCAGTTAGTATTCTCATTCCCCTTGAAGAGATTGCAGACCGTCACTTTTGTATAAGCTCCTATCTTGCCATATGGTGTGACTATGGCCTATAAATCCAAATCTCTACTCATTCCACCTTGTCCATGTATATGTGGTGCTGCCCCTCTGCCCTATCAGTCCAGGGGTGCTGTTGCCTGTCTGCTGTGCTGTGTAATTCTCTAGAACGTATGCTGTATAAGTCCAGGGGTGTTGCCTACATGCTGTATAAGTCCAGGGGTGCTGCCGTATAATTCCAGGGGTAATGCTGTACTTGACTACTAGGTTTAAATTAAAGCCTACAGCAGATTATGAAACAAGCTTCAATATCACAACCAGATTTATGAAAACATATAGCCGCAAAGGTGGAAATGTAAATTGCAATTTTCACTAAGTGTTTTTTAATAAAGTGGAGAGAGACCACATTTGTGGCCAAAGTCAGTCAGACTCAGAAGAGACAGAATCATAATCCAGCAGAACATGACATGGCAACATCTCCTACTTCATTTTCTCTGGCAACTGCTGGAGAAAACTAGATTTTTCAAATACACCTGTGTCTATATGTTTGCCATATAATTCCAGGGGTGCCCTGTCTCACCCTGCTCATCTCTAATAGATATATCTTCTAGTGTGCACTGTGTTCTCAGCAACAAAGAGAGGTTCTTCTCAATTATTTCATGTTAGAGACTCAAATGAATGGCTCCAAATAGTCAACCTTAATTTTGATTTATTATTAATGTTCCACATTTTGGAATATTTACAAGATGTGCATTTGTTGTACAGGGTTCTTTTCCTTTATTTTGTAAATGTTTCTCCATAATAATTGTACAATATAAGGACTGTGTAGGGTTATTGCAAGACCTCACGGTGTTAGGAGAACAGAGTTTCAGTGATCTTGCATTGCATCAGCTTTCCATTGCACTGCAGCACTGAGATGGGCCAGGAGCTCCTGTTAAACACAGTTCCTGAATAAGGGCCTTGTATGGAGTCTCATGGTGGATTACAGCCAGGAATATGTCTGGCTTGCCAGGCTGAGCATGCTGTTTGCACAGAGGTTAGCATTGCTTCCTCTCACAGTCATAGAAACATAGAAACATAGAATTTGACGGCAGATAAGAACCACTTGACCCATCTAGTCTGCCCCTTTTTTATCCTTTAGGTAATCTCATCCCTTTTTGAACCTTAATTCTTTGTAAGGATTTTCATATGCCTATCCCAAGCATGTTTAAATTTCTCTACCGTCTTAGCCTCTACCACCTCTGATGGGAGGCTATGCCACTTATCCACTACCCTTTCTGTGAAGTAATTTTTCCTTAAATTTCCCCTGAACCTGCCTCCTTTCAGTTTCAGTGAATGTCCTCGAGTTCTAATACTTCTCTTCCTTTGAAGAATGTTTCCTTCCTGAATTTTGTTAAGACCCTTGGTATATGTGACAGTCTCTATCATGTCCTCCCTTTCCCTTCTCTCCTCCAAACTATACATGTTAAGATCTTTTAGCCTTTCCAGGTAAGTTTTGTGATGTAGGCCATGCACCATTTTAGTTGCCCTTCTTTGTACACTCACTAATGTATGTATGTATGTCCTTCTGGAGATATGGTCTCCAGAACTGGACACAGTATTCCAGATGGGGCTGTACCAATGACGTATACAGTGGCATTATTACTTCTTTTTTCCTTTTACTGATTCCTCTCCCTATGCAATCTAGCATCTAACTTGCCTTTCTCATTGCTATGTTGCATTACTTTCCTGCCTTTAAGTCACTTGAAATAGTGACTCCTAAATCTCTTTCCTCCTCAGTAGTTTCCATTATAGTACCCTTGATACTATATTTAGCCTTTGGGTTTTTGAAACCCAAGTGCATGATTTTGCATTTTTTTCCATTAAACTGTAGTTGCCACTTTCTTGACCATTTATCAAGCCTACCTAGGTCATCAATCTTTTGTTTTACCCCTCCCGGTGTGTCTACTCTATTGCATATCTTTGTATCCTCTGCAAAAAGCCATAATTTTCCTTCAATACCATTTGCAATGTCACCAACAAAGATATTAAAGAGAACTGGTCCAAGTACAGATCCCTGGGGTACTCCACTGGTAACATTTCCCTCCATTGATTGCACTCAATTTACTACAGCTCTCTGTTTTATAATCCACCCCTATGCTTTCAAGTTTATTTATTAGCCTGCGATGTGGGACAGTGTCAAATGCCTTACTAAAGTCTAGATATGCTACACCTACAGTTCCCCCTTGATCTATTATTTTTGTCATAGAGTCAAAAAAGTCAATAAGATTTCTTTGGCATGATCACCCACTAGTAAATCCATGCTGTTTTGGATCCTGTAAGTTGTTTGATTTAAGATACAGTATTCCACAACTCTTTCTTTTAATAGTTTTTCCATTACTTTCCCTACTACTGATGTAAGGCTAACTGGTCTGTAGTTACTTGCAGGGCCGGTGCTAGGGTGTTCGGCGCCCTCCAGCAAACTATCAATTTTGCGCCTTTCTACAAATACAAATGTGACCAATCTCATCCTCAAGGCTGTAACTAGATATTTTGGTTCCCCCCTCCCCCTCAAGATCCACAACATGGACAGTGCGTGCCAAAGGCACGCCACAAAAATATGGAGGCATAAAAAAATTACGTAAAGTATAGCGGCGTAAAATAATTACGATGCACAGTAGTCTCCATTATTCAAAATGACGCAACACATCAGTACCAGTTATATACATTACGCCAGGTAGTGTCCCTTATATACATTAGCCAGATAGAGCCCCCTTTTACATATTGCACCAGGTAGAGCAAGTCGCACACTATTCCAGGTAGAGCACCCTTTTACACATTGCGCAAGGTATAGTCTCCATTTACAATGCTAGGTAGAGCCCCTTTTACAATGCCAGGTAGAACTAGTCACACATTATTCCAGATAGAGCAACCTTTTACACAATGCGCCACGTAGAGTCCTCTTTTACACACTGAGAAAGGTAGAGTTCCCTTTTACACTTTGCGCCAGGTAGGGCACCCTTTTACACATGCCGCTTCCCCCAGCACACATTACTATGAACTAGAGATGAGCGCCTGAAATTTTTCGGGTTTTGTGTTTTGGTTTTGGGTTCGGTTCCACGGCCGTGTTTTGGGTTCGAACGCGTTTTGGCAAAACCTCACCAAATTTTTTTTGTCGGATTCGGGTGTGTTTTGGATTCGGGTGTTTTTTTCAAAAAACACTAAAAAACAGCTTAAATCATAGAATTTGGGGGTCATTTTGATCCAAAAGTATTATTAACCTCAAAAACCATAATTTACACTCATTTTCAGTCTATTCTGAATACCTCACACCTCACAATATTATTTTTAGTCCTAAAATTTGCACCGAGGTCGCTGTGTGAGTAAGATAAGCGACCCTAGTGGCCGACACAAACACCGGGCCCATCTAGGAGTGGCACTGCAGTGTCACGCAGGATGTCCCTTCCAAAAAAACCTCCCCAAACAGCACATGACGCAAAGAAAAAAAGAGGCGCAATGAGGTAGCTGTGTGAGTAAGATTAGCGACCCTAGTGGCCGACACAAACACCGGGCCCATCTAGGAGTGGCACTGCAGTGTCACGCAGGATGGCCCTTCCAAAAAACCCTCCCCAAACAGCACATGACGCAAAGAAAAAAAGAGGCGCAATGAGGTAGCTGTGTGAGTAAGATTAGCGACCCTAGTGGCCGACACAAACACCGGGCCCATCTAGGAGTGGCACTGCAGTGTCACGCAGGATGTCCCTTCCAAAAAACCCTCCCCAAACAGCACATGACGCAAAGAAAAAAAGAGGCGCAATGAGGTAGCTGTGTGAGTAAGATTAGCGACCCTAGTGGCCGACACAAACACCGGGCCCATCTAGGAGTGGCACTGCAGTGTCACGCAGGATGTCCCTTCCAAAAAACCCTCCCCAATCAGCACATGATGCAAAGAAAAAGAAAAGAAAAAAGAGGTGCAAGATGGAATTGTCCTTGGGCCCTCCCACCCACCCTTATGTTGTATAAACAAAACAGGACATGCACACTTTAACCAACCCATCATTTCAGTGACAGGGTCTGCCACACGACTGTGACTGATATGACGGGTTGGTTTGGACCCCCCCCAAAAAAGAAGCAATTAATCTCTCCTTGCACAAACTGGCTCTACAGAGGCAAGATGTCCACCTCATCTTCACCCTCCGATATATCACCGTGTACATCCCCCTCCTCACAGATTATCAATTCGTCCCCACTGGAATCCACCATCTCAGCTCCCTGTGTACTTTGTGGAGGCAATTGCTGCTGGTCAATGTCTCCGCGGAGGAATTGATTATAATTCATTTTAATGAACATCATCTTCTCCACATTTTCTGGATGTAACCTCGTACGCCGATTGCTGACAAGGTGAGCGGCGGCACTAAACACTCTTTCGGAGTACACACTTGTGGGAGGGCTACTTAGGTAGAATAAAGCCAGTTTGTGCAAGGGCCTCCAAATTGCCTCTTTTTCCTGCCAGTATAAGTACGGACTGTGTGACGTGCCTACTTGGATGCGGTCACTCATATAATCCTCCACCATTCTATCAATGTTGAGAGAATCATATGCAGTGACAGTAGACGACATGTCCGTAATCGTTGTCAGGTCCTTCAGTCCGGACCAGATGTCAGCATCAGCAGTCGCTCCAGACTGCCCTGCATCCCCGCCAGTGGGTGGGCTCGGAATTCTGAGCCTTTTCCTCGCACCCCCAGTTGCGGGAGAATGTGAAGGAGGAGATGTTGACAGGTCGCGTTCCGCTTGACTTGACAATTTTGTCACCAGCAGGTCTTTCAACCCCAGCAGACCTGTGTCTGCCGGAAAGAGAGATCCAAGGTAGGCTTTAAATCTAGGATCGAGCACGGTGGCCAAAATGTAGTGCTCTGATTTCAACAGATTGACCACCCGTGAATCCTTGTTAAGCGAATTAAGGGCTGCATCCACAAGTCCCACATGCCTAGCGGAATCGCTCCCTTTTAGCTCCTTCTTCAATGCCTCCAGCTTCTTCTGCAAAAGCCTGATGAGGGGAATGACCTGACTCAGGCTGGCAGTGTCTGAACTGACTTCACGTGTGGCAAGTTCAAAGGGCATCAGAACCTTGCACAACGTTGAAATCATTCTCCACTGCACTTGAGACAGGTGCATTCCACCTCCTATATCGTGCTCAATTGTATAGGCTTGAATGGCCTTTTGCTGCTCCTCCAACCTCTGAAGCATATAGAGGGTTGAATTCCACCTCGTTACCACTTCTTGCTTCAGATGATGGCAGGGCAGGTTCAGTAGTTTTTGGTGGTGCTCCAGTCTTCTGTACGTGGTGCCTGTACGCCGAAAGTGTCCCGCAATTTTTCTGGCCACCGACAGCATCTCTTGCACGCCCCTGTCGTTTTTTAAAAAATTCTGCACCACCAAATTCAAGGTATGTGCAAAACATGGGACGTGCTGGAATTTGCCCATATTTAATGCACACACAATATTGCTGGCGTTGTCCGATGCCACAAATCCACAGGAGAGTCCAATTGGGGTAAGCCATTCCGCGATGATCTTCCTCAGTTGCCGTAAGAGGTTTTCAGCTGTGTGCGTATTCTGGAAAGCGGTGATACAAAGCGTAGCCTGCCTAGGAAAGAGTTGGCGTTTGCGAGATGCTGCTACTGGTGCCGCCGCTGCTGTTCTTGCGGCGGGAGTCCATACATCTACCCAGTGGGCTGTCACAGTCATATAGTCCTGACCCTGCCCTGCTCCACTTGTCCACATGTCCGTGGTTAAGTGGACATTGGGTACAACTGCATTTTTTAGGACACTGGTGAGTCTTTTTCTGACGTCCGTGTACATTCTCGGTATCGCCTGCCTAGAGAAGTGGAACCTAGATGGTATTTGGTAACGGGGGCACACTGCCTCAATAAATTGTCTAGTTCCCTGTGAACTAACGGCGGATACCGGACGCACGTCTAACACCAACATAGTTGTCAAGGACTCAGTTATCCGCTTTGCAGTAGGATGACTGCTGTGATATTTCATCTTCCTCGCAAAGGACTGTTGAACAGTCAATTGCTTACTGGAAGTAGTACAAGTGGGCTTACGACTTCCCCTCTGGGATGACTATCGACTCCCAGCGGCAACAACAGCAGCGCCAGCAGCAGTAGGCGTTACACGCAAGGATGCATCGGAGGAATCCCAGGCAGGAGAGGACTCGTCAGAATTGCCAGTGACATGGCCTGCAGGACTATTGGCATTCCTGGGGAAGGAGGAAATTGACACTGAGGGAGTTGGTGGGGTGGTTTGCGTGAGCTTGGTTACAAGAGGAAGGGATTTACTGGTCAGTGGACTGCTTCCGCTGTCACCCAAAGTTTTTGAACTTGTCACTGACTTATTATGAATGCGCTGCAGGTGACGTATAAGGGAGGATGTTCCGAGGTGGTTAACGTCCTTACCCCTACTTATTACAGCTTGACAAAGGGAACACACGGCTTGACACCTGTTGTCCGCATTTCTGGTGAAATACCTCCACACCGAAGAGCTGATTTTTTTGGTATTTTCACCTGGCATGTCAACGGCCATATTCCTCCCACGGACAACAGGTGTCTCCCCGGGTGCCTGACTTAAACAAACCACCTCACCATCAGAATCCTCCTGGTCAATTTCCTCCCCAGCGCCAGCAACACCCATATCCTCCTCATCCTGGTGTACTTCAACACTGACATCTTCAATCTGACTATCAGGAACTGGACTGCGGGTGCTCCTTCCAGCACTTGCAGGGGACGTGCAAATGGTGGAAGGCGCATGCTCTTCACGTCCAGTGTTGGGAAGGTCAGGCATCGCAACCGACACAATTGGACTCTCCTTGTGGATTTGGGATTTCGAAGAATGCACAGTTCTTTGCTGTGCTGCTTTTGCCAGCTTGAGTCTTTTCATTTTTCTAGCGAGAGGCTGAGTGCTTCCATCCTCATGTGAAGCTGAACCACTAGCCATGAACATAGGCCAGGGCCTCAGCCGTTCCTTGCCACTCCGTGTGGTAAATGGCGTATTGGCAAGTTTACGCTTCTCCTCCGACAATTTTATTTTAGGTTTTGGAGTCCTTTTTTTACTGATATTTGGTGTTTTGGATTTGACATGCTCTGTACTATGACATTGGGCATCGGCCTTGGCAGACGACGTTGCTGGCATTTCATCGTCTCGGCCATGACTAGTGGCAGCAGCTTCAGCACGAGGTGAAAGTGGATCTTGATCTTTCCCTAATTTTGGAACCTCAACATTTTTGTTCTCCATATTTTAATAGGCACAACTAAAAGGCACCTCAGGTAAACAATGGAGATGGATGGATTGGATACTAGTATACAATTATGGACGGGCTGCCGAGTGCCGACACAGAGGTAGCCACAGCCGTGAACTACCGCACTGTACTGTGTCTGCTGCTAATATATAGACTGGTTGATAAAGAGATAGTATACTCGTAACTAGTATGTATGTATAAAGAAAGAAAAAAAAACCACGGTTAGGTGGTATATACAATTATGGACGGGCTGCCGAGTGCCGACACAGAGGTAGCCACAGCCGTGAACTACCGCACTGTACTGTGTCTGCTGCTAATATATAGACTGGTTGATAAAGAGATAGTATACTCGTAACTAGTATGTATGTATAAAGAAAGAAAAAAAAACCACGGTTAGGTGGTATATACAATTATGGACGGGCTGCCGAGTGCCGACACAGAGGTAGCCACAGCCGTGAACTACCGCACTGTACTGTGTCTGCTGCTAATATAGACTGGTTGATAAAGAGATAGTATACTCGTAACTAGTATGTATGTATAAAGAAAGAAAAAAAACCACGGTTAGGTGGTATATACAATTATGGACGGGCTGCCGAGTGCCGACACAGAGGTAGCCACAGCCGTGAACTACCGCACTGTACTGTGTCTGCTGCTAATATATAGACTGGTTGATAAAGAGATAGTATACTCGTAACTAGTATGTATGTATAAAGAAAGAAAAAAAAACCACGGTTAGGTGGTATATACAATTATGGACGGGCTGCCGAGTGCCGACACAGAGGTAGCCACAGCCGTGAACTACCGCACTGTACTGTGTCTGCTGCTAATATAGACTGGTTGATAAAGAGATAGTATACTCGTAACTAGTATGTATGTATAAAGAAAGAAAGAAAAACCACGGTTAGGTGGTATATACAATTATGGACGGGCTGCCGAGTGCCGACACAGAGGTAGCCACAGCCGTGAACTACCGCACTGTACTGTGTCTGCTGCTAATATATAGACTGGTTGATAAAGAGATAGTATACTCGTAACTAGTATGTATGTATAAAGAAAGAAAAAAAAACCACGGTTAGGTGGTATATACAATTATGGACGGGCTGCCGAGTGCCGACACAGAGGTAGCCACAGCCGTGAACTACCGCACTGTACTGTGTCTGCTGCTAATATAGACTGGTTGATAAAGAGATAGTATACTCGTAACTAGTATGTATGTATAAAGAAAGAAAAAAAAACCACGGTTAGGTGGTATATACAATTATGGACGGGCTGCCGAGTGCCGACACAGAGGTAGCCACAGCCGTGAACTACCGCACTGTACTGTGTCTGCTGCTAATATAGACTGGTTGATAAAGAGATAGTATACTACTAATATTATATATACTGGTGGTCAGGTCACTGGTCACTAGTCACACTGGCAGTGGCACTCCTGCAGCAAAAGTGTGCACTGTTTAATTTTAATATAATATTATGTACTCCTGGCTCCTGCTATAACCTATAACTGGCACTGCAGTAGTGCTCCCCAGTCTCCCCCACAATTATAAGCTGTGTGAGCTGAGCAGTCAGACAGATATATAATATATATAGATGATGCAGCACACTGGCCTGAGCCTGAGCAGTGCACACAGATATGGTATGTGACTGACTGAGTCACTGTGTGTATCGCTTTTTTCAGGCAGAGAACGGATATATTAAATAAACTGCACTGTGTGTCTGGTGGTCACCCACTATATAATATATTATGTACTCCTGGCTCCTGCTATAACCTATAACTGGCACTGCAGTAGTGCTCCCCAGTCTCCCCCACAATTATAAGCTGTGTGAGCTGAGCAGTCAGACAGATATATATAATATTATATATAGATAATAGATGATGCAGCACACTGGCCTGAGCCTGAGCAGTGCACACAGATATGGTATGTGACTGAGTCACTGTGTGCTGTGTATCGCTTTTTTCAGGCAGAGAACGGATTATAAAGTAAACTGCACTGTCCTCACTAGTAAACTCTCTCCACTCAGTCTCTACACTTCTACAGTAACAGTACTCCTCCTAGTCAGCTCCAGTAAATCTCTCTCAGTCTCTTATAATCTAAATGGAGAGGACGCCAGCCACGTCCTCTCCCTATCAATCTCAATGCACGTGTGAAAATGGCGGCGACGCGCGGCTCCTTATATAGAATCCGAGTCTCGCGATAGAATCCGAGCCTCGCGAGAATCCGACAGCGTCATGATGACGTTCGGGCGCGCTCGGGTTAACCGAGCAAGGCGGGAAGATCCGAGTCGCTCGGACCCGTGAAAAAAAACATGAAGTTCTGGCGGGTTCGGATTCAGAGAAACCGAACCCGCTCATCTCTACTATGAACCACCCTTCATCAGCAAATATTAGTATGACCCCACCTCCCCAGCACAGTAGTGTCCGTTAGTCACATTAAACCGCACAGTATTGTCCGTTAGTCACATTACACGCATAGTAGTGTTCGCTAGTTACATTACACCGCACAGTAATGTCCATTACTCACATTACACCGCACAGTAGTGTTCACTGGTCACATTACACCGCACAGTAGTGTTCGCTAGTCACATTACACCGCACAGTAGTGTCCGTTAGTCACATTAAACCGCACAGTAGTGTCCGTTAGTCACATTACACGCATAGTAGTGTTCGCTAGTTACATTACACCGCACAGTAATGTCCATTACTCACATTACACCGCACAGTAGTGTTCACTGGTCACATTACACCGCACAGTAGTGTTCGCTAGTCACATTACACCGCACAGTAGTGTTCGCTAGTCACATTAAACCGCATAGTAGTGTCTGTTAGTCACATTACACTGCACAGTAGTGTCCGTTAGTCACATTACACTGCATAGTAGTGTCCGTTAGTCACATTACACTGCATAGTAGTGTCCGGAAGTCATATTACACAGCACAGTAGTGTCCGTTAGTCACATTACACCACACAGTAGTGTCCGTTAGTCACATTACACTGCACAGTAGTGTCTGTTTAACATATTACACCGCACAGTAGTGTCCGTTATACATATTACACTGCACAGTAGTGTCCGTTATACATATTACACTGCACAGTAGTGTCCGTTATACATATTACACTGCACAGTAGTGTACGTTATACATATTACACCGCACAGGACAGCTGCTTATACATGTTATGCCAGAGTAAAAGCCTCTAATACACGTTACGCCACAGTAGAGCACCTTACGTACATTATGCCAGGTACAGCCCATTATACACATTATGGGGGTCATTAAGACCCCGCCACATTAGTGGCCAGCAGTGCAGTTTGCCAGTGGCAGCAAACAGTGCATGCGCAGTGGGCATATACATTGCGGTTGCATCCTGATGGATGCAACCCCAATGTGATTGACAGGCAACCGAGCAGCAGGGTTAAGGCGATGCAAGGGTGGCTCCAGTACCTGCAGATGTTCCCGGCATGGGCGCTGCTCTTCCTTTCCCTTCTCCTTCAGTTTCTTGCTGGCTCCATTACTCCAGTGGCTGTCTAGGATGTTGTCAGTGCCCCCGAGAGGGGAGAGAGGGAGCGGTTACTGATTACCCGGGCCTGGGACTGATGGTGGGACGTGGCGAGGGCCCTGGTCCGCTGCACTCCCACCCCCCCATCCTACCTTACTGGGCAGCAGCAGCAGCTCTCATCTTGGCAGCACATGCAGTGTGCTGTGCTGCAGTGGGGCAGAGAGGCTGCTGCTGCTGAGCTTCTCTGTCTGTTCCTATATGGGTGGGGGGGGGGGAGTGATCACACTGATCACACTCCCCCCTTGACCTTGGCTGAGGGCTGGGGGCTCAGGAATCAGGCACTGCAGACTGCACCCCCACCCACCCTGCTCGGCACTGGAAATCGTTTTGTATTTTTGTTTTTTATAAAGGGGCGTGGCCACGGCTCCCGCCATTAGGCCACGCCCCCAGACTTTTGGGCAGCACGGGATGTGACAGCGGCTCTGTGTGTGGCCTGAGGCCGCACACTGTCTGCTCTCTGGGGAGGACGAGGGGGTCAGGGGAGGGAGCCCCACAGTAACCTGCCAGCGCCGCTACCTGTCATCCACTGTGACAGGCGCAGCGGCAGCTGGCAGCAGCAGGGATGCAGAGCAGGGAGAGGTTGAGCGCCTCTTCAGCTGTGCGCCTCCCTGCACTGCATCCCTTTGCTGAGCGGCTAGCGCCGGCTCTGGTTACTTGCTTCTTCCTTGCTTCCACTTTTGTGCAGTGGAACTACATTTGCTCTTTTCCAGTCTTCTGGAATGGCACCTGCATTTAGTGAATGGTTAAATAATTCTGATAAAGGTGTCACCAGCACATCTTTTAGCTCTTTTAGTATCCTTGGGTGTATCCCATCTGGCCCCATTGATTTATCCACTTTTATTTTTGAAAGTTCTGTTAGGACCTTCTCCTCTGTAAATGTACTTTCATCTACCTTATTTTTATGAATGTCCTTGTAACTTAACTGTGGCCCCTTCCCTTCTCCTTCTGAAGTAAATACTGAGCAAAAATAATTATTTAGGTGAACTGCTATTGCCTTGTCTCCCTCCACCAAATGCTCACTCTCTGTCTTAAGACTTATTATTCCTCCATTTGATTTTCTCCTTTCACTTATATACTTAAAAATGTTTTGCGCCCTTTATCTACTGACTGGGCCATTTTCTCCTCAGCTTCTGCCTTTGTACGTCTGATCACTTTCTTAGTCTTACTTGTAATATGAAGTCCTACATTCCTACTTGTAATATGAAATGAGTTTCGACTAGAGTAGTAAGCGCCACTAGGGCAGGGGCTGAATAACAAAAAAATTCATTGCACAGTCCTGCTTAGTACTGGTCCGAACCCACCCAAACTCAACTTGCCCGATCCGGGGCTGCTGTGGGGACTCACGAGGGGCTGCTAAAACATCTAAGGGTCTCATTTATTTAAATATAAAATATGAATAAAATAAACAAGACACACAGATATGCTCACATGCGTGTAACTGGGACACACAGGTATGCTCACATGCGTGCAACTGGGAGCTATGAAAAATTAAAATAAAGCATCTGCCACAAAATATGTAAATAAAAATGCAATAAAAAAATGTGATAAAAGAAACCCATGAGTTTTTTTACAAAATACTGTAAGTCTCCAGACTCCATGGAGAAGGAAATATCCAATCTTGATAATGTGGTATACACCAGTTTATTTACATACCAGCATTAAATCCAAGATTATCTTAATCCCTGAAAATTGAGAAGGGGTACCAATTCGGAGGCTTTGGCCCCTAGTTTTCAGTTTGTCCAGTAATGTGGTAATTATATATTTGCTTGGTTAAAGTCCTTTCTGTTCCACACCAATATAGTAGTGGAGGTGAAAGCCTGTGTGTTATTCCTGATTGCGTGTTTCTCTCTAATTTTAATCACCTTCTTGACACTGTCCTCTTCCTCTTGCCTCTACTGTGAAAAGTCATCAAATATGGAGGTGGTATGTTTGTAGCTAGCTATGTTTCGGAGAACTTGGTGAGCTTTATCCAGGGGGACCACCTGTCGCTGAAATTATGGGTTTATTAAACTGTGCATGTCCTGTTTAAACAACATAAGCATGGGTGGTAGGGCACAAGGACAATTCCATCTTGTGCCTCTTTTTTTTCTTTGCATTATGTGCTCTTTAGGGCCTAGTTTTTTTAAACTGCCATCCTGTCTGCCACTGCAGTGCCACTCCTAAATAGGCCACTGTCACACTCCGGACTTTTAATAGTACTTTCTTACTGATGCAATGTCTTTCTTGGCTGGCGCAGAGGTCCGTGCGTGCTGTATCCACACATCGCATTCAGAGGATTGTCAGCACTGATCCAGCATGAAGTCTCCTGCAGCGGCTGCTACTTCTGTGCATAGCGCTTCACAGCACTGTCTTTCATTGTTTCAGTGTCTATTTCTCATAGTGTTAACCCCTCCAAGTCCAGACATGGGCGCTGCCATCTTGTATTCCATCAGCTGATCCTCCATTGTCCAATCCCGGAGCTCCTTTCGTCAGCTAACTGCAACATCCAATGAATCCACACTGCAAGGTATAAAATTAGCTTCCTGAGATTACCAATTTATCAGTACAACAGTCTTTATCCAGGAAGTAGCAGCTCTGTGCTGAGCTCCTTCACTCCAGTGACTCTGTTTGATCCAGTCCTTTCCATTTCCACTCCGGTTACCATTGTTATAGGGACTTTGTATTTCTTCAGTGTTTCCATTGTCAAGATTACGGATCAAGCCCGGTGAGCACTCCAGTCTGTTCCAGTTCCATTCCGGATGCTATTGTCATTTGAACTGTGGGGCTAATTCAGACCTGATCGCTAGGATGCATTTTTGTACAGCGGGCGATCAGGTCTATGCACCTCAATGTGCAGGCACATCACACGAGTACAAAGTGGATCACCGCTCAGCAATGGGTTTGTGCAAAGAATCCATTCGCACGAGCGTTCGCAAGGAGATTGACAGGAAGAAGACGTTTGTGGGTGGCAACTGACCGTTTTCTGGGAGTGGCTGTAAAAACGCAGGCATGTCCATGCGTTTGCAGGGACAGTTCCTGATGTCAATTCCGGTCCCATACAAGCTGAAGTGTTCGCAGTGGCTGAGTAAGTCCTGGGTTACTCAGAGACTGCACAAGATCTGTTTGTACAGCTCTGCTACACATGCGATCGCACACTTGCACAGCTAAAATACGCTCCCCTATGGGCGACGACTATGCGAACACAGGTCTGCCAAAAAACCCTTAGCGAGCAAACAGGTCTGAATAAGCCTCTGTGTCTTTCAGCAATACTACCAGTGTTAAGATTCCTGATCAAGCCCAGTGAGCACTCCAGTCCATTCCGGTTCCATTCAGGATGCTATTGTCATTTGAACTGTGTCTTTCTGCAATACTACCAGTGTTAAGATTCCGGATCAAGCCCAGTGAGCACTCCAGTCCATTCCAGTCCAATTCCGGATGCTATTGTCATTTGAACTGTGTCTTTCTGCAATACTACCAGTGTTAAGATTCCGGATCAAGCCCAGTGAGCACTCCAGTCCATTCCAGTTCAATTCCGGATGCTATTGTCATTTGAACTGTGTCTTTCTTTAATACTGCCAGTGTCAAGATTCCAGATCAAGGCCGGTCAGCACTACAATCTGTTCCGGGTTAATTCCGGATATTTTTGTTATTTGAACTTTGTCTTCTTCAGTCCTATCTAGTTTCATTCCGGATATTATTGTTATTTGAACTTTGTTTTCTTCAGTCCAATCCAGTTTCATTCCAGTCATCATTTCTGTGGCTAACCTGGTATCTTCTGTCAGCATACAGTAACTGCAGTGAATCATGGATGTTGTTCTTTAATAAAAGTTTTGATCTTTATTATATTTGCCTCTGGGCTTGTCACTGCTAAAACATCAATGATTCTTTCAAGTGTATGCACCACACCTGCTTAAAGCCTCCTCAATTCATTTATATTCCCTCTGTGTCAGCTCCATCCACAAATGCCTGTCCAAACCAAACCCAACCCTAAGGCGTGACAGCCACGTGTTTGTGCCGCCCACTTGTGTCGGTTAGCTTAATCATCCAGCTACCACGGTGCAACCTTTTGGCCTAAAAACAATATTGTGAGGTGTTCAGAATAGACTGGAAATTAATGTTATTGAGGTTAATACAGTAACAATGTAGGATCAAAAATACCCCCGAATTCTGTGATTTTAGCTGTTTTTATGTTTTTTTTTAAAAATCCAGATCCAAAACCAAAACCCGAAAGGGTGGGTTTGGCAAAACCAATCCAGATCCAAAACAAGGACGGAGATCCAGATCCAAAACCAAAACACAAAACCCAAAAAGTGCCCGCCGCACATCTCTACTTTAAACCTATTTCGCAATATAAAAGTGATTATAAAACTGAACAAAAAGGACAGCTGGGGGGCTTCTGGAGTCACACCAAAATAAAAAAAGACCCTGGACAGCCACCTCATAGGTGTGTTGGAAGAGCTGCTAATCAGCTAATTATTTTTAAAATGTTGACAGTTACATCCAACTCATTGATAACTTAATAACTTGAAGATTTAAACCCGGGCAACGCCGGGTACTGTACATAGTTACATAGTTGTTGAGGATGAAAAAAGACAGATGTCCATTGGGTTCAACATGTATAATAAATGTTTGTTTGTTTTTTGTTTGTTTTTTATCTTAATTAAATGCTGTATCCTTGGATATTTTTTTCTGCTAGGAATTTAACTAATAAATTTTTAAACTTTTTGATTGAGTCCACCATTACTACCTTCTCTGGCAAAGAATTCCAAATCTTTACTGTTCTTACTGTGAAGAACCCTTTTCTCCATTGTGTACAGAATTTTTTCTTCTAACCTCAGGGGGTGTCCTCGTGTCCTATGTACAGTGGGGATCGAAAGTTTGGCCACCCCAGGCAAAAATTAATTTTAATGTGCAAAAAGAAGCCAAGGAAAGATGGAAAAATCTCCAAAAGGTATCAAATTACAGATTAGACATTCTTATAACATGTCAAAAAAAGTTTGATTTTATTTCCTTCATTTACACTATCAAAAGAACAGACAACAAAAAATGGCGTCTGCAAAACTTTGGGCACCCTGCAGAGTTAATAGAGATGTGCACTTGAAATTTTTCGGGTTTTGTGTTTTGGTTTTGGGTTCGGTTCCGCGGCCGTGTTTTGGGTTCGACCGCGTTTTGGCAAAACCTCACCGAATTTTTTTTGTCGGATTCGGGTGTGTTTTGGATTCGGGTGTTTTTTTCAAAAAACACTAAAAAAACAGCTTAAATCATAGAATTTGGGGGTCATTTTGATCCCAAAGTATTATTAACCTCAAAAACCATAATTTCCACTCATTTTCAGTCTATTCTGAATACCTCACACCTCACAATATTATTTTTAGTCCTAAAATTTGCACCGAGGTCGCTGGATGACTAAGCTAAGCGATCCTAGTGGCCGACACAAACACCTGGCCCATCTAGGAGTGGCACTGCAGTGTCACGCAGGATGGCCCTTCCAAAAAACACTCCCCAAACAGCACATGACGCAAAGAAAAAAAGAGGCGCAATGAGGTAGCTGTGTGAGTAAGATAAGCGACCCTAGTGGCCGACACAAACACCTGGCCCATCTAGGAGTGTCACTGCAGTGTCACGCAGGATGGCCCTTCCAAAAAACACTCCCCAAACAGCACATGACGCAAAGAAAAAAAGAGGCGCAATGAGGTAGCTGTGTGAGTAAGATAAGCGACCCTAGTGGCCGACACAAACACCTGGCCCATCTAGGAGTGGCACTGCAGTGTCACGCAGGATGGCCCTTCCAAAAAACACTCCCCAAACAGCACATGACGCAAAGAAAAAAAGAGGCGCAATGAGGTAGCTGTGTGAGTAAGATAAGCGACCCTAGTGGCCGACACAAACACCTGGCCCATCTAGGAGTGGCACTGCAGTGTCACGCAGGATGGCCCTTCCAAAAAACACTCCCCAAACAGCACATGACGCAAAGAAAAAAAGAGGCGCAATGAGGTAGCTGTGTGAGTAAGATAAGCGACCCTAGTGGCCGACACAAACACCTGGCCCATCTAGGAGTGGCACTGCAGTGTCACGCAGGATGGCCCTTCCAAAAAACACTCCCCAAACAGCACATGACGCAAAGAAAAAAAGAGGCGCAATGAGGTAGCTGTGTGAGTAAGCTAAGCGACCCTAGTGGCCGACACAAACACCTGGCCCATCTAGGAGTGGCACTGCAGTGTCACGCAGGATGGCCCTTCCAAAAAACACTCCCCAAACAGCACATGACGCAAAGAAGAAAAAAAGAGGCGCAATGAGGTAGCTGTGTGAGTAAGATAAGCGACCCTAGTGGCCGACACAAACACCTGGCCCATCTAGGAGTGGCACTGCAGTGTCACGCAGGATGGCCCTTCCAAAAAACACTCCCCAAACAGCACATGACGCAAAGAAGAAAAAAAGAGGCGCAATGAGGTAGCTGTGTGAGTAAGCTAAGCGACCCTAGTGGCCGACACAAACACCTGGCCCATCTAGGAGTGGCACTGCAGTGTCACACAGGATGGCCCTTCCAAAAAACACTCCCCAAACAGCACATGACGCAAAGAAGAAAAAAAGAGGCGCAATGAGGTAGCTGTGTGAGTAAGCTAAGCGACCCTAGTGGCCGACACAAACACCTGGCCCATCTAGGAGTGGCACTGCAGTGTCACGCAGGATGGCCCTTCCAAAAAACACTCCCCAAACAGCACATGACGCAAAGAAGAAAAAAAGAGGCGCAATGAGGTAGCTGTGTGAGTAAGCTAAGCGACCCTAGTGGCCGACACAAACACCTGGCCCATCTAGGAGTGGCACTGCAGTGTCACGCAGGATGGCCCTTCCAAAAAACACTCCCCAAACAGCACATGACGCAAATAAAAATGAAAGAAAAAAGAGGTAGAAGATGGAATTGTCCTTGGGCCCTCCCACCCACCCTTATGTTGTATAAACAGGACATGCACACTTTAACCAACCCATCATTTCAGTGACAGGGTCTGCCACACGACTGTGACTGAAATGACTGGTTGGTTTGGATCCCCACCGAAAAAGAAGCAATTAATCTCTCCTTGCCCAAACTGGCTCTACAGAGGCAAGATGTCCACCTCATCATCATCCTCCGATATATCACCGTGTACATCCCGCTCCTCACAGATTATCAATTCGTCCCCACTGGAATCCACCATCTCAGCTCCCTGTGTACTTTGTGGAGGCAATTGCTGCTGGTCAATGTCTCCACGGAGGAATTGATTATAATTCATTTTAATGAACATCATCTTCTCCACATTTTCTGGAAGTAACCTCGTACGCCGATTGCTGACAAGGTGAGCGGCGGCACTAAACACTCTTTCGGAGTACACACTTGTGGGAGGGCAACTTAGGTAGAATAAAGTCAGTTTGTGCAAGGGCCTCCAAATTGCCTCTTTTTCCTGCCAGTATAAGTACGGACTGTCTGACGTGCCTACTTGGATGCGGTCACTCATATAATCCTCCACCATTCTTTCAATGGTGACAGAATCATATGCAGTGACAGTAGACGACATGTCCGTAATCGTTGTCAGGTCCTTCAGTCCGGACCAGATGTCAGCATCAGCAGTCGCTCCAGACTGCCCTGCATCACCGCCAGCGGGTGGGCTCGGAATTCTGAGCCTTTTCCTCGCACCCCCAGTTGCGGGAGAATGTGAAGGAGGAGATGTTGACAGGTCGCGTTCCGCTTGACTTGACAATTTTGTCACCAGCATGTCTTTGAACCCCAGCAGACTTGTGTCTGCCGGAAAGAGAGATCCAAGGTAGGTTTTAAATCTAGGATCGAGCACGGTTGCCAAAATGTAGTGCTCTGATTTCAACAGATTGACCACCCGTGAATCCTTGTTAAGCGAATTAAGGGCTCCATCCACAAGTCCCACATGCCTAGCGGAATCGCTCCCTTTTAGCTCCTCCTTCAATGCCTCCAGCTTCTTCTGCAAAAGCCTGATGAGGGGAATGACCTGACTCAGGCTGGCAGTGTCTGAACTGACTTCACGTGTGGCAAGTTCAAAAGGTTGCAGAACCTTGCACAACGTTGAAATCATTCTCCACTGCGCTTGAGACAGGTACATTCCACCTCCTATATCGTGCTCAATTGTATAGGCTTGAATGGCCTTTTGCTGCTCCTCCAACCTCTGAAGCATATATAGGGTTGAATTCCACCTCGTTACCACTTCTTGCTTCAGATGATGGCAGGGCAGGTTCAGGCGTTTTTGGTGGTGCTCCAGTCTTCTGTACGTGGTGCCTGTACGCCGAAAGTGTCCCGCAATTCTTCTGGCCACCGACAGCATCTCTTGCACGCCCCTGTCGTTTTTAAAAAAATTCTGCACCACCAAATTCAAGGTATGTGCAAAACATGGGACGTGCTGGAATTTGCCCATATTTAATGCACACACAATATTGCTGGCGTTGTCCGATGCCACAAATCCACAGGAGAGTCCAATTGGGGTAAGCCATTCCGCGATGATCTTCCTCAGTTGCCGTAAGAGGTTTTCAGCTGTGTGCGTATTCTGGAAACCGGTGATACAAAGCGTAGCCTGCCTAGGAAAGAGTTGGCGTTTGCGAGATGCTGCTACTGGTGCCGCCGCTGCTGTTCTTGCGGCGGGAGTCCATACATCTACCCAGTGGGCTGTCACAGTCATATAGTCCTGACCCTGCCCTGCTCCACTTGTCCACATGTCCGTGGTTAAGTGGACATTGGGTACAACTGCATTTTTTAGGACACTGGTGAGTCTTTTTCTGACGTCCGTGTACATTCTCGGTATCGCCTGCCTAGAGAAGTGGAACCTAGATGGTATTTGGTAACGGGGGCACACTACCTCAAGAAATTGTCTAGTTCCCTGTGAACTAACGGCGGATACCGGACGCACGTCTAAAACCAACATAGTTGTCAAGGCCTCAGTTATCCGCTTTGCAACAGGATGACTGCTGTGATATTTCATCTTCCTCGCAAAGGACTGTTGGACAGTCAATTGCTTGGTGGAAGTAGTAAAAGTGGGCTTACGACTTCCCCTCTGGGATGACCATCGACTCCCAGCAGCAACAACAGCAGCGCCAGCAGCAGTAGGCGTTACACGCAAGGATGCATCGGAGGAATCCCAGGCAGGAGAGGACTCGTCAGAATTGCCAGTGACATGGCCTGCAGGACTATTGGCATTCCTGGGGAAGGAGGAAATTGACACTGAGGGAGTTGGTGGGGTGGTTTGCGTGAGCTTGGTTACAAGAGGAAGGGATTTACTGGTCAGTGGACTGCTTCCGCTGTCGCCCAAAGTTTTTGAACTTGTCACTGTCTTATTATGAATGCGCTGCAGGTGACGTATAAGGGAGGATGTTCCAAGATGGTTAACGTCCTTACCCCTACTTATTACAGCTTGACAAAGGCAACACACGGCTTGACAAATGTTGTCCGCATTTCTGTTGAAATACTTCCACACCGAAGAGCTGATTTTTTTTGGTATTTTCACCAGGCATGTCAACGGCCCTATTCCTCCCACGGACAACAGGTGTCTCCCCGGGTGCCTGACTTAAACAAACCACCTCACCATCAGAATCCTCCTTGTCAATTTCCTCCCCAGCGCCAGCAACACCCATATCCTCCTCATCCTGGTGTACTTCAACACTGACATCTTCAATCTGACTATCAGGAACTGGACTGCGGATGCTCCTTCCAGCACTTGCAGGGGGCGTGCAAATGGTGGAAGGCGCATGCTCTTCATGTCCAGTGTTGGGAAGGTCAGGCATCGCAACCGACACAATTGGACTCTCCTTGTGGATTTGGGATTTGGAAGAACGCACAGTTCTTTGCGGTGCTTTTGCCAGCTTGAGTCTTTTCATTTTTCTAGCGAGAGGCTGAGTGCTTCCATCCTCATGTGAAGCTGAACCACTAGCCATGAACATAGGCCAGGGCCTCAGCCGTTCCTTGCCACTCCGTGTGGTAAATGGCATATTGGCAAGTTTACGCTTCTCCTCCGACAATTTTATTTTAGATTTTGGAGTCCTTTTTTTACTGATATTTGGTGTTTTGGATTTTACATGCTCTGTACTATGACATTGGGCATCGGCCTTGGCAGACGACGTTGCTGGCATTTCATCGTCTCGGCCATGACTAGTGGCAGCAGCTTCAGCACGAGGTGGAAGTGGATCTTGATCTTTCTCTAATTTTGGAACCTCAACATTTTTGTTCTCCATATTTTAATAGGCACAACTAAAAGGCACCTCAGGTAAACAATGGAGATGGATGGATACTAGTATACTTATGGATGGACGAGCGACTGCCGACACAGAGGTAGCTACAGCCGTGGACTACCGTACTGTGTCTGCTGCTAATATAGACTGGATGATAATGAGATGAAATTAATATATATATATATATAATATCACTAGTACTGCAGCCGGACAGGTATATATATTTATTATGTAATGACTGATGACGGACCTGCTGGACACTGTCAGCTCAGCAGCACTGCAGACTGCTACAGTAAGCTACTATAGTAGTATGTATCAAGAAGAAAGAAAAAAAAAAAACCACTGGATGATAATGAGATGAAATTAATATATATATATATATATATATATATATATAATATCACTAGTACTGCAGCCGGACAGGTATATATATTTATTATGTAATGACTGATGACGGACCTGCTGGACACTGTCAGCTCAGCAGCACCGCAGACTGCTACAGTAAGCTACTATAGTAGTATGTATCAAGAAGAAAGAAAAAAAAACCACGGGTAGGTGGTATACAATTATGGATGGACCAGCGACTGCCGACACAGAGGTAGCTACAGCCGTGGACTACCGTACTGTGTCTGCTGCTAATATAGACTGGATGATAATGAGATGAAATTAATATATATATATATAATATCACTAGTACTGCAGCCGGACAGGTATATATATTTATTATGTAATGACTGATGACAGACCTGCTGGACACTGTCAGCTCAGCAGCACTGCATACGGCTACAGTAAGCTACTATAGTAGTATGTATCAAGAAGAAAAAAAAAAAAAAAAAACACGGGTAGGTGGTATACAATTATGGATGGACCAGCGACTGCCGACACAGAGGTAGCTACAGCCGTGGACTACCGTACTGTGTCTGCTGCTAATATAGACTGGATGATAATGAGATGAAATTAATATATATATATATAATATCACTAGTACTGCAGCCGGACAGGTATATATATTTATTATGTAATGACTGATGACGGACCTGCTGGACACTGTCAGCTCAGCAGCACCGCAGACTGCTACAGTAAGCTACTATAGTAGTATGTATCAAGAAGAAAAAAAAAAAAAAAAACACGGGTAGGTGGTATACAATTATGGATGGACCAGCGACTGCCGACACAGAGGTAGCTACAGCCGTGGACTACCGTACTGTGTCTGCTGCTAATATAGATTGGATAATAATGAGATGAAATTAATATATATATATATAATATCACTAGTACTGCAGCCGGACAGGTATATATATTTATTATGTAATGACTGATGACGTACCTGCTGGACACTGTCAGCTCAGCAGCTCCTTATATAGAATCCGAGTCTCGCGATAGAATCCGAGCCTCGCGAGAATCCGACAGCGGGATGATGACGTTCGGGCGCGCTCGGGTTAACCGAGCAAGGCGGGAAGATCCGAGTCGCTCGGACCCGTGTAAAAAAACCTGAAGTTCGGGCGGGTTCGGATTCCGAGGAACCGAACCCGCTCATCTCTAAGAGTTAATACCTTGTACTGCCCCCTTTGGACAGCTGAGACCTGGCAGTGTCATGGATTGTTCTCAATCATCATCTGGAAAGATCAGGTGATGTCAATCTCAAAGGTTTGTGGTACACTATTCCACTATAAAGAGATACTTGTACAAATATGGTCTTCATGGAAGAGTCATCAGAAGAAAACCTCTTCTACGTCCTCACCACAAAAATCAGTGTTTGAAGTTTGCAAATGAACATATAGACAAGCCTGATGCATTTTGGAATAAAGTTCTGTGGACCGATGAGGTTAAAATAGAACTTTTTGGCCAGAATGAGCAAAGGTACGTTTGGAGAAGGAAGGGCACAGAATTTAATGAAAAGAACCTCTGTCCAACTGCTAAGCATGGGGGTGGATAAATCATGCTTTGGGGTTGTACTGCAGCCGGTGGCATAGGGAACATTTCACGAGTAGAAGGAAAAATGGATTCAATAAGATTCCAACAAATTTTGGACGCTAACTTGATGCCATCTGTGAAAAAGCTGAAGTTAAAGAGAGGCTGGCTTCTACAAATGGATAATGATCCTAAACACACCTCAAAATCCACGGTGGATTACATCAAGAGGTTTAAACTGAAGGTTTTGCCATGGCTTTCACAATCTCCTGACCTCAACATAATTGAAAATCTATGGATAGACCTTAAAAGAGCAGTGTGTCACAGGCAGCCCAGGAATCTCACAGAACTGGAAGACTTTTGTAAGGAAGAATGGGAGAAGATACCTCAAACAAGAATTGAAAGACTCTTGGTTGGCTACAAAAAGCGTTTACAAGCTGTGATGCTTGCCAAAGGGGGCAGTACAAGGTATTAACTGTGCAGGGTGCCCAAACTTTGCAGACGCCAATTTTTGTTTTCTGTTCTTTTGAAAGTGTAAATGATGGAAATAAAATCAAACTTTTTTTGACATGTTATAAGAATGTCTAATCTGTAATTTGATGCCTTTTGGAGATTTTTCCATCTTTCCTTAGCTTCTTTTTGCACATTAAAATGAATTTTTGCCTGGGGTGCCCAAACTTTCGATCCCCACTGTAGTGTTATTTTGATAAATCAATAATATGATAAATCCTTGTATTGTCCCTTAATGTATTTAAAAATCTTAATAATGTACCCTCTCAGTCGCTTCTTTTCCAGTGTAAACAAATCTAACCTTTTAAGTCTTTCCAGTGCCTCTAACCCCTTAACCAGTTTGGTGGCTCACCTCTGAACCTTTTCGAGTTCCAAGATATCTTTTTTATAGTGAGGTGCCCAGAACTGTATACAATATTTCAGGTGTGGCCACACCTATGATCTATACAGTGGCAGGATTACACTCTTATACCTTGTCTCCATTCCCTGTTTAATGCATGCTAACACCTTATTTGCTTTTGTTGCTGCATTTTGACATTGCATACTGCTACCAAGTTTATTGTCGATGAGCACTCCCAAATCCTTTTCAACTACTGTTATCTCTACATTTTCCCCATTTAGTTTATAGGCAGCCTGATTGTTCTTAGTCCCAAAGTGCATAACTTTACATTTGTCTGCATTGAACCTCATTCTCCATTTATCTGCCCAGACCTCAATTCTAGATAAGTCATTCTGTAGAGACTCAATATCCTTGTCTGAATTTATTACACTACATAGCTTAGTATCATCTGCAAAAAATTGATACTGTGCTTTCCAGTCCCTCTCCTAGGTCATTAATGAATATATTAAACAACAATGGTGCGAGTACTGAACCCTGTGGTATTCCTTTGAGCACTGAATTCCATTCAGAGTACATCCCATTAATCCCCACTCGTTGTACCCTATTGAACAGCCAATTATTCACCTAAGTACAAATAGTGTCCCCTACCTCAATTAGTCTCGTATGTGGAACTTTGTCAAAGACCTTAGCGAAGTCCAAAAAGATCACATCCACTGCATGACCCTGATCAATATTATCACTCACTTTCTTGTAGAAGCTTATTAAGTTAGTTTGACAGAATCTGTCCTTCACAAAACCATGCTGATTCCTAGTAATACCCTTGGAGGTATCCAAGTATGCTGTCCCTAAATATACCTTCTAGTAATATCCCCACTATAGATGTCAAGCTTACTGGTCTATAGTTACCTGGGTGAGTTTTAATACCCTTTTTAAATATTGGGACTACCTCTTCTATACACCAGTCCTTTGGTATCATTGCTGATCTAATTGACTCTCTGAAAATCAAATATAGGGGTCTCGATATCTCTACATTTAGTTCCATAAGAACCCTGGGGTGGGTCCATCCGGCCCAGGAGATTTATTTATCTTAGTTTTATTTAGTCTCTCCCGGACTACATCCTCATTTAACCAAGTACCTAGCATCGGGTCATTTTCATAGCTTATGTTATGCTCTACTCTCATCAACCTGTCCTCATTCGTGAATACTGATTAAAAGAATTTATTAAATAAATCTGCTTAATCCCTATCATCATTAATCAAGACATCCAACTCACCCTTTAAAGGCCCAATATTCTCCCTTTTTAACCTTTTTCCGTTTATGTACTTAAAGAACTTTTTGGGGTTTGTTATACTCTCCTTTGCAATTTGTTTTTCTTTTTCTATTTTTGCTGCTCTGATTTCTTTTTTGCAATTTTTGTTACATTCCTTGTAGAACTGGAATGATTCCACTGTTCCGTCAGACTTGAATGCTTTGAAAGCATGCCTTTTTTATCCATTTGTTCCTTGACCCTCTAATTAAGCCACATCGGTTTGAATTTCCTACTCCTGTTTTTGTTGACTTTGGGAATATATAAATTAGTGTACTTATTGAGCGTAGTTGTAAAAACATCCCACATTTCAACAGTATTCTTACCTTGCAATACAATTTCCCAATTGATGTCCCTCATTGCTTGTTTTAGCAATATGAAATTGGCTTTCTTAAAAGTTTTAGTTAGACCCTTATATTATTTTTTTTGGAAGCTGTTATCGAATGTGATCCTATTATGATCGCTATTTCCTAGGGTCTCCCCTACTTTAGTATTTGATATTATTTCCTCATTATTAGTTAGTACTAGGTCCAGTATAGCCCTATGCCTTGTTGGTTCCCTGAAGACCTGGGACAAGTAGTGATCTTTAAGCATGTGTAAGAACCTGTTACCCCTAGTTGTATTTAATGTTTCGGTGTTACAGTTTATGTCTGTGTAATTAAAGTCCCTAACGATAATGATGTCCCCCATACCTGCAGCATTTTCAATTTGCTGCAAGAGTTGTAATTCATCAACCACACTATTATCTGGTGGTTTATAGAATGTCCCTATTAGAAGTTTTTTTGTATCCTTACCCCCACTCGAAATCTCAACCCACAATGACTCCACGTTATCTCCAGTCCCCTCATAAATGATTCCTTTAAATATGGTTTTAAGAAATATTTAACATATAGACAAACACCCCCTCCCTTTTTATTAGTCCTATCTCTCCTGAAGAGGTTGAACCCCTCCATGTTTGCCGCCCAGTTGTGTGAATCATTCCACCATGTCTCTGTAATGCCTATTATATCATATTGATCATTAATTGCAATTGTTTCTAATTCCCCCATTTTACTTGTTAGGCTTCTTGCATTTGTAATCATACACTTTAGTTTGGTAATTCTCTGATCCATGAGTTTTGTTGTGGATAATGTTTCCTTAGGAATCTGAGTTTCCCCTAAATTACCATCGCTGACTATTTTCCTCCTTCCCCCCTCTCCACCCTCATTATACTTTATACATCCCATTTTTCTTCGCTCTCTAGTTGTCCCACTAATGCTTTCTAATCCCTCCCTCCAGGCACCTAGTTTAAAATCTTCAGCTAGTTGTGTCATAGATAAGAAGCCTAATTCAAAATCGCAGGAAAGTGGCTCATATTGCCGGGTCAGGATGGCAGTGTGAAGAGTCCAATGTCGGATCTCACTCGGGAAAGACCCGTTTCCAATTCCAGGGTGTGACCCGGCATTGCAGAGGAAAAGTGGTATAAGTCTTTGTGTTTCCATTAGCCTTATCTACAGAAGTCACGGTAAAGCAACTTTGTCTGTGTCAGCTGTGTTTACGTTTCTCTTTCTTTCCAGCTTCTATTGTTTTATTGTAATTGGTCAAATACAATAGTTGTGGAAATTGATTTGATAGTATAATGTTTTGTGATCTTTTTCACTAATACACATAATTATTGTTTCACTGATTTGGCCTGGGTTCGGTATGTTTTACCAGCGGATCGGATTCTGGCTGTCCATATCCTGACAGCGGCATGCTGTTCGCCAGAATGATGGCAGCGTGGCGAGTGCGAAGAGTCCCCTTGTGGGCTTGGTGGCTTGCTGTGCTCTCCACAGGATCTATTCCTACTCTATGGGTGTCTTGGACACCCACGAGTGGGAATAGCCATGGTGCACAGGCATTCTGGCAGTCGTCATTGTCAGCTGTTGGGATTTTGGTGTCGTTATCCTGAATGCCGGGATCCCTACAGTCGGCATTTTAACTGTAACCCTTTGGCACACTGCATGGGGATGTACTGCTGTCAGTTTTGGATTTAGTACCACTTCCTTGTTATTCTGTACAATGGCAAATGTGGGGGGGGGTCAGTTGGCCGGAACCCCATCCCTACAGCCTGGCCAGCAGCCACTACATTCACTCATGCAGTATAAAGGGCAAGATTTGCTGCCGTGTGGGTGTGTGCCTATGGATCTTACTGGCAATCGGTGCACCAGAGAGAGAATATTACTGTGATCGTTTGACCTTCATATGTCTGAAGTGCTGTATTACATAAATTACACTATAGCTTCTTACATGCTATTATGCATCCTTCGTGAGCTGGTGACAATCACTCTAACTTCAAACATTTGGAAATCCCCCCATCCAGAAATCCTGTATTTGCCCCTGCCCAGGCTGAGTGGTACCCGGAAGGAAGTGTCCAGTTCCCTATTGCAGGGATTAGCAGGGTTCCTGGGATAGAGCCAATGAACTCTGCAGCAGCAGCCACAGGTGTGTCACAGAGCCCTGTTGGAAGAGAAGCGTTCACACTTGGATTCCACTGTGAACCACACAGGTGCTGCTGTACATGCAGGTGCCCAGAGGTAGGCATCTCCATTGCCTCTACGAGTTATGCCACCGGCACTATGGACCAATTAAAGAATGGCTTTACAATTTTGCAGTGTGCTGACTTATTGTGTTTAACAAATAAGTTTCTGAGCTATACTGTACATTATCCAAACTTCCCTTATTCAAAGAGGTATACTGCATCCTTTCACCAACGTTTCAGAAAATTGTGGCATTCTTTCCTAAGGGTGTGTGAACAAGATAAATAACATGCAAACTTACCTAAAATGCTCCATGCTATTTATTCATAGTGCTGCAAAGAAGGAGATGCAGAAAGCCAAACAAGCCATGCTGACATAGAACCCGGCGTCACATATAAATGGCATATAGATTGCTCAGGCAACCAGAGATGATCTGGAACCCACAGAACAGGCTGAAATCAAGCCGTGTGATTTTCTTGCTACTTTTTTGTTACTTTTCCCCTTTTTTGTTATCACTTTATTATAAATATTCCATGTGTTACAACCATTGTATATTTAGTATTTTGTAAAGTCAAAAATATTTATAGAGAAAAATCTTTTTCAATTAGAATAATCTCTCAGGAACCACAGAAGATCGATCCCTTGTTGCTAAATACAGCAAAGAGAGGAGATTCTGTTTTGTTTTTGTAGCGCATTAAAGTAATTGACCATTTGAGACATATACACCAAGGTGGAATACTTACACACAGGAATACTATGGCAGATTTAATAATGGCCCTTCTAAGAGATCAGAAATCATTATTGAGAATTTCCAAGATTTTGTGATCAGTTTAAGGTATGTTTTATTCCCATTTTTACAGGTTGTGCCTTTCATATGCTCTCCTTCTATAATGCTTTATATTAATTTTTTTTTTACTTTTACTGAGGGCACATGATACTGTATCTAAGTATTTCTTGTTCCAGTTAATAATTGTAGAAAAGTAATAAAAATTATTGATCACTACATTTATGCTTTGAGGTGGGTTAATTCTGGAATACGTTTTGAATACTTAGCAAAAATGTTAAATACAATCTAAAAAATACTGTTACAGTAAGTGTATTTTTCTATAGTTAGCAGTGATAAATAAATATAATTAGAACTGACCATCACACGTATACAATTTCACTCATGGTATATAAATTAAAAAAATGCTTCTGATTCTGAAACAATAAAATATATAACAGCACTGCAGTAATATACTGTAAATTTAAAACATCAAATACACAATTTCTTAATACTTTTTTATTAAGAGCAGGAATCAAAATCCAAAAATAAAACTAAAATAAGCAAAGGGAGTTTTCACTCAGATATTGCGTTTCTTAGTGCTCAGACTGCTCCCTATTTTATAATTACGTAGTTTTCCCATTTCCCACACGAAGAATACTGTACCTATGTTACATTTCAGGTTTCAAACATGTCCAGAAGTAGGAGAATTAGTGATGAGTGAGTGAGTGATGGCTTTTGCTTATATATATATATATATATATATATATATATATATTTATATATGTATAAATATATATATATATATATATAAAAAATTATTATTATTTTATTTTTATTTTTTTTATTTGCGTTACCTCATCACCAATGACTTATGGACTGATGGCTATGGTGTAAGAAAGTTCTTCCTCTCTTTTTCTTATTTATGAATTTGTTTTTAAATCTTTCATTGTTTCATGTTTTAACTGTCTTTTGTTATTGGTTTATAAAATTCAAATAGAAAAAGTTACAAAAAGTGAACTCATTATTTATTTCTGAAGAGCATTAGCTCACTATGTGGATGCTAAACACAGCTCAAACAGAGATTTGGTGTGTTTATTTTATTTTGTTTTTGCTTACAGCTGAATGTACAGCATAACAGTTCCATTTTTTTCCATTTTTATACATATTTTATTGATATATATATATCTGTATATATTAATATATTTTTGGTCTAGACAGCAACAATCATTTTTAGTTCTGGTATGTGGAAAATGCTTTGTGTGTGTGCTTTTGTTGATTATTGTATTGTAAGTTAATTTCCTAATATTTTCATAATTATTCGTTAACTTTTTATCCATGTTATTTTAAGACATGCCTTGGAACAACCATACAGTGGTAACAGAATTTGTTCTTCTTGGACTTTCTAACCAAACCAAGACACAAATTATTCTGTTCTTTGTCTTCCTGCTTGTGTATATGGTCATATTAATGGGGAACATCTCCATCATTATTCTAATCCTGTCTGATGTCTGCCTTCACACACCTATGTATTTCTTCCTTGGCAACCTCTCATTTCTGGATCTCTGCTATTCATCTTCCACTGTGCCGAGGATGTTGAAAGATTTCATGTCAGTAAGGAAAACTATCTTCTATGCTGAGTGTGCAGCACAAATGTACATTTCTCTCTCCTTTGGGGAAACAGAATGTGCACTGCTTGTTGTTATGGCTTATGACCGTTATGTAGCTATATGTTATCCACTACATTATACTACAATCATGAATAAGACAGTTTGTGTCACACTAGCCATCGGTACATGGATGTGTGGGTTTCTTCTCTCTATTCCCCATGTGTCACTTACACTCAGTGTAGATCTTTGTGGTAACAATGAAATAAACCATTTTATGTGTGAAGTGCCGGAAATATTATCACTGTCCTGTGAAAACATTTTATTTATTGAATTTATTATATATGTTGTGGGTGTAATTATTCTCATAGCTCCAGTCACATTTATTGTAATATCTTACTTTCAAATAATTTTAAGCATTTTAAAAATTAAATCTGCAGCCGGGCAACGGAAAGCTTTCTCCACTTGTGGGTCTCACATGATGGTAGTGACAATATTTTATGGTTCATGTCTGGCTGCCTACATGAAACCTAGGTCAAGCTCTTTTCCAGGAACCGATAAATTAATTGCTGTTGTTTATTTTGTTGTTACTCCATTGCTGAACCCAATGATTTATACACTTAGAAATAATAAAGTAAAAGCAGCTTTTCTTAAATTTAGATTTGGAAAACTCTTCTGCTAATAGTAATGAGGACAGTAGATTGAAAAATATTATTAATAGATGATGTTGGTTGAGCATTCCAGAAATACTTTTGCAAACCCTTTGGCCTTCCCCTGAAAGCATCTTAATTCTGCTTGTTTGTCCAAAACAGTGTTGACACAGAATGGTACGAGTATAATTTAATATATATTTAATATATGGGAGCACGTAAGGATCAGAATGATAATTCTACATTTAACAGTATGGAAAAAATTATTGGATGAGACAAGGTGCAAGAATATTTGCTACTGGTTCCCAAGAATTTTCTGCTTATAAGAAAAAATTACTTTTGTAGAGATGAAAATAAATCCTCTAAATTATTTTTTGAGAAAATGAACAGATCATGAAATGGTTTAATGCGAGCCCATTAAAGAGAACCCCTCAGTAAAAAACAGATACAAATTTGAACATAATTGGTAATACAAAAAATGAAATGACCATATCACCCCTAATGAGAACAAATAATCAGTAACAATATAGAACTAATTCAAATACTACTTCTTCCAGGTATGATATTGAAAATAGAGTACAACACAAAGTCAATGGGATTTTCAAGTTAAAGTGAGGTATTGAACAATGCTGACACATTGCAGTCTTACACAAAATTATGTTTTATTTGACTCCACCTACTATTTACAAATTCATGGGATGGCCATGGGCACCAGATTCGCATCGAGGTTTGCCAGTCTATACACTGGGCACTTTAAACATAATTTATGATAGGACCAAAATTAACATGAGACCGAGAGGTAGAGAGGGATAGGAGGAACAGAATGTAAGAAGGCCCGTATACAGATAGATAAAAGAGGGATTTTCAAAATATCTAAAAGAAAACTTGATGAGTCTGAATCTAACTTACTCTCAAAAGACCCCAGTTTTGCTGCAAGCACTAACTCTAATCTATTTGACCTTTTTTTCTGAACTAAATAGATTTATCCAACCTCTATGTATAAAAAGGTATTTTTCAAAAGAAACAAGCGAGGACTTGTAAAAAAAAAATAATTCCATACTTTTGGACATGGATGATATGGAATGTTGGAATCATTACAAAATGAGGGTATACATTTGGAGAATGAGATGAGTGTTTTTTTACATTAATAAGCAGCAAACTCTTAATAAAACCATGAAAAATAAATTATTTTATTCTTTCTTAATCATAAAGATCTCACCATTCAATTGTTCTGTAAGTATACTGTAAACTGAAGGAATTTCAGGACCTCTGTCATCTCTAGCAGAGAGATAGGGAAACATATTCAAATAACCAGGGTGTTTGTTTATTTGTTTATATTGACACTACCTTATATTGGGACTGACAATCCCATTCCGGCTGCTATTGACAGTGCATTGGATATTCTTTTCCTTATTACGCCGCTGTACAGATAAGGAAACGTATCTTATCTCATGAAGAAAGAAAAGTCCGGAAATGGCTGCAGGATAATGTCTACATCATTATTCAATCAACAGACAAGAGAAGTGGAGTCATCATCTTGGACAGGACTGATTATTTACAGAGGGGCTTTATGACAACTGCAGGATACCTTGAACTACATTACCCCTGAGAGGGATCCAACTGGAGTTTTCCAAAGGGTACTGAGAGTGCTTTTGCATACTCTATCCTTGGAGGGGGTTATAAATAAGCATGTATTTGGCTTGGTGTTTGTACTGTATGTCACCCAGTCACAGTTATGGTGCACAGAATACTGAATGTCTTTATACCAACATTCCCCATGAGGTGAGCCCAATGGCCATTAAAATATATGGGCTTGTCTGAGAGACATATAATCTGAGGGGTGTGAGTTCCGCACAAGGTCCAATGGTGGACTAAGGCTCCAAACAGAGCAAAAGTCCCGATATCCACAATAACTGTTAGTAATGTGAAATACAATTAATTACCTAGTCGGTGGTGTGCCCAGCAAATTAGTACAACTTATACAAAAAGGAAAGGGAAGAAAGACTCTTTGTTGGGGCATGCTTAGAAAGATAGATAAAACATAACTTTATTTTTATTCAATGTAAAAATGTATATCACATAGAAGAAGATTATCACAAATATTTGTGTTTTTTTTTAAATAAAGTGTTGACCTAAATAAGTCACAAATTTTGACTTGAGTAAGCAAGAGGTGCAAATATATTTCAGTTTACATTGATGTTACCTTCAGTCCTCACATGAGTCTTCCTAACAAAAGCCCGTATTATGGACTATTAATTCCCATCTGGGTACCTATAGGGTATTGCAGTATAATTTAGAGATGAGCGGGTTCGGTTTCTCGGAAACCGAACCCCCCCGAACTTCACCCTTTTTACACGGATCCGAGGCAGGTTCGAACCTTCCCGCCTTGCTCGGCTAACCCGAGCGCGCCCGAACGTCATCATCCCGCTGTCGGATTCTCGCGAGATTCGGATTCTATATAAGCAGCCGCGCGTCGCCGCCATTTTCACTTGTGCATTGGAGATGATAGGGAGAGGACGTGGCTGGCGTCCTCTCCGTTTATTGTTGAACTTGATTGCTTTATTGCTTAATTGTGGGGAGGACTGGGGAGCAGCTGTTAGGAGGAGTACAGTGCAGAGTTTTGCTGATAAGTGACCACCAGTTTTTATCCGTTCTCTGCCTGAAAAAAACGCTCCATACCATATCTGTGCTCAGTGTGCTGCATAATATATCTGTGCTCACACTGCTTAATTGTGGGGACTGGGGAGCAGCTGTATTATATAGCAGGAGTACAGTGCAGAGTTTTGCTGACAGTGACCACCAGTATACGTTGTCTGCCTGAAAAATACTCCATATCTGTGCTCAGTGTGCTGCTTTATTTTAATGTGGGGACTGGGGACCACCAGTATAATTAATATTATATAGGAGGAGTACAGTGCAGAGTTTTGCTGACCAGTGACCACCAGTATACTAAATATAGCAGTACGGTAGGCCACTGCTGTACCTACCTCTGTGTCGTCATTCATTAAGTATACTATCCATCTACATTCTATACCTGTGGTGCATTTTAGTTTTGCAGTTTGCTGACACAGTGACCACAAGTATACTACATATAGCAGTACGGTAGGCCACTGCTGTACCTACCTCTGTGTCATCATTCATTAAGTATAATATCCATCTACATTCTATACCTGTGGTGCATTTTAGTTTTGCAGTTTGCTGACACAGTGACCACCAGTATACTATACATAGCAGTACGGTAGGCCACTGCTGTACCTACCTCTGTGTCGTCATTCATTAAGTATACTATCCATCTACATTCTATACCTGTGGTGCATTTTAGTTTTGCAGTTTGCTGACACAGTGACCACCAGTATACTATATATAGCAGTACGGTAGGCCACTGCTGTTCCTACCTCTGTGTCGTCATTCATTAAGTATACTATCCATCTACATTCTATACCTGTGGTGCATTTTAGTTTTGCAGTTTGCTGACACAGTGACCACCAGTATACTATATATAGCAGTACGGTAGGCCACTGCTGTACCTACCTCTGTGTCATCATTCATTAAGTATACTATCCATCTACATTCTATACCTGTGGTGCATTTTAGTTTTGCAATTTGCTGACACAGTGACCACCAGTATACTATATATAGCAGTACGGTAGGCCACTGCTGTACCTACCTCTGTGTCGGCATTCATTAAGTATACTATCCATCTACATTCTATACCTGTGGTGCATTTAAGTTTTGCAGTTTGCTGACACAGTGACCACCAGTATACTATATATAGCAGTACGGTAGGCCACTGCTGTACCTACCTCTGTGTCGTCATTCATTAAGTATACTATCCATCTACATTCTATACCTGTGGTGCGCCTCTTTTTTTCTTTGCATTATGTGCTGTTTGGGAACTATTTTTTTGAAGTGCCATCCTGTCTTGATTAACACTGCAGTGCCACTCCTAGATGGGCCGGGTGTTTGTGTCTGCCACTTTTGTTGCTTAGCTTAGTCACACAGCCACCTTGGTGCGCCTCTTTTTTTCTTTGCATCATGTGCTGTTTGGGGACAATTTCTTTGAAGTGCCATCCTGTCTTGATTGACACTGCAGTGCCACTCCTAGATGGGCCAGGTGTTTGTGTCGGCCACTTGTGTCGCTTAGCTTAGTCACACAGCCACCTTGGTGCGCCTCTTTTTTTCTTTTCATCATGTGCTGTTTGGGGACAATTTTTTGGAAGTGCCATCCTATCTTGATTGACACTGCAGTGCCACTCCTAGATGGGCCAGGTGTTTGTGTCGGCCACTTGTGTCGCTTAGCTTAGTCACATAGCCAACTTGGTGCGCCTCTTTTTTTCTTTGCATCATATGCTGTTTGGGGACCATTTTTTGGAAGTGCCATCCTGTCTTGATTGACACTGCAGTGCCACTCCTAGATGGGCCAGGTGTTTGTGTCGGCCACTTGTGTCGCTTAGCTTAGCCATCCAGCGACCTTGATGCGCCTCTTTTTTTCTTTGCATCATGTGCTGTTTGGGGACAATTTTTTGGAAGTGCCATCCTGCCTGACACTGCAGTGCCACTCCTAGATGGGCCAGGTGTTTGTGTCGGCCACTTGTGTCGTTTAGCTTAGCCATCCAGCGACCTTGGTGCGCCTCTTTTTTTCTTTGCATCATGTGCTGTTTGGGAACAATTTTTTTGAAGTGCCATCCTGTCTTGATTGACACTGCAGTGCCACTCCTAGATGGGCCAGGTGTTTGTGTCGGCCACTTGTGTCGCTTAGCTTAGTCACACAGCCACCTTGGTGCGCCTCTTTTTTTCTTTGCATCATGTGCTGTTTGGGGACAATTTTTTTGAAGTGCCATCCTGTCTTGATTGACACTGCAGTGTCACTCCTAGATGGGCCAGGTGTTTGTGTCGGCCACTTGTGTCGCTTAGCTTAGCCATCCAGCGACCTTGGTGCGCCTCTTTTTTTCTTTGCATCATATGCTGTTTGGGGACCATTTTTTGGAAGTGCCATCCTGCCTGACACTGCAGTGCCACTCCTAGATGGGCCAGGTGTTTGTGTCGGCCACTTGTGTCGTTTAGCTTAGCCATCCAGCGACCTTGGTGCGCCTCTTTTTTTCTTTGCATCATGTGCTGTTTGGGGACAATTTTTTTGAAGTGCCATCCTGTCTTGATTGACACTGCAGTGCCACTCCTAGATGGGCCAGGTGTTTGTGTCGGCCACTTGTGTCGCTTAGCTTAGCCATCCAGCGACCTTGGTGCGCCTCTTTTTTTCTTTGCATCATGTGCTGTTTGGGGACAATGTTTTGGAAGTGCCATCCTGCCTGACACTGCAGTGCCACTCCTAGATGGGCTAGGTGTTTGTGTCGGCCACTTGTGTCGCTTAGCTTAGCCATCCAGCGACCTCGGTGCAAATTGTAGGACTAAAAATAATATTGTGAGGTGTGAAGTGTTCAGAATAGACTGGAAATGAGTGGAAATTATGGTAATTGAGGTCAATAATACTATGGGATCAAAATGACCCCCAAATTCTATGATTTAAGCTGTTTTTTAGGGTTTTTTGAAAAAAACACCCGAATCCATAACACACCCGAATCCGAAAAAAAATTTCGGTGAGGTTTTGCCAAAACGCGTCCGAATCCAAAACACGGCCGCGGAACCGAATCCAAAACCAAAACACAAAACCCGAAAAATGTTTGGTGCACATCACTAGTATAATTATACTGTGTTGTAATGAAATTGATAATCACAAATTGAAGAACAAGAAAGACCCTGTGTTTGCGCACTTGTTTAGTTGAAGGTAAGTAATAAAATCTAACTTTTAATAAAATACATTAAAAAACCTTATTCTGTTCAAAAAACTGTCCACTCTGCCAACATATACCAAGTGAACAATTATATGCAAAAGTATTTTTTTATATATATATCAACATAATTTTTCTAAAAATCCTCAGGCAGACAATGGCCTAATAGGCAACAGGAGGCCATCTTATGTTATATTGGGAGATTAGCGTATAGTGCCCTCCGTGGATTACCGTGTATCTCAAAATCTTATAAAGAGTAGATGCTAGAATAACATGCCGACCAACAAGTTATAGTGTATAGAAAAAAGTAAGAATAAGTAAATGCATGTATGTGTGTATATATATATATATATATATATATATATATACATATACGTGTGTGTGTGTGTGTGTGTGTGTGTGTGTGTGTGTGTGTGTGTGTTTGTTTGTTTTTTTGTTTTTGTTTCCTTCCCACACTCATATTTAATTTTGAATATGTTTCTTTTCATCATTACCTGTTTAGCACAGCAGGTCTGCGCTAGTATAGTTATTTTTAACATTTATAAACTATCAGGGGCGTCGGAACTGGGGGGGGCAAGGGGGCAGCTCGACCCCCCCCCCAAACACAGAGAGGCGCCGATCAGGTGTGAACAATGCTCCTGCAGGCGCCTACATTCACTGCACGGAGCGGAGGTGCGGTCTTTCTCCTGACCGCACATTGCTCCTCCGTGCCTCCTCCTGTACATTATGTACAGGAGGAGCGGAGGAGAAAGACCGCACCTCCGCTCCGTGCAGTAAATGTAGCCAGGGCCGGCCCTATAATAACGCAAACGAGGCGAGTTAGGCGCCGGACACAGAGGGCGCTCTAGCCTCAACAGAGCCGGGTCAGCAGCCTAGCACTCACTGATCAGTGCTGCTGCGGCCGCGGCTCATTCTTGTGCAGTGCATATGTAATGAACGACAGGGCGTCCTGTCGTCACGCCGCTCATTACAATATGCAGAAACTGTGCTGGGGCAGGTGCTACTACAGAGTGGAGGAGCAATGTTTGAGTAGTCGGGCCTCCCTGCCCGCGTGCCCACTCGCCGACGCCATCCATTCCTAACACGAGGGACAGCTATTTAGGTATGCTGGTGCTGCTGAGCCAGGGGTTTTGTTTAGGATCATTAAGCTGTTTTTAATTATTCATTGGTTTTGTGTTGGTAATGAGAATCTTATTAATGAATCTATGGGTTCCACACTTCAGCCTGTCTAATTGTAACCAGGGCAGGCTGCTGCAGCATGAGTCCGACACCCCTTGTCTCCAACTCCCCCTATGTGCCTCTCTCCCTATCTCTCCCCCAGTGTGCCTCTCCCTATCACTCACCCTGTGTGCCTCTCCTGCTCTCCCCATGTGCCTCTCCTCTCTCCCTGTCACTCACCCTGTGTGCCTCTCCTACTCTTCCCATGTGCCTCTCCTGTTCTCTCCCTGTCACTCACCCTGTGTGCCTCTCCTGCTCTCTCCCTGTCACTCACCCTGTGTACCTCTCCTGCTCTCTCCCTACCTCTGCCCCTGTGTGCCTCTCCTGCTCTCTCCCACAGTGTGCCTCTCCTGCTCTCTTCCTATCACTCACCCTGTGTGCCTCTCCTGCTCTCTCCGTATCACTCACCCTGTGTGCCTCTCCCTATCACTGACCCTGTGTGCCTCTCCTGCTCTCCCCATGTGCCTCTCCCCCTATCACTCACCCTGTGTGCCTCTCCTGCTCTCCCTGTCACTCACCCTGTGTGCCTCTCCTGCTCTGTCACTACCTCTGCCCCTGTGTGCCTCTTCTGCTCTCTCCCTATCACTCACCCTGTGTGCCTCTCCTGCTCTCTCCCACAGTGTACCTATCCTGCTCTCTCCCTATCACTCACCCTGAGTGCCTTTCCTGCTCTCTCCCTGTCACTCACCCTGTGTACCTCTCCTGCTCTCTCCCTACCTCTGCCCCTGTGTGCCTCTCCTGCTCTCTCCCTATCACTCGCCCTGTGTGCCTCTCCTGCTCTATCCCACTGTGTGCCTATCCTGCTCTCTCCCTGTCACTCATCCTGTGTGCCTCTCCTGCTCTCTCCCTTTCACTCACCCTGTGTGCCTCTCCTGCTCTCTCCCTATCACTCACCCTGTGTGCCTCTCCAGCTCTCCCCTATCACTCACCCTGTGTGACTCTCCAGCTCTCTCCCTATCAGTCACCCTGTGTGCCTCTCCAGCTCTATCCCTATCACTCACCCTGTGTGCCTCTCCTGCTCTCTCCCTATCACTCACCCTGTGTGCCTCTCCTGCTCTCTCCCTATCACTCACCCTGTGTGCCTCTCCTGCTCTCTCCCACTGTGTGCCTATCCTACTCTATCCCTATCACTCATTCTGTGTGCCTCTCCCGCTCTCTCCCTATCACTTACCCTGTGTGCCTCTCCTGCTCTCTCCCTGTCACTCACCCTGTGTGCCTCTCCTGCTCTCTCCCTATCACTCACCCTGTGTGCCTCTCCTGCTCTCTCCCTATCACTCACCCTGTGTGCCTCTCCTGCTCTCTCCCTATCACTCATCCTGTGTGCCTCTCCCGCTCTCTCCCTATCACTCACTCTGTGTGCCTCTCCCGCTCTCTCCCTATCACTCACTCTGTGTGCCTCTCCCGCTCTCTCCCTATCACTCACCCTGAGTGCCTTTCCTGCTCTCTCCCTGTCACTCACCCTGTGTACCTCTCCTGCTCTCTCCCTACCTCTGCCCCTGTGTGCCTCTCCTGCTCTCTCCCTATCACTCGCCCTGTGTGCCTCTCCTGCTCTATCCCACTGTGTGCCTATCCTGCTCTCTCCCTATCACTCATCCTGTGTGCCTCTCCTGCTCTATTCCTACCTCTCCCCCTGAGTGCCTCTCCTGCTCTCTTCCTATTACTTACCATGTGTACCCCTCCTGTTATCTCCCTATCACTCACCCTGTGTGCCTTTCCTGCTCTCTCCCTATCTCTACCCCTGTGTGCCTCTCCTGCTTTCTCCCTATCTCTCTCCCCCTGCCTGCCTCTCACTTGCTATCTCCCTATCTCTCCCCCTGTCTGCCTCTCCCCTGCTCTCTCTCCTCCGTGTGCCTCTGACCTGCTGTCTCCCTAGCTCTCCCCCTGTGTGCTTCTCACCTGCTCTCCCTCTGTGGGGCTTGATATTACTGTGTGTGATGTGTTACATGGAGTTAATCAGATAACTTTAAATGAGATCTTATATAGGGAGCAGAGGCTACCAGCGCAGCCTAGTTTGACACCCACCGCATGCTTCTGCCACCGGTTACCACTCTAACAGTGCCGGACACTTTAACAGTGACGGGCCTGGGAGGAGATTCCCAGGGCCCTATCCCACTGGGGCTTCTTCCACTTCCGATCCTACAGCTAGCTTCCAGCTACATTGCCTCCCTGTCACCTGATATCTCCCCCAGTAACCCACTACCTCCCTGTACTCTTGGGGTTACTAGTGTGTGGCCACGACCCTTTTTGCCTTTAGCGCGTGCTGCCTCTTTAAAAAGTTTATGCCATCAAGGGGCACCAAAATCTTTATTTGCTTACCCAAAAAATTAAGCTCGGGCAGGCCCTGAATGTAGCCACCTGTAGGAGTCCATAATGCATTGCTTAGCCCATGGTGGTCCTGGCCGGTGGCCAGCAGCAGCCTCACCAACGTGACAGGTCCCAAGCTCCTCCCCTGGCCACAGCAGTGCCTCCATCCCTGGAAGTCCCTGGATCTTTTCACAGTGCATCCTTTTACGCCTCCCCTTCCGCGGTGGCTCCGCCCCCAGGTCTGAGGACTTCACACAAGGCAGTGGCACTGATTTCCCGCGGTGCTCATATTGGCTGCAGCAGGAGCACCACAGAAAGAAGATATTTTGCCCCATTCTGTCCCAAGGTAACAATTGTGCTGAAATGGTGTGTAAAGGACTTATAATAAAAATTAATAAATATAAGGTTAATAAATGTATGGGGGTAATTATTATTATTATTATTATTATTATGGGGGGGTAGTCATTATGGGGGTGAAAGGGTTAAGATCAAGAGCTGTTGCTTTAATTGGAGTTAAAGAAGATGAAATACTTATTTAGATTGTAGTGAGGGAGGTAATGAGGGGGTTAACCATTAGCCCTCCCTAATCCGTTAATTGAATGAATATATTAACTCCCTCATTACCTCCCTCACTACAATCAAAATAAGTATTTCATCTTCATCTAGTTAATATCCCGGCTGTCGGGATCCCGGAGTTCAGGATTTCGACAGCCAGGAATGGCGACAGCACTCGCCAAGGCTATTCCCACTCGTGGGTGTCCTCGACACCCATAGAGTGTGAATAAAACCTGGCGCATGGCGAGAACAGCAAGCCCGCAAGGGGACTCTTTGCGCTCACCCCGCTGCTGGTATTCTGGCAGTCGGGATGCCGCTGTCAGTATATTGACAGCCGGCAGCCTGTTAGCTGAGATATCATTACTATCCCATAAGGATATACAGATGTAGCCACGCTCATTGTTGCCGCAATGCATACGCACGGCATATGCATCGCGGCAGTGCGCATATGCACTGCACTGTGACTAAGTGCAGTCAACGATGACACCATAGTAGTCAATGGCATGTGCGTGCGTACGCATACATGCGCCATAGACGTGGGCACACTAGTCGCACCACGCATCATGGCAACGATGAGCTTGGCTACGTGTAGGGTAATGAGTACCAAGGTTCTTTTTAAAAAATGTAGTGTAAAATATATGTTTATGTATATGCTGTAATGGCACCTGCAGGAAAAGAAAAAAGTGCGGCAACTTAGTTGTTCAGTGCCGCTCGTTTTCCCCACCAGTCATACCAGCAGAAGCAGGTGGTGACACTAGCTCTAGCTGACCCTACCTCATGTGGCAGTTTGAGATTATTAGCCCCCATCTAAGGTGTCCGGTAGCCAATTCAAGTGGTTCCCTGCTACATGGGGCACATGGTGGGAAACTAGATTGACATCAAACAATCAGACATTCAGGTAGCAATTGCACCATTGAAGTCTATGGTGTGCACGCCATAGATGCAGGCATACTAGTCACGCCATCCATGTCATGCTGATGAGCGTGGCTAAATTTGTACATGAGGCCCCCCCCCCCAAAAAAAAAAAAAGTACTGTGGGCCTGATTCAGACCTGATCACTGCTGTGCGTTTTCGCACAGCGGCCGATCATCGAACTACTGACGTCAGACACCCGCCCTGCAAACGCCTGGACACGCCTGCGTTTCTCCAACCACTCCCGGAAAACGGTCAGTTGACACCCAGGAACGCCTTCATCCTGTCAATTTCCTTGCGAATGGCCGTGCGAACGGATTCGTCATAGAATCCATCGCTGGGCGCTGACCCGCTTTGCAGTCGTATGACGCGCATTGCATACGCATGCGCAGTACAGACCTGATGACTGCGCTGCGAAAAATGGCAGCGTGCGGTCAGGTTGGAATGAACCCCATTGTACATTATCCCTTTGTGCAAGACGCATGCCCAGTAGCGTATAGCCATAACTAGACTTTTTGGTGCCCTGTGCCAGAAAGAGAATTGGCGCCCCCCCTCTCCATTTTTCTAGTAGGGACATAAGGTGCAGCGATTCAGCAATTTAGGGGCGCCGAAATGAGATTATATCTTGCCCCCCCCAACCTAAAAACGTTCTGACGCCCCTGTAAACTATTAGCTCAGCGATTTGTAATATCATAAGCAATTCACCACTAGTAGCTTTCCACTATTTTAACCTTCCCAGCCCAGAGTAAAAATCTATCTAAACTGTGCGCTAAAGCACCTCGCTCTATCATACTTACCTGTGTGAAATTACACAAATAATCTCCTTCTCTTTTGTTTCTGTTCATTATTTATTTTTATTCCTCTCTTATCCCTGTACACTTTATTCCTATTTTATATATTTTTACTATGTATCTTAAAATCCTTTTTCATATAATTCATATATGTTAATATTACCTGCGTTGTTTTACACGAGTCTCAGAGATAAATATGTACTAATAGGGGCTTTAACAGCGCCCTTCCAAATAATGTTATACACAAATAAATATCTCTCTAAAGACTATTATAGATATCTGGATTTAATTCATATATTTTTAACATAGTCCTTTTGAGACCATCGAAATAGGTTGTAATGACGTGATACTAGTATAGGGACCTGTGTATGGTAAAGTTATCCCCACCCATAGTTCCTGAGAGAGACGAACACCACCCAATAGGAGGGAGGAGGGAGAGCGCTGACACCTCTTAAAAACGTCAGCGGACCACATAGCCGTTAGGAAGTGACCAAGCCCGTTCCACGGGCGAAACTAGTCTTCCGGCGGCTTTCAGCGGCAGGATTGTCCAGACGCACTCCCCGTGCTGCTGACCAACAAACGGCTGTGACTGATGAACGGCCTCGGTACAGGGACGGATCTAGACTTTTCTTTTAGGGGGGGGCGGTTTACTGTTTAATCTTGACTCCTCCCCTCTCCAGTCCCAACGCCTCCCATCTGCAATCCTAACTCCTCTCTCAATTCCTGAAAAACAGAACTTTTTGAGTGAGACTGAGTAGAGCTTTGTGATTGTTCTATGTACATGTGACTGTGCTGTGGGGTAATTGTATTTATTAGCCTTTGTGCCTACACACCAGCAAGTGAGGGGCAAATGCTTTGTAACCTTTGCTCTCCTGGCTCCTCTGTGCTGCTGTGGTATAGGCTGCAGCACATCGTTCTGCCTCAGGCTCTCCCCGGAGAGCTCTCTTCTGCTCAAAAGTGGGCATGGATTTGACTGTGTTAGGGGGGGGGTCGCCCCCTTCGCCCCCCCCCCCCCCCCTAAATCCGGCCCTGCCTCAGTATGCCCTATTGCGGCTGCTTCTTACATCCTATTGTATTGTGGTAATGTTATTCGGCTACCCTTCACCCTTGGCAGTATTGCCTCATATTATGCATTAGCTTCATAATTAATTAAGAGACCGGTAGAAATTAACACAGTACCAGCGTCCCCCATGTGCATTTTTTCGTGATTCTAACTGTCACTCAGACCTGATATATTTTTTCTGCTTTCTAATGTCAGCCCTGAACTTTTTACACTTTTAAAGTATTAGTAGTATGCTACTACCTATCTTTTAGTGCTGCCGCTATACTGACATTAATTAACTATATATTTACAGCACTTGAGTTATTTTGAAATTGCTAATTGTGTTCTGAGATACTGTTGTGCTGGTATTAGCCAGCACTAATTATACTTGTGTCAGTGCGGTTATAAAAGATCTTACATCTGCACTAGACAGCCAAAATAATGTGGGAACTGCTTTAAACAGTTAATGTGCACACTGAATGTAATCTATGCATGACCACTGTGATTGGTCTTAAACAGACATCAATTATCACCTGTGTATAGGCATTTAAAAAGGAATATTATTTATTTTAAAGAGCTGCCTATGGTATAGCAAATGTGCTTATGAGACTTGGCTGCATTTATGTCAGTGTGGTTAGGGGAAAAGATACAAGTGCAGATTATAGCACGAAAGCAACACTGTTTCAATCTTCTCCTGGATACTTTCTATTCATGATCAGCTACTTTCTCAGCTATGTAACAATCGCACTGGCTAACTGGAGGACGGTGATGGTTACTTCAGACAAAGAAAGGGTTATTTTTAGCTAAATCTATGCACGTTTGCTATGGTCAGCGTTAAGCAGGTGTCAACATTTCTATTCCTGCTTTTGTAGGTGGATATATACAATATTTGTGTTGACAGTTATATATGTTTATTTTTCGCTGTTAATAGATGTAGCAAGCACTGTATAACTTATAGCACATACCCAGTATGTACCAAACACTAAGAATAACTTTTGGGTAGCGAATTATCAATACTACTCATGTGCTATGATTTATCCTTTCCTAAAGATAGGACACTACATCTCCGTGATATCCTCATTTATTGTCTAAAGATTTCAGACTATTTCTATATTCAGGACTCTCATTGGTGATTCTGTGAAGCTTTGTTCGGCTGATAACTAACAAATACGTCACAGTCTAATGCCAACAGCAGATCCTCTCTTTGTTTCATCTAGAACCTATAATCTTTTTCTTGTATTCATGGACTCTCATCAACGATCCTGGTGAGGAAACAGAATTTTTCTACTACTAAACCACACCTCAAATGCCCAATCTCATTTGATCTTGGAAGCAATATAGTGTATTGGCCGGTATAGTACTTGGAGGGTGACCCCCAGAGAATATCCGGTGTAGTAGTTCCATATGTGCCAATGAGCCAGCCTAGCGCTGACAGCAGATCCATACATTTACTTAATCTGACTTTTTTCTATACACTATAACTTGTTGGTCGGCATGTTATTCTAGCATCTACTCTTTATAAGAATTTAAGATACACGGTAATCCACGGAGGGCACTATACGCTAATCTCCCAATATAGGATAAGCTGGCATCCTGTTGCCTATTAGGCCATTGTCTGCCTGATGATTTTTAGAAAAATTATGTAGATATATATATATATATATATGTATATATATAAAATTGTTTTGCATATAATTGTTCACTTGGTATATGTTGGCAGAGTGGACAAGTCTTTTTGAACAGAATAAGGTTTTTTAATGTATTTCATTAAAAGTTAGATTTTATTACTTACCTTCAACTAAACGAATGCGCCAACACAGGGTCTTTCTTTCTTGTTCTTCAATTCGTGATTATCAGTAGGATACTACTGTACCCTGGTGCACCACCAACTTATTACAATTGGCAACTTGCTCTTTGAACATTTTTAGTTGGTTTATCACTATTCATGTTTGTATAAACTCTTTACAATAGTTATTGGTGCGGAAACATACCGGCATTCTAAGAATTGTAATGAAATTGACCTGAAAAAACTGTAATTGTCAAATGCTAATGTCACAGTCTTAATATTTCTCTGGTGCTGGCTAAGGAAGAAAACCCACAGTCCGGCGTCCTAAACCTGGTAAAATACAATAAATCCATGTATTTACTTCAAATGTAGCATCATAATAATAAATGCAGTACAGAGGAATGGAGCTTGTTCCACCTGTGTAGAAAGTTTATAAACACATGCAGTCGTGTCAGGTGACTGTTTAAATAAGCCCTTTTAAAAAGGCACCCTACACAATTTTTGTATAAGTTGTCTGAGAGACAACAAGATTATCTTTTGGACTCTATTAGATTTATTCTTACACAAATGTGTTTTATTTGACTCCACCTACTATTTACAAATTCATGGGATGGCCATGGGCACCAGATTTGCATCGAGGTTTGCCAGTCTATACACTGGACACTTTAAACATTAATATATTTGGAACGATGTAGCCGGGACAGTACTGGTGTTATGTGGCTAATACATAGGTCGCTTTTTATATGGGATGGGATTACAATTCTGCTATGAAATTCACTGTCTAAATGTTAATTAAATTAAGAATTCACTTCACAATTCAGTCACGTTTCCATTAATTTCCTGGGTGTAAAACTATCTGTGGATATGGGGGAAATTGTTTCAACCTCTTATACCAAAACCAATGATTGGCGCACATCATCATATTTACTAAGTTGGAGTAATGCTTCCCATTCAGTTTTAGAAAAATTGCAATGACAATTACACTCTTTTTTAATACTCTGTTAAACTTGGTGATCAATAGTTTTACAATACGTGTGGATCACTTGATTCTGAGATATGTTGTCAAACTTAGACCTTTGAGGTAATGTGGGTGGTAACGTCACATCTTGGGCTGGTGTGGAAGGACGTGAATTGAAATACTCTTTGAGCCAGAGTTAGTGACCCAGTTTATACTGTTCCACCTTCCATCCAAATGGATCAATTTTGTTGGTAGGGACAAAGTTTAAACCTTTTGAAAGAACTTTCATTTCAATGGATGAAAAGGACCGGTTAGACAGATTGAAGATCACTTCTGTTGCGAGTACGGTGTATGACCCACACCTCTGTCTTTGCCCCCTGCCTCAAATAGCGCCGTTGGGGTCTGCCAATTGCACCCTGTGTGTAGGGGGGAAAAACACAGTCCAATAGAAAGCTATCCTTTTAAAATGAATGAAAATCATATGATAAGTGTCAGTAAACTATACACGTGCATACCACACGAATAAGGGTTGTCAGCCGTAAGATCTTTGATTATGAACAATACTGCCTTTAGAGGACCTAATATTGATTGATTTATGGAATTATTACAGTTAACATTATAGAGAAATTATTTTATGTTCAACAAAGAATATTTTTTACAATTGCAGGGATGCTCTATGGATAGTAATGTTTCACCGTCCTTTGCAAACTGTTTCATGTTTCATGTTGAAGATTACCTGTTTTTTTTCAGACCCCTTAATTAAGTCCAATGTGTTGTTGTATCTTAGATAAATAGATGACTTGTTAGTCTTCTAGACGGGTCCCTGTGAGGGTTTAACATCATTGATTGATTTACACAATGAGTCATCTTCTCCAGTCAAGTTCACATATCATATTGACAGTGCCGGTGCAAGTTTTCTCAGCACCCTAGGAAAAACATCTGCTTACTGCTGCCCTTCACCAGATAAATGGCCCCTCCAAAAAATTTAAAATTCCACTATGAGTGACATTTTGCGGGGTCATCCAGGGAGACTCAGTAGTGTGTGTGTGTGTGTGTGTGTGTGTGTGTGTGTGTGTGTGTGCATGTGTGTATACAAAGGGGGCAAGTAAACTTCAGCACTGGCAGGTAACCGGGCCCGGGACAGACACAGCTGGGAGAAAGTAGACCAGTGAGCATTGCTGGTGGTTGCACACTGTCACAGCGGTGGCTATTGCTGACTAAAACAGTGCTGCAGCCATCACTAGACCATACAACCATAGTACATTGTAAAAGCTTATTGATTGGCAGTGTATTGTGACCTCCAATGGGCGTCGACCCTAGGCAGCTGCCTAAAGCTGCCTAATGGTTGTGCCGGCCCTGCATATTGACTCTGTTAGTGTAACTATTTAGATGTGCATATTAAAATAGTAAGCAACAAAATCACTACTGATATGTTTTCCAAACCCACAGACTGTAATAATATTTTACTTTCATCTAGCCATCTTCCTATACCCCTACGTAGGGGGCTTCCATATTCTCAAATGCTGAGGATACGGAGAATAGTCAGTGATGATGCAAATGTTGCACCTGCTTTGGACAAAATGATCAACAAATTTGCTGATCGAGGGTACTGACTGAATTGAACCAGCTAAAAACTAAGATATTGGCTATACCACGGTCAAAGATTCAACTGCTGGCAGAAAATTAAAATGTCTATCGTAGACTATCCTTCATTCATACGCATACTCCAAACATACTCTCATAGAAACAACTGACACCAACAACTGAAATATTTTTTGCCAAATAAAACTGTCAGCTTTATTAATCAGAAATGGTATGGTGGCAAGGAGGGACGGCCTATTTAAATCAAGTCCCTATTTATTCTAACCTTTATACCTTTTATTGTGGCTGACCCAAACAACTTCTAAATTTCAAACCACAAGAAGAGGCAAGGGCCCAACTTAGCACTGCCTCCATTGCATCACATGGGGCAATATGGGGCCATTTGCCTCTCCTTGTGTTGATTGATCTTTTCCAGAAATACCATGGTCAACTCTCCACTCAAGGTATTCCCCATCTCCAAACCAAAAGGTGCTCTGGTGTCTAGCCACTCCACTGGAGACCAAAGCCCATCTTGTCCGATGGTACACCGGCCCCTTTACGGATCAAACTCTACCACCTTCTCATCTCCTGAGCACATATAAAGCCTTTTTAACTACAGCCACAATTTCAGTCCGTCCCAACCCGCCACAGTTACAACGAAACCCCAACACCATACCTCTAACCTTAAAAACTCCACTTACTCCTTCTCTCAAACTCATCCTACCTAACTGCTAAACTCACAACTATAGACGGAGGACAACAGGTCCCCTAGAAAAATTTCCATACCGCTCAAATTTAAATGAACACCATTGCCCATGTAGACCTGAGGGGTAGAAACCGAAATGGAGGGATGAGGGACCACAAACCCCCAGTTCTCACTCACAGCCCGGCTCACCACAGAATTGATCTGGCGCCGGACCAACTCTATGGCGGCCGGACTCTCCGCACCTCTCCACATTAAACGTGGAATGATATCTGACCATACCACACTTAGGAAGGGTAACCTGTTCTGTAGGTAAACTAGGTCCCTAACCATGGTTTTCCAGAGGTCCAGACCCGACCTTCTGGTCAAGTCATTTCCACCGGCATGGAACACCACTCTCAACGGGCATCCTGACCTCTGAAGCTGTTGCCAAAATAGGGGTATGACTTGCTCCCAGTGTAGACCCCTCACACCAATCCACCTGATCAGCTCTGCTTCAGGGGACTGTAGGCACTCTAACCCTGAGTGCCCTATAATCCATATTGGACACTCATCCAAACGCCAATCTGAAAAATATAAAATCAATATTCATACAACCTTCACATCACACCAACTGAAAGAAATAACCTAAAACCAACCACACTACAAAGAAAACAAAACAACTAGACCCATTATAATCTTTCTAATATGGTGCTTTTTAACAATTAAACTATTTTTAATTTGGACTCTAAGATGACATATTTGAAAAGGTAAGAGTGGGGGGTATGAAAAATCAGACTTGACGAAAGGCTAAAAACACATCTGTCGAGCGGGTATAAGGCACTTGACAGGATAAAAAATACCTCAAAACCCCCAAATATGACAAGTGGCTGAAACCTCAAGTCTGATTTAATTACCAATGGTCAAAACCTGATATATTTCCGAAATACATCAGACTTCCACCTACCAATAGCTCTAATTTGCTCGATCGAATGGCCCTCTGCAGCCGCTGATGTCTCCGCACCTATCCAAAATGAAAGGGTATCATATTTCGATACAACATTCCATAACCCATCAAAATTGGATTTGAGTAACCGGCAAACCATCCCCATGCTGCAACCATGGACCTGGAACATCAGTCTTTGCTCTCAAATTTTCCTTTGCCAGTGATACTGGGCAAATCTTAATCTCCTCAAAGCTTCTCAAAGCCACCTAACACCATTTACCTAATTGATTGGTTTTGGAACGCTGCACTCTGCACCATAAGACTCCCTCCTCAAGTGACACATGCTCACGAAGCATAGCTGGCATTGCTCTTTTTGATGCTGCCACCAATTCACTGACTCTAAAAGCCCCAAAGAAGGCCATAATGAAACACAATATAAATAAAAGTGCTTCGTAATCTGACACACAGACCTCGTGCAATACAACCGCCATGAGCTGCAACATCAAAATGGTTATGGGTCTCCGTGAATCCTGTATGTGAGGCATCACTTGTGCCCACCCTTTCAATACTCTAGCTAAAAAGTAGGATTTAGTGAAATCATGCCGGCCTTCAAGCCTCAAGAAATTACATGGAGCAGACAGTAAGCGTGCTACAGACCATCTTGACTTGCCTTCGCTAAAACATTCCCAAACATAATCCAACAACATGGCATAATTGCTCTTACCTTGGTCTTGACGTATGCGAACGTATCTCTCCCACTCCTTTGTTGCTTTTCTCTACCCCTGAAGAGTGGAAGGCAACAAAAACTTTAGCGCTAGGCCCTCCAATCTGGACGTATCACCTGCCAGGCATAAGATGGGCAAGGATCACCAGATACATTCACATCCGGCGCTAACACCCTGAACCTGTGCCACTCAAAACATGACAGAGCATCTGCCACGCCATTTTGAATGCCTGCAACATGCCTGGCGCAAAAATTAATATTCCACTGTAAACAATGCAGAACAATCTGACCCAACAATCTGATGAAACTGTGCCCTTGTGCTAACATAGAAATGCGTAAAGGGTCTCGCACGTCACCTTGATCACCTGCAGATTCCAGCACTCCATTCGATCCCCGCTGCAGCCCGCGGCTGTGAGCTGCGCTCTGCCTCCCCGTGGACATTGCTATCACTGCCACTCCCACTTTGAGAGACTGGACCAGCATACAGACTGCTGTCCATGCTGGGACCAACGGGATATAGTGGTGAGCACAACTCTGGCAGTAAGGAGGTGGTAGCATAGCGCATGCTCTGCGGGGCATGCTGAGCTAAATTGCCTACATCTACTCACATCTGCATCACCAATATTGGTGGAACTATTTGATGAGATATTTCCATGCTGGCAGCTTTACAAATAAGCCTTCTTTGCACCAGATGTGGATCATTTATATCTAATATTGGAGCTCTGCAAAAACAACAATTGCTCTGTGTGGACTGTATATTGTCCTCTGTGGTGACAAGGACGTTAAAAGTGCAGTGGGGAGAATCAGTGTATACTATTGATTTTATTTATAATTGTACATTCATTTTTTACTACACTTTATCTAATTCATAAATTGTCTGTGACAAATGTATTTTAATGGAAGCACTCTTGTGATATTTGTTTATATCTTTTTTATTGCTTTATGTGTATTGAGTAATGCAGATTACTCTTATGGGAGCTGCTTAATACTATCTATATATCTGATTAACTCATAATTACTTGTCGAATACTGTGACAGAGGCAACCTGCTGACGGCCTAACAGTTATGTGTGTGCACTACGGGATAGTACGTATATTATGTATACACCCAATAATCACAGTAGCAAAGGGTTCTCATATTCAATATACACTAGTATAGTGTAGAAGCATAACAGAATCCATTTTGATTCTAGCTAGATGAGACAGCAGATTCATGTGAACTTTATACACAGAATGAAAGTACAATAACAATTTTCTTGGCAGTATTAATTCCACATACGCACATCCTAAAAGCTCATAGAGTCCAGATTTAATTCCTAATATGGACACAGTTGAAGATCATAGTATTCTTGACAATGGTCCTAATATTGCATAATAATATTGCATAACAATATTGCCTAACACTGTATTCCTGAGGTATGAAATCATATGGGAGGGATATACAAAAGGGGCGTAACTGTGTATTATATAAAACTCATTGTTGATACGTGTATCTGGTTGTTAAAATGATTTGACACAGGAGGAGAGGATGCTACCTCTCCGCTGTATATGGGCGTGGCCCTTTGAATAAATAATAATTGATTTGTATAAATCCATTTTCAATTCATTCTTTTACCTAACAACCCAAACAGCAACAAGATGGTTAATTTAGTTAACCTAAAAGAATTCAACAGATGGGTGCTCGCAGTCCTTGGAACTATAGATTTCGATCTCTTCACCAAATTCTCAAAGGGGTGTGCCAGCCATCCAGCAGCTGAGGATGGAAGGAACATCCCAAGTCATTACAGCACTGGTAAGTATAGAATATCATGGTATGTGCTATATTCCAGTACATGCTGTTTCTATGCCTGCCAGCTGTCTGTGTGATTGTATTTTTTATAATATGAGAATTAGGAGTGGAGAGATTGACTAAACTAGTAAAATAACTCAGGGACCTGTTTGTTGTTACTTGTTTGTAAAATTAATACCAAAATTATGTCCAAATCGGTTGAAGGACCAAGTAACTCGGAAGTGATGATTAACAGATGCTGTTGCATGTAAATAAGAATACCAAAATTAATTCAAAGTTTGTATTTGGGCAAAGAAACAGTAACCGGGGTTTTTCACTCTATGAATGATTGCGTGAATAAGTGCTTTGGACCAAGGGCCAAAATAAAGTAAAAAGCACATAGACCACCTCCCCTTGTTAGTCAGCTACACGTGTATAAGAAGGGTACATGAAATAAATAGAGTGAACAACCCGAGGTTGTATGGATTATATGTAATTGAGTGTAATAATATATTGCAATACTGAGCTGCTAAGAGCTGCTGGTTGTTTTAAGCATAACCTAAGCATGTTGCTTTGTGATTGTAGTTGTGATAAGAGGGTCTCCTGCAGCTTCCCAGTTGACAGACGTGTCGCGTGTGTGAAAAATTGCAGGGATTGCGAATTTTTCCAGCATATGGGAAGGGCAGGGAGGATTAACCCTAAGTGTGCATATCATGTATGGAAGAAATATTCCATAGAAGCACTAATTTTGTATAGTACTGTGACAAAGGGTACAGTCTATGTTTTGCATTTCAATCATGCTGTATAATATTGGCCTGATCAACCAATACTAAGCGTATTTTGAAATCGGCAAAACTGTTGAAATCTGCAAGAAATTGAAGTTTGCAAACTATTTAAATTTTTGTGTTATGGTTTTGTGTGTGGGACATAATGGGCAGTTAAGTATATTCTCAGATCTGTGTCTAATAGAAACCTTCTGTCTGTGATTGGCATGGTTACAAGTTTTGAAATAAAGTTTATATATATATATATATTTGTGAACTGAGGAAACAAAAGTTGATGTCCGTGTTCAAATGGCTTTTGGCAGATCTGTAGTTAAAAATATGTGTTTATCTAATGTTACTATCTAACTATGAAGTGAAGTTTCCATATGGTATTGTTTAATACGTAAATATTCTTTAATGCAATATATTGTGAGAAGGTCTGCCAGCAGAAAAAAATAAAAAAAAAACCCTTCAGTTTCCAATGCTGTGTAAAAGCACAGAGAGCTAGGGGGCTGTAAAAGCGCAGAAACGTGCCCCCTCCTTTCCAGCAGCAGTGTAAGCCATGACGTAGTAAAGAAAAAAAAAAGTGTTCAGTGAGCTTTAATTTTTTTCATCTAATGAGATGGATCATAATAAGCATAAGTCAGTGGTTTCCAAAAAAATTTTTAATCATGTGGCCTTAGAATATCAGAATTTTTTTCACGGCACACCTAGAAAAAAAAAATGTACTATTGAGAAATTTAAAAATAAATATTACATTAAGTAGATGGCGTTTATATGTCATCCTTAGGGTCAGTTCTGTGATGAGGGACAAGATTTGCTTCTGTTTGGCCACATATTTTATGACTGGCAGCCACCAGCACTGGATAATTTGAATTGGTCCTAGACCACCAACCCAGGGCACCTCTGAAAGTGTCCGAGGCACCCCAGGGAGCTACGGTACACAGTTTGAGAACCTCTGGCATAAGCAATACTGTAAATATATATTGTGGAAGACAATGATCTGCAATTTTAAATGTTTGTTATACAAACAATCTACTCCAGTGTTAATATCTTAACCAGATAACTTGCAGAGAAAGCTACCAATTTCTTTCTACAGCATAACTGTAATCAGAAAATAATAAAAAAAAAAAAAAATCCCAGCAACAGATATGGGCTAGAGATGTCAGCGCTAACAGCGTTAAAGCTAACAGATCTGCATCTGGCAGACAGTCAAGAAGACAACGCCCTATCTCTGGTGGGCTATACGAGGAAAATAGTTTTCAAAGCAGTAAAAGCAGCAGCTAAAATCATAGGGAAAGATTAAAGGTATCATTCTGTATAGTAAAATGCTGTAAATCAAACATTGCGACAAGCAATTAATCACTACGATTCCAGTATTAACATACTTTTAGACAATTCTTCAAAGTTATTTGGAAGAAACCTAATGTAAAAGTTACAGTGTAAATCATACTACATCACGGATTAGGTATTTCTAAAGATTCCAGGAAGAATAAAGTAGGAACAGATTAAGTTGGATGCATAGCATATCTATATATCACTTACCCTGGGTTCGTGAGGTATAAAAAAAAAAAAATATGCTTGCTAAAATCCATCTCATTGTATAGGCATCGATATAATACGTTGCAAAAGTTCTTAGTGGACTGCACAATATGCAGTGATGAACCAGGTTCCGTAGCCAGGAAGTGTGGGGATATGATTGTATAGAATAGTTATACAGATAGAAATGTGAGCAGGAGCGTTGTTAAGTTTGTAAGTTTTCTGTGAATCCGTATATGTGCCAAGGCATCCATAGGATGGACACAGTCCAAGAAAAGTTTGCTTGGAAGCACATAATGGGTGTGCATGAAAAAACGTAGAGTTTGTGTGGACTGGCCAGTCTGAATGATATGTTGAAATAAGTAAAGAAATGTAACCAGTATGTGGATGATATACCTTTGTGCTATAAATTATTTGAAGTATTGGTGTCAGATACTAAACAGTTGTGTTTTCTTGCAGAAAAGAACACAAGGTGTCGCAAGACAAAAGTCAACGGTGTGCTGACATAGTTAACTACCTAGATCATTATTTGGCGCTAGGCCAAAGATAGTTAAAACCCTTAGAGGGTGGAGCCTTGGTATACATCTATTGATAGATATATATGTATGACCAGATGATAAATCTCTAGATACAGTAATTTTTTTTTTGTAAATGCTATATGCATACATTCAAGTTCATAACCAAAGATATTAAAGAAGGTAATACAATATTACACTTTATCATGAATAAGACATTATGGATACACAGTCAGAGCCAAACCATCCATTTATGTATAAGCAAGAACAAAAGAAAAAAAATATATGTTTAATACTGAGGTTAAGCAGTAGATTGTATATGATGTGTACATTTTACCTCTGACAGTATACAACTTAGATATAAAATGCAATAGTGTAGCTTACGGAGAGATTTCAGATTTAAAGATATATCCCTTCATTCAATAGGGGATATATGAACCAACAGGGAAATTGTAACAAATGATTTGTTCCATGAAAAATGTGTTTATTAGGACACATAAACTCATTGACATACTACATACATAAAGTGCATGGGTGAATCTGGACCAGTTAAAGTGACCGTGCAATAGATGTAAATCTCTCACCATATAATGGGATTGCGGTGGGCTAGCTTAAAGAAGCAACATGGGTCCGAGGCTGAAAATAGCCTAGGCACCACCGCAGATGGTTTATTCAGCGTATCAGTCCTTTTACTTGCTTCACTGATCCTCGTCACCCGATTCCCCTGTCCAAGAACCTATCCTGGTAGGGTTTCCTCTGGTGGCACAGTGATGCCCAGCTGAGAGTGTTTCCTGCTGATGATTCACAGGATCCACCACAACTTAGATACAGCTGCATACTTGTCTTCCTCACCCCCAAAAGTGGGGAGTATAAGGAATATAATGTGGATGAGTAAGACAATTATAATGATTACATCGCATTTTACATTGCATTTAAAGGAATTGAAAAAAACTGATTAACAGGAGAAAAATTTCTCGAGCATCCATAGGGGATAATGGGATGGTGAATTAGTGAATTAGTATTATTAATAATAAAGTGTTGTTGCCAATTTTCATTAAGGGGAAATGTCATGAGTTATGCAAATCTAAGGGTAACTAACATGAAATAGATTCACAAGCTTTCTATAGTGGGATGAAGTTTAATGGAGAAGTGTACATTGTGTTTTGGCATGGGACCAAAATAATTTATGTGATAATAAGAGGGATCGTGATGGTGATAAAGAAAGCTATAGCATGTTTACTGCAGATGGTTGGGTTGATTAAAAACAACATTGTTTTAATACAACATAGTTTAATGCAAAAAAGGAACTATAGTATGTGTAACAGGTGTTAAGGGGTTATTTGAGAAATGAATAATAAGGCCAGAGGTGTGAGTTAGTGTTTCAAAGACAGTAAAGTTTCTTTACTGATAGAAAGAGTTTATAGGAGTTTGAAAAATATTTTGTGTTTAATATGTGTAATGTTGAGAATAAAAAGTCATAATGTGACAAGGAAAGTTTAAAGAATTAAGCATTATTAATCTACAAAAGAGACAGGAAAGGCATAATTTAAATCATGGCATGGTCCAATCGTTGGTTCAATAGTGGTAGAATTACACCTAAGCCTCTGCTTTGTCTCTCTTCTATATCATTTTTTTGTTATTCTTTTTGGAATCCAGCAAAGATATGTTATCCAGAGCAAAGATATATTATCCAGAGACTGATTCAAAACTACAAAATGATTTGACGATTCAAATGTGTCACACAAATTATTTAAACAGTTACAAGAATATCAAAAGCTGCAAGAACCTTGGAAAGATATTTAACCAACACGAAAACGCACAGTCCGGCACAGGACAATCACTAAAGAGAGTGAAGACGGTGTTATGGTGAGAAGTTGCTTATGTTTTGGTTCCATTACAGATCACATAGGATGGTCCTTGGCAAGTACCGCTGACTACTGATACAGCCGTTGCAAAGGCTGCAGAAGAAGGACACCTAGATCCATGAGCTTGCAATGAAATGAAAAGGTCAGAGACCAGAGCTTAAAGGAACCTAACACTAAAAACAATTGTATGGAGATACAATACAGAGACTGTTAATACTGTTACTACCACAGAGTTGTATTTGAATGAACACTTCAATCAAGATAGAGATGATTATGATCATTGATAATAGACTATGTGCTTATAAGCTAATATCCTACAGAACTTTTAACATTTCTGAAAGTATACGGGAGCGACGTTATTTATAACAGCATTAGGACTTAATTTATTTATTTTTCTTTGAAGAGAGAGCGAGCAAACGTGTGGTGTAGGTATGAGTACTCATCCATTATTGTGGATGGGAATTATTTCAATAAGACCCTTCCTTCCTCTTTTCTTTTCTAAGCAGGAAATCCAGAGGGATTTATGACCGGTGTAACGAACACACACTTTGAAAAACGTGGTTGTGAGTATTATACTCCACTTGAAGACAGATGTATAGATTAATGCATGGATAATTTAAATAATTTAGGATATTATTCTGAGGAGTATCCAGTCCAGCAATACCATTAATTGTTGGAAAGATTTTAAGTACTGCAGCTATATAAATGTATTGCTAATCATTTGTATAGATACAACAGTATCTCAAGAAAGAACCACTGGTGATAATATTAGCTACACATGTCGGGTGTATTTCAGTTAGTGGAAATAAAATAGGTCAATAATACAGGGAAAAAAATTATCTTATGTAGATAGAAAAGGTTGATTTAAGGGAATGTGAAAGGATTGTTACAATATACTAACCTAAGGTTTCTAGATGTGCTAGATATAATGAGTTAGGTATATATATAGTAATGGTTACATATGATGTTCATTAAAGTTTATGATGTAATATGTATTTTACTAGGAGTAGATTCAAAGGTTAAAAGAAGATATCATACATAACGGGGAATGGTAGTTGTCACCATGTCCTTAGGATATGATATATATTTGTTTACCTATTAATTCTAAAAAAAAATGTTTGTTATTTAAGAAGATTGATTTAGCAATTTTATACAAAAAAAAACAAATATTAACTTGAGAAAAGTTTTCTTGCAGGATGAACAATTCAAAAAAAAAAAAAAAAAAAGAGTAATTGACTCAGTAATCAGGAAACATGTTCCTGCCACCAGAGTATCAATAAAACCTCGAAGTGGTAAAGGTGGCTAATAAGTTCTCCTATGGCTAATGGAGTCGTATGATTAATCAACTGGAAGTTGACGTTTTATTTCAATTAAATTATTGATAACATGATTGAACTTTATGATAGGATATTCCAGAACTGTGGACATTTGTGATGATTCCAGGACATTGGACATGAACTATTACGATACCATATTGTTCTACATTTTTTTAATACCACAAATTGGAAGATATTGTTGATTTCCGGAAACAGCACTTTGTGCTTATTTGACCAAAGACATTACGGATCCTGATACGTGTATTGCCAAGTATATAAAGGAGGTCCATGATATAAAAGAACTTTAACCAAAGCATTATGATATGGACTGGAAAAGATAAATGTTTAAATCCTAGTATTCAATTTTCAGGATTAGGAAAATGTTTTTTAAGTAGATTGTATGTGATTGTATGTGATGATGTATTCTGTGATGAGGTTTATTCTTTGGTAACCCCGATGTGATTATAGACATTCATTTGATGTTCACCTCATACAGGTGCGGCCTATGTTGTATTTAGAAGGCTACTGTCAAACGCAGAATAGCAATACTACATGAAATGATTATTAGCGAACTATACGTTCCCAGAAATTCTCCTGAGATGACAGGGCACGTGGATAATGTCCCTGATCAAAGGGTGGAGCTGTCGAATACTGTGACAGAGGCAACCTGCTGACGGCCTAACAGTTATGTGTGTGCACTACGGGATAGTACGTATATTATGTATACACCCAATAATCACAGTAGCAAAGGGTTCTCATATTCAATATACACTAGTATAGTGTAGAAGCATAACAGAATCCATTTTGATTCTAGCTAGATGAGACAGCAGATTCATGTGAACTTTATACACAGAATGAAAGTACAATAACAATTTTCTTGGCAGTATTAATTCCACATACGCACATCCTAAAAGCTCATAGAGTCCAGATTTAATTCCTAATATGGACACAGTTGAAGATCATAGTATTCTTGACAATGGTCCTAATATTGCATAATAATATTGCATAACAATATTGCCTAACACTGTATTCCTGAGGTATGAAATCATATGGGAGGGATATACAAAAGGGGCGTAACTGTGTATTATATAAAACTCATTGTTGATACGTGTATCTGGTTGTTAAAATGATTTGACACAGGAGGAGAGGATGCTACCTCTCCCCTGTATACGGGCGTGGCCCTTTGAATAAATAATAATTGATTTTTATAAATCCATTTTCAACTCATTCTTTTACCTAACAACTCAAACTGCAACAAGATGGTTAATTTAGTTAACCTAAAAGAATTCAACATACTATAGTTACTTAATTGTTATCTGTATATAAACTAATAAAATGACCGGGCCTCTTAACACCAGCTGTTGCTCTTTCTAACTTCCTACTAAAAACTTTACCCATTGGGATAAACCTGCAAGCAAATTTAAACGATACCAATAAGGAATGAGTCTTCTTCAACGTCACCTTACCATTGGCCAAAGCCACCATTATATCATCTCTCAAGCGCCCTACTTTTTCTATTGGCAAACATCAGCAACCCTTAATCGTATCAATTTCAATCCCGAAGAAGGTCAAAACCGATATAGGGCCAATCGCCTTTTCATCAGCTACCAGAACCCCCAACTCAGAAAACAATGACAAGGCATTCGCTAAAATACTACCACAAATATCAGATTCAGCCGGGCCCATGAACAAAAAATCATCCAAGTAATGAACAATTCCACACTTGCCTGAATATTCTGAAATACACCAATCCAAGAAACTAATAAACTTTTCAAAATACGAACAAGATATAGAACAACCCATAGGAAAAATTTATCCACAGAGAAGCCATCCACCAGGCAAAAACCCAAATAGCAAAAAAAATCTGGATCAATGGGCAAGAGATGGAAAGCCGAATCTATATCAATTTTACTCATCAAAGATCTACTGCCAAATGACCTAACCTTCGCCAACGCATCTTCGAAAGATTGATAAACTACCATGGTCAAAGCCTCTGGAATGACATCATTAACTGAAGACCCCTTTGGACATGACAAATGCTGAATTAATCTAAACTTTCCTGAAGTCTTTTTAGGAACAACACCCACCAGGGACAAAATCAAGTCCAACACTGGAGGCGAACTAAAAGGCCCTACCATTCTTCCCAAAGAAACCTCTTTGTCTACTTTTTCTTTCAAAATTTCTGGAAACTGCTCAGCCGAGTGCAAATTTCGAAGCACACCTGAAAAAACATCACCCTCAACAGGCAAAGGAAAGCCCCTGGAAAAACCCAAGCTTAAGAACTCAGCGTCTTCCCTGTTTGGATAATAGTCTTACCAATAGGACAATTTATCCAATCTCACTTCAGTAGGAACCCTACTTAGTACCAGCAAACGCAGGGGGCGCGGTTCTGCTGCCTGTTGAAACCCCCTCTACCACCTGAGGACTGCGAGCAGTCTCTAATGGGATGTGACCCCCCCCCCCCCCACAGCGGATACAAACATGCCGAAAATGATACCTCGACCCTAGGTACATTGGCCATTATTGAAAGCATAGTTTCTACCTTGACTATTCTTCCCTGACGTCCGTCTTCTACTGGTACCACCACTTTTTTCACTAACCGCTTCAGAACCACCCTTCTGTGGTTGTGTATCATCTACAAAAATCTCAACATCTTTTTTACCAAAATCCATAACAGCTCTACCATGCTGCTTCCTACGAAACTCCTCGTCATAAATCCTCAAAGCTAGCCCACGCCCTGATCTTGCTAATTCATGCAACAAATACATATATTTGATTACGTTCAAATGCTCCAGTGGTCTAGTCTCTAAATAACAAGCTGCAGACCAACATAACTTTTTGCCAATTTGAATATGATTTATATGCTTCCTCACCTTTACCCGATTTATTATTGGCTGCAGCTAACGGCTTCTTAGCTTTGCTCATTAACGAGAACATGTTAACATACCTGCCCTCGTGTATGTGATCCCTAATTCTGGGACGGATCCCTCTTAACACAGCCATATTAGCACATTGCAGCGAATCTTCAGGACCCTCTTCCAAGGATATGCTAGAACTGCTGTGTTTTTGCTCTTCCTTTTATGTTTTCTCTTACAACCACTGCAATCACTATCCCCCGAATCTGAGGACTCCGAGAAAGATGTGGATGATCCACTCTCCTTCCTGTGTCTGCACCTATGCTTACGCTAATCCTCAGATTTCTGCTTGCCTGCTTTCTCTGTAACCATTGACTTATTAACAGAGCTGGCTTCCACACCCTCCTGACGCGCCTCAAGGTCATAAACAGACTCACCCTCACACCTTCTGCCATCATCCTGAGCGGACTTGACCACAGCTGCCGACTCTCCTGAATCCTCCTGTAGCTCGGGAACAATCAAAGACTCTGCAGGAGAAATGCAAGGGGACACATCCACTAGAAACTCATCAAGTATCTCCTGACCATCCCTTTCCCTGCATGCTCCTGAGCATGAACCAGCGGCTGCTACTTCCCTTGCAATATTCTCATTGATCCTTGTGGACCTCTGCCCCCTCAAAGCTCTCCCCTCTGCATGACTGACTGTAAGAATGGGGACAAGTGCTGATATCACTGAGGTGCATATGGATGCCACCTCTGACGAATTCCAGCCAGCACCTTTGCGCCCCCCAGCCTGGCGACCGCACCCTGAATGCACTGCATCTGCGCATGACCATGACCATGAGCCTGCCCAGTGTCCCTTCAGAAACAACAGTTCTGCCCCTCACACTCAAGTTTAAAGGCTCAACTCTCTGCGGTACTCCAGCATTAGCACAGCCTGATGTAACTGCGCGCTGACCAACTCCCTTTGCACCTCCATTGCTACCCCACAGACTAGCCCTTTCCCTACTACCAACTCCATTGGATGCTCCCAACCCTTGTACCGCTAATTGTTTACATGCTCTTCGAGCTGTCCTTCCAGACTGCTCACCTCTAGAAAGTCCGGGCCTGCCATGAACACCTTTGGATGCTACGGTCCCACATGGGCCCTCAGGGTGACTGCGTCGTACCTCCAGAACATACAATCCTGAGATAACACCTCTAGGTGCTAACACACCATGCATCACCCCACTCCGTGACTCCACCAAAGCACCCATACTTTGAGACATTGCACCGTCCGGTTGTAATTCAACAGCAGTGATACTAACTTTGCTATGTCTGCCACCATAGTGTGTCACCAGTGTCGGACTGGAGCATGAAGGGCCCACCAGGGGTATGCAGTTGTAGGGGTCCATGATTAGAGGTGTGGCCAGCCTCCATAGGGGGTGTGGCCAGCCACCACAGAGGTTTGGCTAACCAATATAGAGTACCTGGTCTGGACTCCTTGATCATTTATATAGTAATTAATGCTAGTGCATGCATGATAATGTGCCAGATTGATGATAGCAATGTAATGTAGAGACTACATCATAATCCTGTGCAGTATAAGGTAACATATGTATAATATATAATTCAAGTGCACAGTCTAGAACCTGATCCCTAGAGGAGGGGGGCCTACCGGTGGTTTCCCCTGTACCCCTGTGGGCCAGTCCGAGCCTGTGTGTCACTGACGTGCTGGTCACCCAACCTCTGTGTGATGCAGCTCCGCCACCACCAAAGCTCTCTCTGGAGGTTGAGCCCGACCCCTGGTGGTGTTCCTACTATCCACATTAGATACACCCCACTGTATTCCAGCCACAGTACTACCTTGCGACACTGGCACCACGGTACCCATTCCTCTGCTTTTCATAAATCAGAGAGGGGAACCTGCAGCATGGCTGGGCATCTGCATTTTAAAGCAAAGAATAGATTAAATAAAAGAAAGATTAGAGAAAAAAGAGGGAAGAAATTACAGATTAGTTAAGTATGAAAGGAAATTTAAAAGAAAATACAATAAATTCACAATTATAAGCAGTTCAATATTATTATTATTATTATTATTATTATTATCCTTTATTTATATAATAATAATAATAATAATAATTTTATTTATATAGCGCTCTTTCTCCGATAGGACTCAAGGCGCTGAACAGATACATAGCATAATATTGTACGGAAAATAATGAAGTACATTTTCATAAAATACAGAAGCATGAAGATACTAAAAGGGACATTATGGAAATGCTTGAGTAAATAGAAAAGTCTTGAGTCTACTTTTGAAGGATTCTATAGTTGGGGCCTCTCGCACTGTGCGGGGAAGTGAGTTCCATAGAGTCAGAGCCGCATGACTAAAAGCTCGACTCCCGGATGAATTACGGTAGATTCTAGGTACTGCTAAAAGTCCTTCATCTACAGATCGCAGTAATCGAGTGGGGCAGTATTTTGTCAGAAGCTGTTTCAGGTACCTTGGGCCATGGTCATGTAATGCTTTGAAACTCAGTAAGCCAATCTTGAAGATGATTCGCCATCTTACAGGCAACCAGTGAAGGGAGTAGAGGATGGGTGTTATGTGGCTAGAACGGGGCTGGTTGGTTAATAGCCTGGCAGCTGTGTTTTGCACCAGCTGTAAGCGTTGCAATTCTTTTGCTGGTAGACCAAGGTAGAGGGCATTACAGTAGTCTAAACGAGATGATACAAATGCATGTATGACTTTTGGCATATCATCTGAGGGGATTAAGTGCTTGATTCTGGCTATGTTCCTCAGGTGAAAGAATGAGGATTTGATTGTGGCTGATATCTGATGTTTAAGTGTCAAGCCACCATCCAGGACAATGCCAAGATTCCGCACACGATCACTCGTCTGTAATTCTGAATCCTCGAGTGTAAGTCCAGTTGGTTGGCTATTCTGCAGTCTTGTCCTTTGATGTTGCGGTCGCATCATAAGGACCTCTGTTTTATCCGGGTTCAGTCGCAGCCAACTGGCGCTCATCCACTCCTGTAGTTCAGCTAGACAGCCATTTAGGGTTGCTATTGGGTTATCAGTGCCCGGAGCAAAGGACAAGTACAGTTGTGTATCATCTGCATAGCAGTGGTAGACCAGGCCATGGCGCCTGATTATTTCGCCCAATGGGAGCATGTATACTGCAAAAAGCATGGGGGATAGTATAGAACCTTGTGGGACACCACATGGCAATGGCACTGGTGGTGATGAGTATAATCCAGATGATACTCTCTGTGACCTGCCTGTGAGAATTGATTTGAACCAGCTTAGGACTGTGCCATCCAGACCACAGAAATGTATCAGTCGCTCAATCAGAAGCCCATGGTCCACGGTATCAAATGCTGCCGAGAGATCCAGAAGGATTAATATTGAACAGTCACCTCTGTCTTTTGCCATCAGAAGATCATTTAACACACACACCAGGGCTGTTTCAGTGCTATGTCTTCTCCTGAATCCTGATTTTAAATGGATCATAAATATCATGGGTTGTCAGGTGGGTTTCCAGTTGATTTGCAACGACTTTCTCAATAACCTTTCCTAGGAAAGGAAGGTTTGATACCGGTCTGTAGTTGGTCATGCAGTCGGGATCTAAATTAGGTTTTTTAAGAAGCGGTCTAACAATTGCTTCCTTTAGGGGTCCAGGAAAAATGCCTGTCTGCAAAGAGCATTGAACAATTTTTGTAAAGACAGGACCAATTATATCCATACAACCTATTAGAAGCTTGGTTGAGGCTGGGTCCAGATCGCAGGTGGTGGGATGCAAAATCCGAGCAATTTCAGCAGTGTCCTTTACATCCACTGGGTCAAAGCTGGTCCATATAGGCAGGTAGCTTATATTGGCAGGCTTTGTAGTTTGGCACTCCTTTGATGGCACTGTGGAGATTCCAGCCCGGATGGTGGATATTTTATCTGCAAAGAAGTTTGCAAACTCATTGCATCTTGCCTGGGAGAGGGTCTCATCAGTCTGCAGGTATGCTGGCTTGCAAAGCATCACCACTGTGCGGAAAAGTTGAGCTGGCCTATTGTTTGCTGCTGTTATCTCATTTGACAGGAACTGTGCTTTCTTACGAGTGATTGTCGATTGATATTCTTCGTTATGCTTTATTAGTTTTATTTTGTCATCCACTAGGTTAGTCTTCCTCCATCGTCTTTCCAGTCTACGCCCCCTTTTCTTGAGCTCACTAACACTGTTGTCGAACCATGGAGCTTGACGTTGTGGTTTACGAGGTCTTAAATGCACAGGGGCGATAATATCAATTGCAGCCCTATTATAATAATGGACTAGGGAACAGAGATCTTCACAGACACCCAGTATAGCAGAGAGATCCAGATTTGCTGCAAGAGCCTGGGGAGTCATACCCCTCCTTGGACGATACCTGGTCAACTCCACGGGCAGAGATCTTATTTGAGGGGTTGCAACTGAGAACCAGAGGGAGTAGTGGTCTGACCAGATGACTGGGTTTATTTTTAGGTCAGTGAATTCTAATCCAATCTGAAAGACAAGGTCGAGAGTGTGACCACTTTTATGTGTGGCAGAGGGAATGACCTGTGTGAAGCCCAGACCATTCATTGTGCACAGGAGGTCTTGGTCAAGGCGTGAGAGCTCATCATCCACCCATGCATTGAAATCCCAGAGGATAAGCCATCTTTGATGTTCCAGGACCAGGCCAGCAACAGTGTCTGCAATTTCTTGTAGAAATATCTTTCCATCTCCAGGTGGCCGGTAAATGAGAAGTACTCTGAAACCTAATCCTGTCGATCTCCGGGCAGCAATGCCCTCGAATGAGCGAGTAGTTTCAATAGGGTGGACCCTAAGTTTAAGTTATTTTTTTAAGCAGATAGCCACCCCTGCGGTCCAGTCTTGGGTTGTGGATGACAGAGTAGTTTGCTGGTACTGCAGCCTCCAATATAGGTGCTGCATTTTCATCTAGCCAGGTCTCTGTAATACAGGCTAGATCTGCAGATTCAATAAGGTCAGCAATTGTTGCAGTCTTGTTTCTTATAGATCTGGCATTACAAAGGACTGACCTGATTGGGCATACCAGAGGACCTTCAGTTTTCTTTATGTTAAGTGCAGGAGCTCTGGGTATGGGGGTCACAAAGTGAGAGTTGACAGTTCTGTCCTTCCAAACACAGGGCCGTCTTTTGGGTATCACTTCTATTTGATTGTTCTTTGAGTATGGGGGTGAGCAGGTGGGAAAAGGACTTAGATGGTTACCGGGGGAAATACATTTCCGGCCTGCTCGCTTCCCACGAATGCGCCTGTGTTTTCTTTTTAAAATGCCAAGGGATTGGAGAATAGAAGCCTGTGATGGTGTGATAGGAACTGCAGAACGTGGTGGGCGGAGTGAAAGAATGAAGCTGGACAATACATATACATTTGGTCATCAATGACAGATTACTATAAGTTTGTGCTGCATATGATGATGAGAGAGGGAGAGAAAGCAGTGTTTTGTTTTGTTTTTGTGTTTTGTTTTCCCCCAATTCGGTATGTGATCCAAAATTATAATGGGATTATTAACAAAGTTATTGCTATAACCTATTGGGTATTGTGACAAGAACACTGGGATAGTGTTTGAGGGCAGGTATGTTTGTCCCAGGTTCTTGTCTTACATGTATTAGAAAAATGAAAACTTCTAGGAATATGTTTTGTTTGCTGGAAAAGCTGGGTAAGGGCCCTGAAAGAGAGATGGGGCAAGTTCCAGACATTGGGCCCAGTTCGGGTCTTTGGCCTCACAGAAGGCTAATCAGGCTTTCAGCTGTGTAAGAGTGTTATAGAGCTGCTGGCCTGATTAGGGTGTGCAGACTGCCTGGGAAGACTGCAGGATCTCTGTGAGAGAAACACGCTTCCTGATACAAGTGAGCTATACAGTGTACTGGAGAACTCTGTGTTTTTTTGTTTAGTGATAGTTAGGAACATCTTGTGTTTAGTTAGTGCCGGACAGGCAAGGTATTTTCTTTTGCTGTTTGTTTTATTTTCTGTATAATAAAACTGGTTGGGGCCAGTTGTACCGGAAACTGGACTTGTGTGGTTCCTCAGCTGCTGCAGGCTGCCATTTATCCCAGAAAACGGCACCTTGTACCCTTACAGTGTTACAACTTGGTGGAGAATGCGAGCATGCCATTCTGCGCATAAGTGAAAGCAGCAGCTTTGTGAGGCTTGCAGAAAACGGTGGTTTATGCAGATACAGCCCAGTGTGAAGTTACTGAGACTCGCCCTGAGGATTTTATATATCTCCTGGGTGAAAGCAGCTACAAAGCTGCCTGAAAAGTCTGTCGACATGGAGGAACTGCTCAAAGCCTTGCTGCAAGCTACAGCGGCTCAGCAGGAGGCCAACAGACAGCAGCAGGTGGCAATGGAGGAAAATTGGAGACTACAGCGAGAGGCCTTAACAGAAGTGATGCAGAGCCTTGCAGCCCGGATTGGAGATATGACCGTCGGTGCTCCGACCAGCTCTAGTTCTATATGGGCCAGTCACTTCCTGCAGAAAATGACAGAGGCTGATGATGTGGAGGCCTACCTGACCACGTTTGAAAGGACTGCCGAGCATGAGAACTGGCAGAAAGCACAGTGGGCCAGTCTGCTGGCACCTTTTCTGTCAGGTGAGCCCCAAAAAGCGTACTTTGATTTAAGCCCTGCTGAGGCTCGGGACTATGATAAACTAAAGACTGAGATCCTGACCCGCCTGGGAGTCACGCTGTCAGTACGAGCACAACGGGTGCACCGTTGGGTGTACGCCATGGAGAAGCCTCCTCGCTCCCAGATGCACGACCTTATTCAGCTAACAAAAAAATGGTTACAGCCAGAGACATTAACTGGTCCCCAGATGGTTGAAAGAGTCGTCATGGACCGCTACTTGAGATATTTGCCCATGGTCCTGCGCAAGTGGGTGAGCCATGGGAACCCGGGTACTGCTGACCAATTAGTGGACATGGTAGAGATGTATTTGGCAGCAGGGTACTACTGATGACCACCCAGCAACCCATATATCCTCGACAGCGCCCTTCAGTAAAGACTGATAAGACTGTTCCGTGGGAAAATGTTACTGGGCGGTTAAGAGAACGCAAGGCTGGAGAGACTGTAAATACTGGCCCTGGAGACAGGCCAATGGGGCTAGAATGGTCTATGCTGCCCAAACGGGTTGATAATCGGGTGATTAAATGTTTTAGGTGTGGTATGCCAGGTCATGTTATTGCCAATTGCCCAGTCACGCAAGAACCCATGCAATGTGATGCTGCCTTTGAATGTCGCAGAATGTCTTTCTTTGCTAGGTTAGCCTGTACTGTGGTACCTTCACCTGAGCTGGAAAAACAAATGTGTGATGTGTTCTTAGAGGGTAACCGGGTAGAGGCCTTGCTAGATTCAGGAAGTTTAGTTACCCTCGTGAAAGCTGGGTTAGTGAACCCCTTAAAGGTCCAGCAAATACCTATTGGGGTAACTTGCATACATGGGGATACCCAACATTATGTCACTGCTGAAGTGAATATAGAAACTTGTTGTGGGTCAGCAATTGTTAAAGTAGGACTGATCCCACCTTGGTGCATGAGGCCATAATAGGGAGGGATTTTCCTCATTTTTGGAAACTGTGGGAATCACGGTTATCAACAGATATGAGAAGTAAAGAGCCAGTTGATAATACCGGTGATTTTATGGATGTACGTGTGTCTTCGGAACTTTCTGACCCTTTGCCTTTTGCTAGTTTGGCTGGGAAAGTGACAGATGGGGAGTCCGGTGAGGACCCTCTTGCTGGGAACAGAGACATAGTAGTTAGAACTGAAAGCGTGCCTGACCTGGAGGTAAAGAAGGATCTGTTTGCGTCTGAACAGTTAAAGGATCCTACCTTAATAAAGGCTAGAGAGAATGTTAAGGTTGTTAATGGGGAACCTGTGGTACCAGGTGACAGGGTTACGTATCCCCACATGGCCATCTGTAATGAGCTATTGTACCACATTGTCAAAAGGGGTGAGGATGTGGTGGAACAGATGGTAGTTCCCCAGCCTTATCGGAGAACGGTACTAGATTTAGCTCATAGTCACGTTACCGCAGGACAATTAAGGGCAGAAAAAAACACTGAAAGAGTTTTACAAAGGTTCTTTTGGCCAGGGGTTTATAAAGAAGTGTCTGAATATTGTTCTTCCTGTCCTGAATGCTAGTATCATGCCCCTAGACCCCATTTCAGGAGCCCACTAGTTCCCATGACTATTATAGAGGTCCAGTTTGACAGAATAGCCATGGATCTCGTGTGGCCCTTGTTAAAGTCTGCTCGGGGCCATCAGTATATCCTGGTAATTATGGACTATGCCACTCGATATCCTGAGGCTGTCCCTTTACGCACTATCACAACCAAGGCGATAGCTAGGGAGCTGGTGCAGGTTTTTAGTAGAGTGGGAATACCAAAAGAAATTTTGACTGACCAAGGTACTCCATTTATGTCAAGGATCATGAAAGAATTGTGCAAATTATTTAAGGTCACTCACCTCAGGAAGTCCATCTACCATCCCCAAACTGACGGGTTGGTGGAAAGGTTTAATAAAACATTAAAAAGTATGTTAAAAAAGGTTGTTGAGAGAGATGGGAAAAACTGGAATTGTTTGTTGCCCTACTAGTTAATGGCCATCAGAGAAGTTCCTCAGTCCTCTACGGGGTTTTCTCCATTTGATTTGTTGTATGGTAGACACCCCAGAGGGCTGTTGGACATTGCCAAAGAGACGTGGGAAGGACAGCCCACTCCTTATAGAAGCGTTATTGAACATGTAACACAAATGCAGGATAGGATTGCAGCCGTGGTACCTGCTGTCAGAGAGCACATGGAACAGCCCCAAAGTGCTCAACAGAGGGTCTATAACCGGAGTGCCAAGATACGGGAATTTGCTCCTGGAGATAGAGTTCTTGTTTTGGTACCCACTGTGGAAAGCAAATTCCTAGCTAAATGGCAGGGTCCATTTGAGATTAGGGAAAAAGTGAATGAGGTTAATTACAAAGTATACCAGCCGGGAAAGAGAAAACCCGAACAAATCTACCATGTTAACTTAATCAAACCCTGGAAAGATAGGTTGTCTCTGTCAGTGGAGCCTTGCCCTTCGGTGTCTTCACCTCGGTTGCTTCCCGCAGTGAAGGTGTCAGAGACATTATCAGCTGATGAGAACAGTCAGGTTAAAGAATTTCTCATCCAAAATAGGGAGATATTTTCAGAGCTGCCTGGCCGAACGACCATAATAAAACATGACATTGTCACAAAACCAGGGGTCAGGGTTCATTTAAAGCCATATAGGATACCTGAAGCTCAGCGAGAAGCTGTTTCTAAAGAAGTAAAAACCATGTTAGAACTTGGAGTCATAGAGGAATCTAACAGTGAGTGGTCCAGTCTCATAGTGCTCATCCCGAAGCCCGATGGTAGCATACGCTTCTGTAATGACTTTCGTAAGTTAAATGAGGTGTCCAAGTTTGACGCATACCCCATTCCCCGTGTGGATGAGCTTATAGAAAGGCTGGGAACAGCCAGGTTTCTCACCACGTTGGACCTGACCAAAGGTTACTGGCAAATACCTTTATCTGATAGCGCAAAAGAAAAAACAGCCTTTTCGGTTCCGGAGGGGCTGTACCAGTATAAGATGTTACCCTTTGGGTTGCATGGGGCTCCAGCAACCTTTCAACGGGCGATGGATACAATTTTGAGGCCCCATAGAAAATATGCAGCTGCCTATTTGGATGATGTGGTAATTCACAGTACAGACTGGGGGTCCCATTTGGTTAAAGTACAAGCAGTACTGGACTCAATCAGAGAGGCAGGGTTAACTGCTAACCCAAAGAAGTGCTGCCTCGCAATGGAGGAGGTCAAATACTTGGGCTTCACCATAGGCAGAGGTCTGATTAGGCCCCAATTGAATAAAATTGATGCTATTCAAAACTGGCCTCGTCCAGTGAATAAAAAACAGGTAAGGGCTTTTTTGGGAATAACTGGGTACTATAGACGGTTTATTCCCAATTTTGCGACCACAGCGGTGCCGTTGTCATACCTTACCAAAGGGAAGCAGTCAAATATGGTGAAATGGAACCCTGATGCAGAAAAAGCGTTCCAAGCGTTAAAAGTGGCTTTGTGTTCACAACCAGTGTTGATAACACCAGATTTTTCAAAAGAATTTGTGGTACAGACAGATGCCTCAGAGGTAGGGATAGGCGCTGTGCTGTCCCAAACCAGAGATGGGGACAAACACCCTATCATTTATTTGAGTAGGAAACTCAATGAGCATGAAAAAAGGTATGCCATTGTGGAAAAGGAGGCTTTGGCCATTAAGTGGGCACTAGATACCTTGAGATATTACCTCTTGGGTAGACAATTCAGACTAGTGACGGATCATGCCCCTTTAAAATGGATGTATGTAAATAGAGGCAAGAATGCTCATGTAACTAGATGGTTTCTAGCATTGCAGGATTTTAAGTTTACTGTAGAACATAGACCGGGTGCACAATTGGCCAACGCAGATGCATTGTCCCGCATCTTCTGTTTGGGGGCTACAAGTGTTCCAGCCCCTAGGTCGAAACAGGGGAGGGGGATATGTGACAAGAACACTGGGATAGTGTTTGAGGGCAGGTATGTTTGTCCCAGGTTCTTGTCTTACATGTATTAGAAAAATGAAAACTGCTAGGAATATGTTTTGTTTTGTTAGAACCTTTTCAGTTTGTTGGAAAAGCTGGGTAAGGGCCCTGAAAGAGAGATGGGGCAAGTTCCAGACATTGGGCCCAGTTCGGGTCTTTGGCCTCACAGAAGGCTAATCAGGCTTTCAGCTGTGTAAGAGTGTTATAGAGCTGCTGGCCTGATTAGGGTGTGCAGACTGCCTGGGAAGACTGCAGGATCTCTGTGAGAGAAACACGCTTCCTGATACAAGTGAGCTATACAGTGTACTGGAGAACTCTGTGTTTTTTTGTTTAGTGATAGTTAGGAACATCTTGTGTTTAGTTAGTGCCGGACAGGCAAGGTATTTTCTTTTGCTGTTTGTTTTATTTTCTGTATAATAAAACTGGCTGGGGCCAGTTGTACCGGAAACTGGACTTGTGTGGTTCCTCAGCTGCTGCAGGCTGCCATTTATCCCAGGAAACGGCACCTTGTACCCTTACAGTGTTACAACATATTTGAAGCAAGTAATAAATAAAATAACTGCTGATTTAGTCAATTATCCTAGGATAGGCAGTCTTTTGGAAATGTGTTAGAAGCCAATTCCTACTGTGTAGGTGTGAAAAGTCTCAGTGTGAGAGGCCTTTGAAGTAGATTTTTTTGTGGGGGTAGTGATAACGTGTCCTGGAAATGGATACTGATTTTAAACAGTGAGCCTTCAGCAATTCGGAGCCTGAATATACTGATATTAGTAGATTAATGCAATAAGTCAGTTATTTGTTGCTCAGAGAACAGAGGTGGATGATGTCTAAGTGAGGGGCTGGATGTAGCCAAAGATAGGTTGTAATCCACAGTACCTTATCTGGGTAATGTCCAATGCAGAGTACAGCAGCTGCTAAACTGAAGGATTTCTCAGTGGAGATATGCAGAGGATTCAGTCCAGGATTCAATCCAGTGTGTATCTCAGCGCAGGAATGCAATCCGTTAGTTTTGATGAAATGTCCGCATAGAGTAGTACAAGTTAAAGGTAAGTCCTTGGATATTTATGATGATTCATAGGTCAGTTGTGGTGAATTTAAGCTGTTTTATGGAGATGATTAGGAGCATGCAAAAGGTGAGGCAGCCATCTTGGGCGCCAGTCAAATTTCTATCTATCTATATGGCGCCACAAGGGTTCCGCAGCGCCCAATTACAGAGTACATAAACAAATAATCAAACAAGAAAACAGCAACTTACAGTTGATGACAGTATAGGACAAGTACAGGGTAATAAACATAGTTACATCAGCAGATGACACTGGAATAAGTATCAGGTGGCAGAAGACTGATGGATTTGGTGCAGTTGAAGATTACTAAAGTAAGAAAGGATAAGCACATGAGGGAAGAGGGCCCTGCTCATTAGAGCATACATTCTAAAGGGGAGGGGTAGACAGACAGGTGTGACAAAGATGGGGTACATAGAGTGCGTAGAAAAGAGGGTTAGGATGAGATTTGGCTGGGTTTGGTGAAGAAGTGGATCTTGAGAGCCCGTTTGAAGTTTTGTAGAGAGGTGGAGAGTCTGAGGGGGAGAGGTAGGAAATTCCAGAGAAGTGGTGCAGCACGTGAAAAATCTTGGAGGTAGGAGTGGGAGGAAGTAATCCGTAGGCAGGAGAGTCGGCGTGCATTAGCAGAGCGAAGAGGACGGGTGGGAGTGTAAAGGGAGATAAGGTCAGAGATGTAGATGGGAGAGGAGTGGGAGAGGGCTTTGTAAGCGAGTGTGAGAAGCTTGAAATGAATTCTGAAAGGGAAGGGGAGCCAGTGAAGGTCTAGTAAGAGAGGAGAGGTGGACGTAGTGCGTTTGGTGGGGAAGATGAGCCGGGCAGCAGCATTGAGGATAGATTGGAGTGGAGAGAGGTATTTGTCAGGAATGCCAGTCAGGAGCAGATTACAGTAGTCCAGTCTGGAGATGACCAGTGAGTGGATAAGAATCTTAGTAGCATCCTGGCTCAGAAAGGGTCTGATCCTGGAAATATTTTTTAGATGAAAATGGCAGGTTTGTGAGAGGTGCTGAATGTGTGGTTTGAAGGAGAGGGAGGAGTCAAGGATTACTCCAAGACAGCGCACTTGGGGGCTAGTAGTGCCATCAATAGATAATGAGATTGTAGGAGGTGAGGTTATGCGGGAGGAAGGGAAGATGATCTTAGACATGTTAAGTTTAAAAAAGCGCTGGGACATCCAGGAAGAGGTAGCAGAGAGACAGTTAGAGATATGAGTGAGGAGAGCAGGGGAGAGGTCTGGAGAGGAAAGATAGATTTGGGTGTCATCAGCATAGAGATGATATTGGAAACCAAAAGAACTAATTAGCTTACCTAGTGAGGACGTATAGAGAGAGAAGAGAAGAGGACCAAGGACAGAACCTTGGGGTACCCCTACAGTTAGTGGAAGTGAGGGGGAGGTGGAGTCATGAGAGTAGACAGAGAAAGAACGATCAGAAAGGTAGGAGGACAGCCAAGAGAGGGCAGTGTCACGCAGACCAATGGAGTGAAGAATTTGCAGTCGGAGATGATGGTCCACAGTGTCAAAAGCAGCAGAGAGATCAAGTAGAATAAGTATAGAGTAGTGTCCCTTAGATTTAGCAGCATGGAGGTCATTGCATACTTTTGTAAGGGGAGTTTCAGTGGAGTGGAGAGGACGGAAGCCAGACTGGAATGGGTTAAGCAGTGAGTGTGAGGAAAGAGAGGAAGTAAGGCAGTTGTAGACAATACGCTCAAGGAGTTTGGAGGCAAAAGGGAGGAGAGAGATGGGTCGGTAGTTGGAGAGAGTGTTTGGATCAAGTGTAGGTTTTTTAAGAATAGGAGAGATGAGTGCATGCTTGAAGACAGAGGGGACAGTGCCTGATGAGAGGGATAGATTGAGAAGGTGGGAAAGATGGGAACAAGCAGAAGGAGAGAGGTAGCGGAGGAGGCGGGAGGGGATAGGGTCAAGTGGCGAGGTGGTGAGGGGACAGGAACGAATGAGGGCCATGACATCCTCTCATGCATGGGAGAAAGATGTCAGTGTAGGTGTGAGGGATGGGAAGGGTTGGTAAGGGATGGGAGAAAGCTGGTTACTGTTGGTCTGGTGTGATGGATGTCTTGACGTATGGAGTCAATTTTGGATGTGAAGTAAGTGGCAAAGTCAAGAGCAGAGAGTGAGGAAGGGAGACGAGGTGGAGGTGGGCAGAGGAGTGAGTTGAAAGTGGCAAAGAGGCGCCGGGGGTTGGAAGACTGGGAGGAGATGAGGTTCTTGAAGTATGACTGTTTAGCAAGAGAAAGGGCAGCACTGAAGGATGAGAGCATAAGTTTGAAATGGAGGAAGTCAGCCTTAGAGCGTGATTTCCTCCAGTGTCGCTCAGCCGTACGTGAGCATTTTTGCAGATATCTGGTGCATTTGGTGTGCCAGGGTTGAGGTGTTAATTTGCGAGGGTGAATAGTGGTTGGTGGAGCAACAGAGTCAAGAGCAGAAGTAAGGGATGCATTGTATGTGGAAGTGGCTTGTTCAGGGCATGAGAGAGAGAGAATAGGAGAGAGAAGTGAATCAAACAGGGAGGAAAGGAATGTGGTGTCAATAGCTTCAATGTTACGCTTAGTGATGGTAGCCTTAGGAGGTAGAGATGAGGAAGTCGAGAGAGATAGGTTAAAGGAGAGCTGGTGGTGGTCAGAGAGGGGAAATGGGGAGTTGGAAAAATCAGAAATATCACAGCGGTGAGTGAAGACCAGATCCAGTGAGCTCCCATTAACATGGGAGGGTGAGGAGGCCCACTTGGAGAGACCAAGTCAAGAGGTGAGGTTAAGGAGTTTAGAGGCAGGGGATTGTGTGGGGATGTCAATAGGGATGTTGAAATCGCCTAGGATAATGGAGGGAATGTCAGAAGAGAGGAAGTGAGGAAGCCAGGAAGCAAAGTTGTTGATGAATTTGGAAGCAGTGCCAGGGGGGGCGGTAAATGACAGCTACTCCAAGATGGACTGGTTGGAAGAGGCGTATGGCATGGACCTCAAATGTAGAGAATGTAAGGGATGGTTCTGGTGGTATAAGTTGGTAGGAGTAACTAGAAGGTAAAAGGACCCAACACCACCCCCATGGCGACCCCCAGGTCGGGTGTGTGTGAATGTGAGGCCCCCAGCAGAGAGAGCAGCAGGAGAAGTAGTGTCAGAGGGCGTAATCCAAGTTTCAGTAATGGCTAGTAGGTGTAGGAAGTTGGAAATGAAAAGGTCATGAGTGGGGACCAGTTTGTTACAAACAGATCTGGCATTCCAGAGGGCACAGTGTAGGGGGCATGAGTTTGTGGGAGAGATGTGAATGAGATTATCAGGGTTGCTGTAGCGATGAGGTGAGATTAACTTTGAGGTCAGGGATGAGGAGAGAGTAGTGATGGTACGGGTGCCTGAGCTAGGAGGGGAAACTGCAGGAGGTGGGCAGGGAGGGAGGTCAGTGTGATGTGGATGGGGGTATGGGGAGGTGACAGGGAAGGGAGAGAGGGAGCAGGGCTGAGTTGTGGGGTAGCAGGACCATGGGGCAGAGGTAAATGAAAGTGGGGTAACAGGAAAGGAGGGGGAAGGAAACAGAGGGATGGAGGGGAGACAGAGGAGGAGGTGTAGGAGACTAGGGGGGAAGGATAAAGATACATTATCACGTAGACACTGAGTGATGTGGGGAGTATAAGAAACCCTTGACATAGTGTTAAGTAGGTAAATAGGTTGAGGGAAAGTGGAAGTAGGAGAGGAGACTGTAAGTGAATCAGAGCAGAAGAATTGCAGAAATGCAGGTGAGAAAAGCAGTGTAGGCTCAAGGGGTGTAGATTTAGTATGAAATGAGTCAAAAGCGTAGATAAAGTGGGTGCAGAAATGTATTTGGGCTGTAAGAAATGAAAGGATTGTGAGAGGGTTAAGAAGCAATGGTAATTCTGTTAGATTTTTTAAGTGTTTGTAGATGAGAAGATGAACTCACAATTGTCCCAAAGAAGATCGTTGTGATCCTGATTATGGATAGAAACTTGATCTTACATATGTTCTTTTCTGCAAATGGGTTGCATAGTGTTCACAGAGTGAAGCTGGAGGGTGATACATTTGTATATGCAGTTAATATTGATAAGTAGTTCATCTGTTGTTGTATATAACACAAACATAGAGCACTTCACTGTTCAATTATTCTTGAGGAAAAGAGGGAGAACTTAATCAATCCTCGCCCCATAAGTGTTAAGCCCATCCCCTCGCCTGATTCAACAGCAAACCAGGTCAGGCTGTTACCAAAGTAACCCTATACCTGTCCCTGTTGCTTCATGCAGTATACTACTCAGAATTTTATGTCACTATGGACATATGAAATGTCCTCCGTTCTCTAAATCTAATAATGATAGACTCATTTGGGTCCTTAGATTTAGTTCACAGTCATAATATCAATAGTATCAGCAAATCTTTTTGGCTAATTATACAGTCAGATAAACAACTCAGTATGCTGCCCAACACCTGTTTGATGCACGCATACAAGCGGGGCAAGAATTGACGTGCCCATTTGGTCAAAACAAGTATACAAAATCCATCACCTTGAATCCACAAAAACGTGGATGCTTCAAGTGTCTTGGTTGTACCACATGC